>NW_004524646.1:10858468-10895528 GCF_000260255.1 Octodon degus
GTGCAATGCTTCCATAGGGACTATCTCAAGGAGGCAGTGACTGGGATCTCATCTTATTAAAAAACTTTCTGCACAACAAGAGAAACCACCAGTAGAGTAAAAAGAACACAGAGTATGGAAAGGGATTTTTAAAGAGAATAAAAAATAGTAAAAGAAGTAGAAATGATATGGAATTTCACTAAACAAAATGATAAGAATTCAATGATTGTTATATTGCATGTTGTCTTGTGAGTAAAAATTTTTACCAGCTATTCCTCAAGGGACTCCTATCTAGAATACATAAAGAATCAAAATATCAGAGCCCCCAGATTTTGGAGACCCACTCTCTAAATGGGCATCTGAAATTAACAGACATTTCTCATATGAAAAAGCGCAAAACCCAAACAATATATGAAAAAATGCTCAACATAACAGTCATTATGAGATGCAAATTAAAACAACACTGAGATTCCATGTCACCCCAGAAAGAATGGCTGTTACCAAGAAATCAACCAGTAACAAATGCTGTAGGAGCCATAGGGAAAAAGGAACCCTCTACACTGCTGGTGGGAGTGCAGGCTGGTACAACCACCATGGAAATCAGTGTGGAGAGCCCCAAGGATTGGAGGGTCCGTTCAATCCAGCTATTTCTCTTCTGGGTATCTTCCCAGCATAATCAAAAACATTGTGCCAGTGATGTGTTCCCATGTTGTGAACCCAAAACTACTCTCAAATAAAAGTCTACTTTTACAGATTTGTTTTAATGGAGAGTTAAGAAGTTCCCGAGAAAAGGGGAATTTTTCCCTAAGAAAATGAGCAAGATTCTTCTCATCCTCTTTGGGAAAAGCTCCATCTAAAGAAGGAGGAAGGATGGGCCCACATCAGGCTTCACGAGGCAACATTTCCCTCTCTGTGCCTGGTAGAAGCAGGTAGCTGAGATGGCCCGGGACCCAAGGGACTTCCTGCATATCCCAGCAGGACTCGCGCACACTCTGAGAATTCCCTCTGCCCGTGTACAGAAAGCCGTTCCAGGACAAGCGCCGAACTCCCACCTCACTCCACCCTCCTATGAGCCCAGTCAGTGAAATAGGTCCTGGCAGGAAGCTGCTGAGCTGGTCCTGGGCCAGACAGCCTGGGATGCCAGAGATGACCTGGCACACAGGAGCCCTTTGCACCAGCATGAGGAGACATTGCTAAGTGACAGGAGTCCTGTAGGCACACTGAAGTATGGTGGATGCCACCAGAACCACACGTTAAAAGTGAAGCTGAAAGACTGGCCAAATAGCTCAGTGGATTAAAGCACCTGCAAGCAGGCACAGGGACCAGGGGCTCAATCCCTGGGCCTGCTATGCCAGTGCTGGCCCTACCCCTGGGGCACACCGAGATGGCAATTGAGACTGGGTGTGGTGGTGCATAACTGTAATCCCAGCTCTTGGGAGGTTGTTAACAGGCGGATCACTAGAGTCCAATTTAGTAGTGAGACCCAGAACACTCTGTAGACCCTTCCCTGACATACAAAATAATAATGATAGTAATAATAATAATAAGAGTCAAGCTAAGTAGAATTTCTTTTTGAAAGTTTAAAATACCTTGAGAAGTGAGGGATGCAAACAGAGAAATAGAAGTAAGGAAAAAAAGCTCAATAGAAGGAAGAAAAGAAGATGAGCAAGTGAAAAAGAAGCAGCAGAAATGGATGGCAGACACAACCGCTGTCACGGTGCCTGCTTGGCTGTGGAGCGTGAAGTGTAGGCTCAGACCGAAGTCAGCATGCCGGAGTTGAGAAGTCTTCAACTTCCAGTAGCACTTTATGGGCAAAATGTGATAGACACATCTGAGAAATTGAAAAGAAAAAACTCAACGTCATCTAACCTAACAATTTAAAAGCGAAAGTACAGGCATTAGAAATGCAAAGTAGAGGGGGAAAAGAGGTGATGGGGTAGACTGGGGAGCCAGATCACTCTCCCCAGGAGAAAGCTAAGTAGAATTGGAAATAAGCAGATGGACAAAAACTGCATGCAGATGTGGGTTAACTATGCAAATTTAACTCACAAGAAAAGCGGGAAGCCTTGTCCATGTGCGCGTGCCTGGGTGCAGAATGAGGTACAGGAAAGGAAGGAGGCCCCAAGGGCCCAAATACTTAGGCTACTACAGAAGGTCAGTGCGTGGTATGGAAACTTGACTGATCAAGATGGACATTAACACATGCATATCAATGTGTGACATTAATCACCAGGGTAAAGAAAAACAAAGACATCAACGTAGCTGATGGAACTTGAAGTAACTCAGCAGGAGAAAGGGACTAGGAAGAGGGGCTAGCACAGCAAGAAACAATTATTTTTTATTGTAAATATATCTGTTCTTTATGACATTTTAATCCAGTGAAAGTATTGGACAAATTGCTTCAGATGCCGTCCTAGCTGCAGGCAACGTCAGCAGCATCCGGTGAGTTCAACTGGGAATCATCAGTTCCGTTCACGATTCCCATGGTGGGAAGACGCCGACGCAGCCGCTCCTGTGGCTGCTGCTGGTCTGCTGCCCTCTTCTAGAGGCTGCTGTAGCTAAACTTCAGACAATCTATTTCACTCTGCTCAAGGTCAGACCCACAAAGCATCTCAGAGAGGAAGATAAGTAACCTATAGTTTGAACATACTGTTTGAGGTACGAACACCCTCTCCACCTCACCCTCAGTGACTCACTCATTCCTGGACCCACGGTTCATGGAGTGGCTCTAGCAGTGAAAGGATTCTTAGTCTAGTGTCACAGAGGCTGGGCAGACTCCATGGCTGGCCTGAGGGAGCATGTGGTACTTCGAGACACAGGGCCCAGCGGAGCTGGGCCCCAGCTGCATCCCTGCCCGGATACTTGGGTTTAAGCCAGTAGTTATGGAAAGCCAGAACATCAGGAGTTTGGAAAGTCAGGAGCCATCTCTCCTGATTTCTTTAGTGTGCTACCAGAGCAAGCCACCCCTCTCATCTAGGATTCATTTTTTTAAAAATTGGAAATAGGATATTTCAAAACAGTTGGGTTTGAAGCAACTGGCATTGTTTGCCTTGTGGACTTGGGCTAACTGGTCAACCCACCAGCAGAGGGAGTGGAAGGTGCTGTCTGACTAGAGGCAGAAGAGGCAAGGGGTGATATTCAAGGCCCCCCGTGCCATCTGCAGCATGCATTGAGGACTTGGGTGGCTGCCTGTGATGCAACCCCAGGTAGTGGAAAGATTTCAGGCCCAGGAGTCTAGAGACCCAGAGCACTGGCTCTGCCAAAGCTGCCAGAGGAGCAGAACATGCCACTACAGCTCTGCAGGCCCAGTGTCCTCACCTGCAAGATGAAAGGGTTCACGCAGACAATGCCCACGTCCTTCCAGCTCTAGCATGCTCCCATTCCATGATTGCGTGACCACTGAATTCAATTAAAATCAGAGCTTTTGCCTCACCCCACATGCTGGCAAAGGCAAGCAACACGCCCATGTCTACATGAAAAGCCTCCGACAGTGGGTCGCTCAGCCTTCTCTCGGTGGTGGTGGTGTTTTTCCTTTCCTGAGCTTATCAGCCCATGATCGAGGGCTCTCTCTCCAAGGCAGGTGCTTATCTGCCCGCTGAGGCCAAGGGCACATCTTAGTAACTTGCAGCTTGTGAGGCAACACGGGCGTTGCTGCCGCGGCTAAGCCACCACCTCTGGCTACAAGGCGTTGTCTGATAAACAGGCTTGCTCCACACACGTCTGCCTGGGAAGCAGAGAGCGGCTGCCAGCCTGCCCCTGCCAAGGTCTGCACCCGGCCAGCTGCAGGTGGGGCCTGAGCTTGGGGAGGTGTGGGGACTGTCCGAGAGCTGCCAGACTCGGTTACGAAATGCTGGGTGGCTCTGGGTCTGGTATGGCAAGCTTCCTGGGCACCTGGATCCAGGCCCCAAAGGGCCCCAGAGGTCAAGACAGAGTTCTACTGGCTGTGCAGAACAGGGTCCCCAGAAGACCAAGGCTGGGCTTGGAACTAACGCATTAGGGAGAAATGGCCTGCAGATCCACTCTTTCCAGAGGTCAGGGTGACTCACTCGGGAAGGAAATGTTTCTGAGAACTGACAGAGACCAGGCACTGAGGAAAGAGAGGCATGAACATGTCTCTGCCCTCCCTGCAAGAGCTCCTGGGCTGGGGGGCTGGGTGGGGGGCGAGGGTACAGAGTGAAGCCCAGAGGTTGCAAGTGCAGCCCCGCCTGCTCTTCTGTTTAGCTGGTGGGTAGGACGTGAGTCCCTAGGGCCTGGGCACTGTTCTTGGATCCAGAGAAAGTGTAGGGGGGCACATAGTGCAAAAGTCGGCCACCCCAGAGGTGAAACCCCCAGCTCAAGAGCGTCACGGCCACCGAGCCTGGCCAGCCTAGGCACGCGGCTGCGTCCTCTGCACGGGTTTTTGCTCCACTCTCCTGACGGCCCAGCGAGACAGCGATCCCAGCTCTCACCACAGGGCACACAGGGACACTGAGGGGCTTGCCAGGTATGCTTCAAAGAGCAGTGTCTGAAGGGACATCAGGCCCGGGGCAGATGATCTCCAAAGCCAGGTTTCTTTCTACTACAGCATTCTGCCCCGCCCCAGCCCCCCAGGCCCAGGAGAGGTGCTGTGCCCACTCTACTCTACCAACCTGCCCTTTCTCCTTCCTTGCCTCATTCAGGGATCAGTGCAGCCACATGCGCCGCACCAGGTGGGCTCGCTGCAGTGCAAACATCTCCCCATATCCATGGTCCAGAAAGCTCTTACTTCCCCTTATGCTGCAGGACAGCAGGTGGGTTCCTCTGCTCCGAGCCCTGAGCTGCCCCAGCGGGTGGCACCTCAGTCGAACTTCCCTGACCACCAAGCCCAGGGGGCTTAAGCTGAAGGGAGGTGCTCACAGCAGTCCCTAAATGCTCCAGACTAGAATGACCCATCTGGGCCTGACTCACAAGCCAGGGCCGGGCAAGTCACATGATCACACTCAACCCCCAGAGAGCTGCGTCTGGCTCAGCAGGAAGAGTGTCTGCCAATATTTCTCTCCGCCCAGGACCAAAGGGAAAACCCACATCTTTGGAGATTGCTGAATCCTTTTCCTCCCTTGGCCAAGAATGAAGGGAAGCAGCTGACTCAAGTCCTGCAGACATGCGGGACTTGGGGATATAGCTACCTAACCTCTGTGTGTCTCCATTGTCTTATTTACAAATAGGGACCCGGAGTGAAAATCTACAAGCTACTGCAGGTAAAATGTTCTCCACCACCAACTAATGGTCGATCTCCTGCCTCTTAGAATCTACTTGGTCCCAAAGTGCTATAGAAATGGGTTCACCCTATGAGAAGGAACTCTCTTCTCCACTCTCTGGGGTGGCTTTCCCACCCACGACAGACCCTTCCTGACATGTTGCGGCAAATTCAGGCTTCCTGTGGCACGGGAAGTAGAGCAACACACAGTAGGCATGGTGAGTCCGGCTCAGATACAGCCCGCCGCACTTGGACCCTAAAGCTGCAGTGGGACTTCCAAACAAGCCACATAGTTCTTCAGCAAATACGTGCTCAGGACAAAAACGAACTGAGGCACGCAGTGAGAAAGAGACTCAGCTCCAGGCTCCCTGGTAACTTCAGGTCGTGGGACAGACAGGTCTTTGCTGTCACCAGGTTCTTTGATCAGAAGTTCAGGCGAGGCAGGGCCCTCTGCTTGGGCATGATTCCAGGTAGCTGAGTGGGCAGCTCTGCGCTGGGGAGTGAGCTCGATCCTGATCTGTCAGCACGAACAGCTCCAGAAACTCATGGCTGGGGCAAAATAAAAGTCAGCTACTGCGGCTCGGTACAACGTGATACCCAATCCTCTCATCTAAGTGTTAAACACAAACCAGTGTATTGTATGTGGATGTGTAGATACAAATACAATTTACAGGAAGACATTGGCTTCGTAATAATGACTACTCCTGTAGAAAACGAAAGGGACCAGGACAGAGCAGTGGCCACAAGAGGTAGTCTGTAAGGTTCCGGTCATTGTCAAATGGGCTGCAGCACTTGTACGACTTGCAGAATAATTCCAGGTGCACATATAGAATTCTCTGCTGGGCATGGTGGCACACCTGTCTATAAGCCCAGCACTCAGAAGGCTGGGTCAGGAGGATCACCATGAGTTCAAAACCAGCCTGAGCTACAAAGCAAGCTCAAGGCCAGCTTGAACTGTATACTGAGACCCTGTCTCAAAAAAAAGACAAAAAAAAAAAAAAGAATTCCCTGAACCTCTGCACCAAGGAAGCTAGAAGCCCTCTGCCCGCCACCTGAAGTCACAGGGAAGCCTCCAGCCAAGTCCCTGCTACGCTGGGTGCCTCAGTTTCCTTTGCTGTCAGGTGCAGTTGCCAAGCACCGTGTGAATTACTGGGAAGTCCCACTGAAGTGGCCACAAGGAAAGGGAAGTGGTCAACTCTGAGTGGCAGGGATTGAAGGTGATTATAAGTTATTTTTTACATTTTCCCCCAGATACTATATCCCAAACTGCTATGAAGAAAAGTTTTGGGTTCAAATCCCATTTCTACTGCCAACCAATTCTGAGACGTGCAGTGATGCACTGACTGGCTTCATGCATCAGACTGCATCCATCTGCAGTGGCCGGGGGTGGGGTGCACCACAGGCTGGGCTGGCTCCTGGGCCCAGCCCCACGAACTCCGCACACAGATTCTCCCTTGCTGTGTGCAGGATTCCAGCCAGCCTGGAAATGAACCAGAGAGACCACACGGAAAAAGTACCAATGCTGGGGGAAAGAAAGGGGAGGGGAGGGGAGGGGAGGGAAGAAGGGAGCAGGGTAGGAGGAGAGAGGGGGAGGGGAAGGGATGTGGACAGGGAGGGGGAGGGAAGAGAGGGGAGGAGAAGGGAGGAGAAGGGAGGGGAAGGGAAGAAAGGCAAGAAGGAGGGAGAAAGGAAGGAAAACAGAAGAGGAAGCAGATGGTGCAGGTTCTTGCTGAGACGCAGTTGCTGCCGGCCCAACCCAGGTGTCTCCTCTCTCATCTGAGCACACAGGTATGCATGTATGCACGTATGCACGCAGAGACACACACGTGCATGCCTGTGTGCACATAGAGTGTGGCTGCACAAGAGCCTGGACTCAGCCCCCAGCCTGTGTCCCCTGAGTGGCCCCAACGAGCCCCACTGCTGTGAGCAGGCAGCCGGTCCAGCCTGTAGCCTGTAGCTTCCTCCAGGCCCCTGCTTTCTGCCAGCATCAGCTCTGCTTCCCGGCGGGCAAATGCTGAGTGCAGCAGCCCCATCCTGAGTGCCCAAGATCTGGCAGCCCCCCAGGTTATGGAAAGAGAAGACTCCTGTGTACTCATGGTGGACTAGATTTGGGCCAGAGGAGAAGCAGGACCCTGCTGCCGTCGTGCCAGGGAACCCCCCACTGGCCCCATCACAGCGCTTGCTTTGCCTCCTGGGCCTCAGGCAACCTGACCTCACAGGGCTGAGTGGTCTCCCAGTCTCCACCCAGCCAGGCCAGGAAGCAAGCCAATGTCAACAGCAAGGTCAAAGTTGTTGCATGCCTATCACACAGTAAGTTGAGAAGGTATGAGAGGACAGGTCTGAGGCACTGAACCCACTCGACCATTTCTATTCAAAGCATGCTCCACACTCACAGGCAACAGGCAGCAATCACATAATCCTTGGACACTGGATTATGCAAGGAAATAATCCAATGGAGGAAACAATGGTCCTTTGGGGTTGGCAGAAGGTGCTTCTCTGCCTGTAAAATGGCAGAAGTTTCTCACTTTAGGGCTCCTAGGAGGTCCCAGGGGCTGGCAGGTGAAAGAGAGAACCACACAGCGTGAAGGGGCTCAGTTATCTCCTCCCCACAGGACAGCTCATAAACTGTCACAGCTGCTCCTGACTGGTCCTTTCCTGGTGGCTGTGACCAACCAGTGTGTCCCAGTGAGAAGCAAGCCTGGTAATCTGCTGCCTCAGGTCTAGCCCTGCCCCTGGAGTTGCAGGATGTGGTCGGCCAGAGTAGCAAGGCACCTAGAAAAGGGCTTCCCAGAGGCCTTTGCAGCAAAGCCACAAGCGGGGAGACAACCAACCACTTTCGCTCTGCTCTTCTGCTGCAGATTCTTACAGCGGCTACAAGAAGAAAGCTCACTCCCTTCCAAAACACCCTGCCTCCGCACGGAAGAGTAGGCCTAGAAATCACCAGCCTGGAAGAGGTTGCGCCAACCTTGAAATCTCATCGGGAAGGAATCTGAATTCTGCAGAAGGAAACAGAGCTCTTTCTGAGTGTACAAGACACTTCTGTGTCACAGAAGGGTAAATCACTGGGCCAAGGAGGGAAAACAGAACAGCTTATAAGAGCTGCCGGGATATCCAAGCCGTGTTACAAAGTAGCACTTGGATGAGCTGTGTGTAAGTGAGTACAAGTCACGCAGTGTCAAGATCTCTCAAAGCATAAGAGGCTTGAAAATTAGCAAGAGAAGGAGCCAAAAAAGGAAAAATGAAACTCACTTGTGACTTTGTCAAACCCAAGCACTTGCAGGAATCTTTGACTGGCCTAGCCTTCCAGCCAGGGACTCTGTCATTCAACATGGACTCCAGGCACCTGTAGGAAAAGCTACCAGAGACTAGCGGTGAGGCCATTCTTCTGGGGTCCATCTACCCACCTGTCCAGTAAACGCAAAGGGACCACCCCTCCCCCATCCCACACCTTACCCTAGCACTTCATTTCCTCTTCCACCTTCATTCCCAAGGAAGAGTAGTGGACACAGACCCAGAAGATGCTGTGGCAGCTACAAAGAATTACAGCAGCATCCTCAGAGAGTCTGGGGACAGTAAGTGAGAACCTTGTATTTGGAGAATAACCCAGGACAGAGACAGGAGGGATGAGACCTCCAGATCTTAGTGCGTGCAAAGGTAGATCCCTGGGAAACAGGTAGTGAGACTCAGAGTTGCAGGGGGAGGAAGATAGGGAAGTGCCCCTGGGAACAGCACCTCAGGAGATGGAGAGGGAGCTGGGAGAGAGGGGGGCTGGGCTGAGGGAGAAGCTAAATGTCATTCCACCCCAAGGGGAGCTGTAGCTAATTTCCTAGGAAATTAACTTTGAGGCTGAGAGTGACATTCAGGGGTGCCGAGGTCAAGCGGAAGCAGCTGAGCATTTATAGCCTAGTATTGATGGAACATTGGAGAAGGTGGATGACCCTGGACAAAAAAAGCTTCTTTTGGCAGAAGGTAACCTCCAGAGAGGGATGACAGTCAAACATCCAGGCACTGAGAAACTGAGTACCTGGTCCTAAAGTGGGGGCATAGCTGCTCACCACATGCTACAGTCCACCCCTTGTGCTGCCTGGACACGCCTGATGTGCCAAACTCACTCCACCCAGGAACAGCCATCCTGGGATTCTGGTTGGTCTCCTCTCCTGGGAGAGCTTATAAGAGTAAACTCAATGAGCCAAAGCTCAGACACCTCTGCAACCCTGGTGGCACAGGCTCCACCCCTCCTGCATTTCTTGTTCTGTGTTGCTCTTCTCTCATCAGCCAGCACCTCTATTGATCTGGTGCTGGCCAGAGGGAAGACTCACTCTATTTCTCCTCAGGAAACTTTTAACATAAAGGGGGTAAGGGATGTAGGATTGGATGACAGAGGCACTGAGCAGGGACGCTGCTTCCTCCTTATTTGGGATATGACCTTGACGTAGCAGGCATGCAGGGTTAAGAACTCAGCCTCTGCTGGGACGCGTTATTGCTGTTATAATTATGGTGTGATCCTCAACTCTTCTGCCCTCCAGGAGGATGAGTCTTCATGCGCTGCCCCAGGCTCTCGCGCTTAGCCCTTAATTGGTGATTAATCACTCTCAGTCTCACATTGTCTCTCTGTAAACCATCAGTTACCCCCCAGCAACAATTCCATAATGCATCTAATTGCTGGCCCTTCCCTCCCACCTGAGAAGCTGCACCTGCAGCGTACCCCTCTCCAGTGCTCCATCCTTCCCCACCTACAGCAGAGTTTGGATCATTGCAGTCTTCAGCGTGCCAGGGCCTTCCCACCCAGTGTGTCCTCCAGGGATTGCTGATGGGGTCCCTGCTGTGGCCAGGCCAACCAGGACTAGGACCAGATGATCAAGCTCCAAGCCCATCTAGTGTCTGCATCTGACATCCACTCCAACATCCCTGGCTGTTGAAGGGGCTGCTGGATAATAAACCTGGGGTGAAATTTCAAGTAGGAAGTTGACCAAAGAGATTTGGGGAATGCATCTGTCAGAATCAGGGGAAGAGAGAAGAGGCACTGGCAGTCATGGGAAGATCTCAGCCCACCACATGGAGAAAGCTCCATCTGGGACTGCCATGCAGTGGTGTCCTGAAATTGGGACAAGGGGCCAGACCTTTATCCCCTTGTCATCCTGCTACTGGATGTGGAAGGTACTCTGAGCTAGCAGCACCCTTAAGCCAACAAGGGTTCATAAAAAGGGGCATGGGTCTGGCCTGCTTGGACCAACAACCCCAACACCTGAGCCTGAGAGCCGAGGTCCCGCAGAGGCAGCCATGTCATGGATCACAGTGTCCACCCTGTTGCCTGTCTTCCCCAGCTCCAGTGGGGAAGGAGAGGAGTTAAGAGCCAGCATGTGGCCACACAAGTGAATGCAGAGGCGCAAATTGTGGGAGGAGTGAGGGAGGGATGTGAAGGTCCCCAGAGCTACCTACTCCTGCCAAGCCACCAGCCAAACCCCAAAGGAAGCTTCTCCAGGAAGAGGCAAGCCACAGATTCCCCAGGGAGCCTCCAAAGGAAGGGAGCTCTCTGATCTCCTAGTTGTGCCTCAGTGAGACCCCTTCACTCTGCCACTAGAGAGAGGCCGTGGGTTTCTGGACATTGAGAGGTGGCCCCTGGATAGGAGAGGGAGCCTGAGACCAGAGAGGAGGGACAGAGGGGCCCATGATCATGGCGGGAGAGCGGGAGCCAGCTGGGGACCCGTGTTCCTGTGACATCTGTGCAAAGAGGAAAGAAGAGAGGAGGAGCTGGAGACCGGAGGAGGGCGCCTGCAGTGTGCTATGCTTCCTTTGGAGGGGACCAGCTGAGCCCCCATGGATCTCCCAGAGCTGTTCTAATGTGGTTAGAACCCCGGGACCCACGCGGGACTCTCAGCACGGCTTTCCCCTGACACTAAGTGAATGCTAAAGCAAAGAGACAGAACCACGCCTTCCGACCCAAAGCTGCATACACAGGACTCAGGAAGCCCTTGCTGAAGAAGCGTCAAGTCCCAAATGTCATCTTCCTGGCAGCGATGACCTGCCTTGGTGTTGGGGAGGAGGGCAGGGGCAGCCCTGGCGCTGTTAGTCAGCCTTAGGAAGAAGACCTCCAGTGGCGGGGGTGGAGGCACCTGCTCCCCTTTGTCTGCTAGGACAGGCACCCCGGTTGGACAGATGAAAAGTGGGAATCAAGGGAGAGAAAGTGGAAATAAATTTATTCGAGGGGTGATCAGAAATGTAGAGATGCTGTTGTCGTGGGCCCACAACGGAGAGGCAGGCTCAGGAGAGCAGACGGGTGCCTCCCCACCTCATTCACAGATTTCGAGCCAAAGGATGTCTGGCTCTTCCTCAAAGCCAAAATGATCGTGGGAGGTCAATGTTTTGAACTGATTCAGGACATGAAAACAACCACAGTGGTCCAACCAAAGACACTCATGAAAGAGGACTAGCAGAGTTGTTTCAGAAAGTGGCAAAAAATGGGACATGTGTACTTGAAGAGAAGGGAAATGTGGGGGGATTCTTGGAGCTGTGTTCTTTACTACAACAATTATTTTTATCTAAACATTCACTGTACTAAGTGCCTATCATGTGCTACAACAGTGCTACAGGTCACTGCCTTCACCTGTTGGCTTTACTCTTGCTTTGCTTAGTCCTTTTATGAGGCAGACAGATTTAGCCCCATTTTGTAGGTTGAAAAGCCAAGTCCACAGGGTGAAGGTATCCTTCCAGCTGAAATGGGCACAGAAGGCCCCTGCCCCAGGCCTGTGTGATTCTAGAGCTGTGTTTCCTGAGAAGTAGAGGGTTGCGGCTGGGAAGAAACCAGGGAAGGGAGGGACAGTGGAGAGGGACGCATAGGGAGCCACTCAGCAGGGCCTATGCATTGGGAGCTTTCCAGGGGCCAGACCCTGAGCTAAACAGAGAAATCCCCAAACCTGGGATCTGCCTAGGGAGCTTGCGGAGGTACAGCGGGGACACGAGGTTTTGTGAGCCAAGCGTTGTGGAGCAGAAGAGGCACAGTAGAGATGGTTGAGGGAAGGTTGGGGGACACAGGGACACAATGTGAGCCCCGCCCTACAGTGAACGCCCACCTTCCTGAGCCAGCAGGAGTCATTTGGTTCCAGGCAGTGTCCGAAGTAGATAGTGCACCCCCAGCCATCTCTGCCGTCCTACACCCTGGTCCAAACGCCCACCTTCTGCAGCACAGCCAAACCCTGCAGAGACCCCCAAGGGCTTCTCCCTCCTCCCCCTGGCTCCCCTTCTCCTGCATGGACCTTCCCACTGGCCAGCTCCCCCTAATGCAGACTGCCAGCCTGTGCCCAGCAAGAGCCGTCCTGGCCAAGCAGGTCATAGGCCCAGGCTGCGGCCTGGAGGACACCAGAGCAGCTGGGTCAGGGCAAGCGCGTGAACCGACCCACTGAGTTCACGAGGAGACAGGAGTGTCTCTCACCCAAATCAGGAGCAGGAGGCTTAGAAGGCAGCTCTCAGGTAGGAGGAGCTGTTTTGCATTACGGGCTGTTCCCATGTCCAGGGCTAATGGAAGGTTTTCCTGGACAGCTCAGGCTGAAAGTGCAAGCAAAGCGTGAGCCTCTCCACTCCTGCAAATGCAATTAGAGAGTTTAATCAAACTCCACTGCCAGTGTGCTGCCAGCCACACTGTTTTTGCATTTTTCAATCTAGAATCATTTGGGGACTCTTTAATTGTTAGTTGGGTTTATTTATTGAACTTGGGCTTAAGGAAAAATAAACACCAAAGAGGCACGGAGTGGCTGGGAGTGCAAGAAGAGCCTTGTCAGGGTGGTTTCGTGAAGTCCCTCCTTTTTAGCTCCCATGGTTGCTCAATTCCAATGAATTCAAATTTCAGCTGGGCCTATGAACATTCTGTTATTTACATCTTTCATCTATGACTGTATTTCAAATAAAATTGTTATAAAATTGCCCCAACTTTGGGCAACTGTAGATCATAAAGCAGGAATATTATTGCATTACGGGAGAGAGGCCATATCCCATTTAAAACACATAACCACATAATTTCATAGATGTATATCTGTAGCCAGATATATATCTATGAACAATGAAATTGCCCCAAAATTAAAAGCCTCTGGCTATATATTTGTAAACACAATCAGATTGCAATCCAATAAAGGAGCCCTTTGGAATGAATGTGCATCACGTGGCCTCCCATCATTACATTTATAACTTTCCTTACGAACAGCTCCCTGCCTCCTCTGTGTCTCCGCGGACAGGCGGGGCTGCTGTGTGCTTACTCTCTCTTCCTCTGGCCAGAGGTGTACACAATGGTTCTTGTCCTGAAGGCAAGAATCTTGGATCCAAATCATGGAAAATACACAATGAAAGATAAGCCTCATGGAGAGACAGCCCCCCGATCCAATTTCTCATAACTTCTGGCATAAAATACTTTGCATTTTAAAAAGAAATTGTCACCTCACTCATTTTTATGATTCTGATAATGAGAGCGGAAGCTATATTACCATGCAGAAGGAAAGCAGCGATTTTACATGCACGTTAAAAGGAAGAGACCCTTCCTTTTTTCTTGCTGGTACTCACTCACCTCTCCCAGTCCTCCCGGGGAAGGCCATTTCTAAGAAGGGTGTGCAGAGCGACTGAACGAGGCTTCCTCTTCCGCAAACACACGCATGTCCGGGGCTCGAAGTGTTTAGAGAGTTGCCTGGGTGGCACAGGAGAGTCTAGGAGGAAAAGACCGGGATCTGGAGACCCGGCCACCACAGCCACCCTGCCTAATGTGGACTCGGGTGTGTCAGGACCATTCGACCTCAAGTGACAGAAAGCCACCTGGAGAAGGTAAGAAGCGGCCTCCCTGAGGCTCTGCGGTGGGCTGGGTTCAGGGGCGGCTGGGCCCAGAGCTGCTGCGTCATAGTAGGAAATGCCCTGTGTCCTCCCCTTGGCTCTGCTTTCTTCTGCACTGTCCTGTGCGCAGCTCCGTCACTGCATCCTCCCTACTCGCAGAGAACAGAGTCGCTGCCGCCTGTGCACAGCAGCAGAAGACCGAGAGCCTCCAGTAGCCACAGCCATCGTGCCAGGGCCGTGT
Source organism: Octodon degus (assembly GCF_000260255.1). Classification (NCBI taxonomy): domain Eukaryota; kingdom Metazoa; phylum Chordata; class Mammalia; order Rodentia; family Octodontidae; genus Octodon; species Octodon degus. The sequence goes on from NW_004524646.1 coordinate 10,872,712, forward strand.
CATAAGCTGGCAGCCGGGACGGGGCCACCCGCAGACTCTTGGGTGGACAGGAGGAGGGCCACCCCACTACTGGCACGGTCATGCCCTCGCCCTGCCGGGGCCTTCCTAGAGGAACAAGAGGAACACTGGCTTAGGAGGAAATTCCCAGAGTCGGCCCCTGACACCCACATTTTCATTTCCAGTTCAGAAGCTTCCTTCAAATACCTGATTTGAAATTTCAACTCCTCCCACACATCACCGGAGTTTCTGCGGACCTCTGAGTCCTAACCTGTGAAGTGGGCACAATGCCCTCTCTCTTGTGTGCTGCTGTGATACAAGAGGGAGTATTTAGCAGGATGAAAATAAAGAGCTTTATGCAATACTAGATTCAAACTGTGTACTGTCACTACGGGCTATTGTGGGGAGCGGATTGCTCTGGGACAGTGAGGGATGGGACTTGCCAGATGACTCCATGCCCGTATCCTACTCTGAGACCACGGTGGATGCCTCTGCCTTAGTCACAGCCTCTGGACTGACAGTCCCAACAACAGAAGCCTCAGGGACCTCTGTGTCACCCTCTCAGGAGTGAGCGTGCACCCTGAGTACACGGGGTTCCGTTATACAGCTCTGGTTTGGTTTCTCTTTAGGCTCAGCAGTAGCCCAAGTTTAGACCCTTTGGATACTGTTGTGCAAGGACATTAGAAAGTGGTGAGGACAAAGTACAGCCACCTCTGGAGCGTGAGAGCTCAGAGGGTGTCACCTGACCAGGAAGCACCCTAACAAACTGGACTGGAGCACAGCCAGCGTGGCATGATTGATGGCTTTGTTTCTGTCTTCAGAATATTGACTTTCTCTGTTTAGTAAGCTTGGTACATAATCCTGGTAAAAATATTCTAGCAATGGAAAAAGGTATCAAGGAATCAGTTTAAAAACAAAAACTTGGCCGGGGAGATAGCTTAGTTGAATAGGTGCTTGCCTGGCATCTCAAGGTCCTAAGTTCAATCCCTGGTACCACCAAAAAAACAAAAACTTTCCAAACATCCCACCATTCCAGCAACCATAAATATTTGTAAACAATATTCTAGGCTATATCCTATGTAGCACGATAAATAAAATAATACAGATGATCAAATGAAGGAACAAAAGATAACAGGATAAAAATAGGAACATACACACTCTAGTTTTAAAATCTCAAAGAAGTAAATTCTACTTTCCTTGAATTTAAAGGAATAGAGAAGACATGGAATTAACACTGGAAGAGTTCTGTCAAGTGGATTGTCTTCAGTATACGGGATATGATTCTCCTCCTAAAATATTCCTCTAAATTAAGGAAAGAGATTAAGCACACATACAGAACTGGAGTCCTCTTTAAGTTATGTTTTAATTTTAGATTTTTAACTCCCTGTACCAGAGAAAAGGACCACACAATGTACTCCTTCTTCCCTAGCTCCCAGGCGCTTCAGTGGTGCTGTCATCTAATTTTAGAATGTTTGCCTTTCATTTAGTGAATTTTAGTGCCTGCTATTCTCTATCAGGCCCTAATGCCATCAGTCTTCCGTTATTTCTTTGCTTCACGCCTGTTTTGGCTAAACACAAAAAGGCAAAATACGTTGGGAGGTTCCATTTGGGAGAAGGCTTATTTTCATGGAAAAGCTTGCAGGCATCATGGTTTGTGAGGTTGTGTGTGTTTCTCAATATTTCTAAACTTCTATCTTCAGAGGACAGCAGAACTTGGTTTAAAATTCTTGAAGCACACCTTGGGCCCCTGCCTTTGCCACTCTGACAGCACAGATCCTCTGGTGTTCCCTGTAGCAGTGGAATGGTGGCCTGCTTTCTGTTTTGTATCTTAACATTTGTATTTTCTCTTTCCGTCTAGTGGAATTTTTTCCTTACTCTTGAGCTCGAGCTCCACACACCCCCAGGTTCATGGTCACTGGTGTCGCTACCTCTGAATTATACTTTCTTTCTGAAAACGTAATTAGCCTCACGTCAAGTTTTCTTCAGCTGCATCATTTAATATTTTCCCTTGCAACTTGTTCAGGTCTCTTCCTAAATAATACTGTTTGTCTTATTTCTCTTATTTCCTTTATACTAATTGTAATATCAGCACACATTGACAATGGGAGGTGGCATTCTGGGTTCACACAGTAACTGGAGAGACTTTGAGAGCCAAGAATCCTAGATGCCATTTGCACGTCGTTAGCAATGTTCTCTATCACATTGCTTCTGATTTTAAAGATTCTGAGACTTTGTCCAGATAACAGCCTCTTCACATCAGATTTCCCCCAAATTCTTCTCATCTCTCTGTTGTTTTATAATTTCTGTAAAAATTATACCCTTGTATATTATTTTTCCGTTTTACAGAGCAATTCTGTGGTGAGTTTTTCCACTATTTCCTTGAGCAGGTTATGTCAGGCATTCCTTCTGTCTGCCTTGTGAGGAGGGATTTCTTCCTTATGCGCTCACAGCTGCTTTGTCTTGGTCCTGCAAGGTGGGGGTCGTGGGTGGGTCCCTCCATGGACCTCTTGTTCTGAGTGGAGTCTATGACTGCAACACAGTGAGGCCAATGGGGGGACGTGACAACCCTGCGCTCCTCTGCGTCCTCCTGGGTGAGGCATGTTCCCTGCTGTGTGACCTCACAGGGGCTTTTCCTTTGTCACAAGAAGGCTACGTGGCCAGACAGGAACTGGGTCCTACCCAGCTGCACCAGCGTAAGTCGAGGACCCCACTTCAGAGCCTCAAACGCCTCCTGAGAACACAACGATGACAACAGCAAATGAATAAGAGCCCTGCAGAACAGAATTTTCCCTATTTTGTTTTTTTTAATTAAAAAAAAAAGCCTAGCCATCAGCATGTGCGTCTATCAGGTCCTCGCTCTCTCTTTCTCCTATCTGTCTGCCGATCTGTCTAAACACAGGAAGAATGTAAACAAAATACACTCAAGGGTATTTTTCTGGGTGGCGAAGATGCAGGTGACTTTAATTTGCTTTATGCATTTCTACATTTTCAAACTCTCCCAAAAAGAAAAGAACATGTGTTATTTATATTGCCAAAGAAAAACACAAGCCTTACAAAAATATTGCTGTCGTAGTGGTGGCAGGATGGCCAAGCTGAGGAGAGGCCAAGGGTCCACTTGGCAGGTAGCACACAGAGCCGCTTCCTCTCCTGGCTCCTCAGCTCTGTTTCCAGACCCCACTGCTCCCCTGTCAGACGGAGACGCTGCGGTTCCGGGGCCCAGTGTGGCACGATGGCTTCACGGGACAATCTCTTTAAATCTGAAGCTCAGGGCCAGGCACGCAGTAGTAATTTCCTGAATGTCAGATCCTTTGCCTCCATCGAAAACTCCCAGCTGGACTGTCTGCAAAGCTTTGAGAGGTCCAGGCCAAAGCTGCAGCCAAGGAGAACCCCTGAACAATACTGATTGTTTATACAGTGGGGAGATTGAAATCATTACGCTTTGACTGGCAGGAGCTATGTATAGGCCTGGCTCCCCGCGAGCTGCTGGAGCAGGGCTCCCCCCAGCACATCCACCAACCCCTCAGCTTGGCCATAAAACTGCATGGATACCGGAGTGGGCCTCGGCCTCCAACCACATGAAAGTGTACTCCCTTCCCTGTTTCATTAAGCTAAAATCACTCCCTGCAGTCAGCAGACATGGGACTGTGGGGGCTCAAGAAAACCCTCCAAAAAGGATGGGGTGGAGCTGAGAGGCAGGAGCGAGAGCCAGCAATCCCCGGCCATTCCACCCCAAGTCCAAGTGGAGGATGATGGATTTCATCCAGGTCTGGGGCTGGGAAGGCTCTTTGCTCCCCGAGTCCTTCATAGTCACACCCAAGCATGGCTGCAAGAGGCTCCAGCCAGAGCCATGGTGTCTATATGGCAGATGTGAAAGGAGGGCTTGGGTGGGTGACGGCTGAGAAGGCAAACAGGTATCAGAGTCAGGCACAGGCAGAGGCTGAGAGCTTGCGCAGCACAACTGGGTAAGAAGAAACAAGAGCTGTAGTTCAGCAGGAACTCTACTAAGGCACTGGCATAACTGCCTGCTAGGTGCTGCCTGGCTGCACACTGATATCTTGGGGCAAACTCTGGATGAAAGGGGCGTCTGCTGGAGGAGGGTGTTGACGTTGGCCTTTTCTTCTCCAGCCAGGGCCCTCACCCAGGGTCTGGAACTGTAGCAAGCTGACCCAGGCCCAGCCTGCAGGGATCTGAATCCCCACCCCTGCTCCCACCCCGGGCACAAGTTCTTTCTGCCTTCTGGCCAACTGGGCATTTCCGGAGAGCCCCTGAGAAGCCATTTGGAGCAGGACCTCCACAAATACCTTCAGCCAAGTTTTCAAAGTGAGGGCACTGAGCGAAAACCAGACTCTTCTTTTAACTTTCCTTTAAGTTCACATGCATTTGAATCTAGGGGAAACACACAACACATGTTTCTAATCCACTGACACTTAAATCATCAAGACATTGGGGGCCGATGGTTCTGAGGCCAACATGAAGGCTGCAGCCTTTTAAAGACTTTCTTCCATTTCTCTCACCATCAGCAGGCAGTCTTTTTCCAAGAGGAAGCAAGTTTTAGCCCCAAAGGGGCTTCTGCGTTCAGGTCCAGGCACAGCCCCTTCAGAGGCCATACAGACCAGGACTGTGGCAAAGGCCGGGGCTGGGCTGGTCGGCCCTGCTCAGCAGAAGGCCCTGCAGGACAGCGCTCCAAAGGAAGAGCAGGAGGGGCCCGAGACGGAGGAGCAAATGCGCTCGGAGGCGGGTGAGAGTGCCAGGCATCACCACACACAGAGGACAACGCAGCGCAGGCTTCCCTCCTGCGACCTGGGCAGCCGCTCGCCACGCCCGTGAGCTGCTGGGCCACGGTCTCCATTGAGAGAGTGTCAACATCCCTCCCTTGGAAATGAGAGCAGGAAATATTCAATAAGAAGAAAAAAGCAGAGCACAGAACATACCAAAGCAGGTCGGGAAACACCGATGGCCAGGAGAGTCCTGCTGGACTTGGCCGGCATCTGACACGGCTGGTTCCCACAGCTGGGTTCCACACACCTCCCTCTGCACTCCCTGGCTCTCTGGCTGAATCACATCAGCAGGCAGCCTGCAACTCAGACAGGCAAAAGTAGATTACTGCAAGTTGGAAGATGTAGACTGTCATGCTGACTGCGTCGCATGTGGAAGTTTCCAGTTCAGATATCATCATGCCAGGCCCTTGCTACAGAGAGAGAACACCAGGGGCTCGGTCACTTCTCCATCCCAGGAAAAAAATCTGTGACCTCCGGGTATGAAAAGAGGAAAGGCTTAGCCCAGCTCACAGTTTCAGAGGTGTCAGTCCATGGACCGCCCATCCCAAGGTTGGAAAGATAATGGTGTGCAGCAGAGGGCGGCTCTCCCCGCAGCCTCCAAGAGTCAGCGAGCAGAGAGGCAGAGAGGAAAGAACCCTCTACAAGGAATTACAGTTGTGCCCGGTGTGCTGTCCCCAAGACCTACCATGCCACACCCAGAAGTGTGCCTTGGAGTCCCCCAAGCAGGTCCCAAGCTCATCAAGTTGATAGGCAAGATTAGCTGCCATAGGCAGCAGTAGCAGGAAATGCTCAGTGCCAGCCACCTGGCACTTATTCCGTAGACCTCTTCCTGGGTGCCGCGCACCATCACTGCCCAGAGTTGGGTGTGGGCCGGGACACATGACTCCTCTCTCCCTGTTCTGGGAGCCATGAGTCCTAGCTCCATGCCCAGAGCTGTGCTCCCGCTGAGGCTTGCAGGGACAGTACCCTGTCCCTACCTCCAGGCAACCTCCTCCTTGCCACCCTACCTCCTTGCCACCCTACCTCCTTGCCACCCTCAGTGGCTCCAACAATCTGGGGGCAACTATGCCTCATGCCTACTGTGTAATCTGCAACACAGGACAGCAGAGTTACCCTGGAACCAGGTGGTGTCTGGCCCCATTTCCTCGGAGCTCATTGTGTGACTTTCATCTGTCTCCTTGGCAACTCTGTGCTTCAAAATCCCCCGTTGAGAAATCAGGACACAGTCCCCACTCCACAGGACTCACGAGGACATGGAACAGTCAGCGCACACCAAGTCCTAAGGACACAGTGGTGTACACAGAGCCTCACCTACCACGCCTGCTTGCTGTTACTGCTATCCTTGTTGTTGGCCCAAAAGACTACAAAGCCAGTGAGCACAGAAGCACGTGGTGGCCCAGAGTTTGCTCCCCACAAGCCCTGGCTGTCACAGGTCCTCCTCAGTGTCCCTCTGCCCACCAGTGAAGTGGCATCAGCAACAGAGAGTGGTGGTCCAAGGATCTCAGGGTGGCCGTTGGGTAGTGGGGTGGGGAAAGCATAAGGCCACGTGGCCAGGCCTAGCACCACTGGGGCCACCCAAAGGGCACCTGACCCAGCCTCCCTCCTGTCTGCTTGGGGCTGGCAAAGTGGGTGGGGAAGGCAGGGAGAGAAGGAAGGATGGAGGGAGGGATGGGGAGGGAAGAGAGGAGAGAGGGCTGCACAAGGTAGATCTCCCCATCATCACCTGTTTTTCTTTTCTTTTTTTAATCTTTTATGTACTTATTTGTTTGGTATAGGGTCTCACTACTCAGCTGGGACTCATAGTGATCCTCCTATCTCAGCCTCCCCAGGGGGCATGCGCCACCACGCCCGGTCTCAGCCCACATGGAATAGTTTCAGGGACAGCACAGCATGCAGAACAGGGTATTGAACTCTGGTCTTTGTGTTTACCAGGCAGGCGCTTAGACCGCCACGCTATCTCCCTGGCCCCCATTGTCATCTGCTTGTTCTGGTTTTCTCCAGTGTTTCATAGGAAGATGTCTTAAGAGCCTGGAAGAACGGCGAGGGAAGCATGAGTCCCAACAGCCAGAGAAGAGCAGGAGCCGCACTGCCTCTTGGGACAACAGCCGTGCCCAGCCAGCACAAGGAGCAGAGGCCTCTCAAGGAGCTAGGGGTTTCAGTGTCCAGGCTCGCAGGGACAGAAGACGGTGCACTGGTGTTCGTGTCAGAGAAGGGTGCGTCACTCTGGCAGCTGGGCGCAGCTCAGACCAGAGAGCAGAGGGCAGACAGGGGAGCAGGCCCTACGAGTCTCACCTTCCCTGCTGCAGAGGCAGGAACAGGACAAGTGCTGACAGGCCACACCTTTGTGAAAGGATGAGCCAACAGGACAGGGCCCCCTCTACCCACCCCTCAGACACGCACAATGGGCAGCTCACAGGTCAGAAGGTCGGGCCGAGCCAGAGCTGCATATTTGGCCGGAAGTGTTCAGACTGAGGCCGTCCCACCCTGGCATCTGAGTCTAAGCCTGCGGTTTCACAGGATGTAGTGAGAAAGAGTGCTGCAGAGATGGACAGAGACAAGAGAGGCACATGCAGCCATGGGGAGAGGTAGAAGCGATGAGGCAGGAGAGGGGTGCAGAAGGGGTGGGGAGGCTTTCCAGGACCTGAGGTCAGGCCAGCTTGGATCTGGGGACAGGGGCAGAGGGATGCATGGCCCCTCGCTGGGTCTGCAGATGCCCGGCAGCCTTGCCATCCACAGAGGGCTCAGCATCGGCCTCCAGGCAGGGTCGGCCTGTTTGCGGGGGACTGTTTGGGGCTGAACAGGCACAGGTGGAAGACACTCTGAGCTGGACTGTCCTGCACCAGCTGCCCTCACTCTGTATGTGCCTCAGTTTACTCATCTGAGAAGTACAGCATAAACCTCAGTCCCTAAGGGTTCCCAAGAGGAAAAAAGCAGAGACAAAAATGTTGAGCTTGTGGATGAGAACACATCATGTGGCACCCACAACGTGGAGAGCAGCTCGCCCTCGTCGTCCCCGCAGGCTCCATCTCCGTGGGAGCTGGTGGCAGCGGAAGGGAGAGAGACCCAGCGCACGAGAGGACACAGCTCCCTGGGACTCTCACTGCTCTCCTTCCACATCTAGACCAGGAAACCAAAGCTCATCTCAGCTGTAAAAGCCACCCAGTAGCCCTGTCTTTTCCTACTCTGTCTGTCCAATTCGTGTATTAAGTGCTGCTCTCTGAGAAGGAAATCTCAGGCCATCAGTCTCCAGAACCTGCATGGCCAAGAGGGGAAGGGCGGCCTCCGAGGCCCGGGAGCTTCTCTGGACGTCCACTGGAGCAGGTGTTAGGTCAGGATCCCCATTAGCCTTGGCACTAACTGGGCCCCTAGGGTCAGGCCTGGATAGGAGTGGAACAAAGTCCCTGCTTGAGAAGAGGGATGAGACGGGAAGATGATCTTCTGCACACCACCACGTGGCCAAGCAGTCAATCCAGGGACAAAGTGCTTTCTCGCCACCAGGAAACCGTCTTGTAACTTGGCCTGCCCTCTGCCCCTTCCAGTCGAACAGAAGCAAGTTAGGCCCTGGGTGATGTGGGCACAGCTTTTACTGTACGAGAGCCAGCTTGTCAGGACCCGTGAGCGGCCAGGAAGCACCCCCTGCCCGGGCCCTGCAGGAAATCTGTGTGAGCCTCAGCTCCACACCAAAAAGAGAAGGTCGAGTCAGAAAACGTGAGCTCAAGTCCACTCCCCATTGCTTCTCAGGCCTCAGTATCCCCCCATCCTGAAAAAAGGACAAGTCTAGCCCAGGACACAGCAAGCTGGAGGCCACCCCGTCTGTCCAGATCCCATGAGCACCTGAATGAGGGTGAAGAACCCTACAGGGAAAGCTGACAGCCCATCGAAGGCTTGGCAACCAGCTTAGGCGTTTCCAGGAAAAAGGGGGGAGTGCAGCTGGAGGCTGTAGAAAGGCCCCAGAGCCACGTCAGCCTGAGTCACAAGTTCGAACATGCGTCAGGTACAGGCAGCTCTCTGCAGCCACCACTGTTCCTGCGCTGATGAACAGTGTTTTCCACTCCACAGGGAGGGGCTTCAGGTGGTGCAGGCTGAGCTCCCGTATCCATAGTTCAGCTTTTCATGGGTACCCTGGCGGCCTCGTCTGGGCCCTACCCCCCACAAAACAGCTTATACCACAGCTACCGACATGCGTGTGACTCCAAAGCCTTGCCCTCCCCCAAGAAGTATTCGAGTATGAAGTGCTAACTCTGCACACTCCCTTCGCTGGCTTGCTACAACCCAGGGATGGGCAGTCAGTTATCTAGGAGAACTTGGCACTACAGCCTGGCAGACCCTTTATGCGCAGGTGACACTGTTCTTCTGCTAGGGCATCTCATCCAGCTGGAGGAAGCAGAGCTTCTGGGCTGCAGGCCGTCACTTATTCATTCATTTCTTCATGTCACAGCCACCGGAACCCACTGGGACCTGGAATGCAGCCCTGATCAAGAGCCAGAAGCAGGAATGCATGCTGGAGACCCGCCAAGCGCTCTGGTCACTGCCTTTCCCAGATGACACTTACAGGTGCAGGCTCACCACAGTTCACCCAGCAGGTGGACAGAGGGGCCAGGAGGAGCAGAGGGGCCTCAGCAGTCTCCCCGGGACGTGTGTCCCCTGGGGCCCACAGCTCCTCTACAGCACGTGGGGATGGGTATGTGGCCACCTGCACAGCCAGGGCTCGCCCACACCCCAGGCAGGATGACTCCCCAGGGGCAGACACTTGGGGGGTGCTCCCCAGGTTCCCACGGCCTAGATGGCTCCTTGGGACAGCTGCATGTCTCACACCAGGACCCATGTCGCAATGCGTAGCCAGATGAGGCAAGAGAGACACCATGTGCCTGTCCAGTATTTCAGAGAACTGAGGGAAAACTACCAGAAGCCGGAGTCCTGGGGCCTCCCAAATTCCCCATGCCTCTCTCTTCAGAGTTGAGGTCCTCTTGCTCTTCCTTCTGTCCAACACATCTAGAGAAAAGTGGAAATAAATGGCCCTGAGCACCTGCCAGGACAGGCAGGATCTGGGCCCTGCACCAGCTTCTCGGGATGCAGGGGGTGCGGTCAGCCCCATTCTGCACATAAAGAAGCGGAGGCTGGGAGACCCTGCCAAGGTCCCTCCAAGGCAGCCTAGAGGAGGGGTAAGTGGGTCTGGGGCCCTAAAACCCTACTGCCCTCTGCCCCTGAGCCTTTGCCTATGTCCGCTCGGGTTGGGGTCCTCAGGTGGCACAGCTCATCTAATCCTAGCAGCAAGCTTCCAGGACCACCACCCACACTTTGTACCCTAACAGAGCGAGAAGCACAAATCAGAGAAGTGCCTGGCCCCTGGCCACACAAAAGGGAGCCGCAGGAGTCACACTCGCTCAGGGCCCCCGAGCCTGGCTGCTGGCTGGGGGCTCTGGGCCTCCCCGCTGGCCCGGGCCTGCACACCACTGCGCGGCTCCCTTCCCTCCGAGCTGCAGCACCATGATGCTCCCTCGTAGCACTCCCGGGAGATCCCAAGGATTTCCCCTCTTCTCCTCCCACTCCGAGCCCACACCTCGCCCAGTTATGCATGTCCTAGAAGCCCAGATTAATCACAACCAGCCTGCAGACACAATTAAGAGTGAGTGTGGAGGAAGTGAAATACCACACTGTAACCTGAAGTCAAGGACAAGCCCAGGCTCAGGCCGCGCTGGGGTGTCCTGGGAGAGACCCTCCCGCGCTCCTCCCCCTTGGGAGTCACTAGGCAGAAGTATAAATCACTGTCCCTTTCCTTTCGCCATGCTGGGATTGTAAAATGCAAAAGGAGCACCTACGTTCAGCGTTTCCTAGTCCAGTAGACCAGAGCATTAACGTATTCACTTCCCCCCTCCTCCAAAAGACCCGTCAGAAAATCTTTCATTCAGTGCCTTTGATGTGCCTGGCCCAGGGAAAATATTCAATTACTACTATTTGAATGAATTTATTCATTCCCTTCCCTGATTCATGTACTTTTTCATAAACAAGTGGAGTTATGGGTGAATGAATGGCGGGCCCAAGAAGTCAGCCTGGGGTGAGGTGGGCAGGTCTGCAGGCCAGGTGGGGTGGGGGACTGCAAGTGACCCTGAGACCCAGAAGCCCTGATGCCTGGGGCGGATGGTCCCTGCACCTGTGTGGCCATCTTTATTAAAAAGACAAGGAAGTTCAGGGCCAGCATGGACTACATAACAAAACCTTGTCTTCAAAACCAACACCCCAGGATCCAGGAAGATGGCTCAGTAGAATAAGCACTTGCCTGGCAAGTGCAAGGGCCTGAGTTCAACCCCTGGTTCTGAAAAAAAAAAAAAAAAAAAAAAAAGACAGAATCGACAGCTGAGGAAACGCACTATGCAGACCCAGCAAGATGCCTGGCTGGGAATGAGGAGAAAGCAGGACGGGAGGACGCCTTGGCTGTTGGCCACATCATGAACCCCTGTAATGTAAGGCAGGACATGGTGAGCACTACAGGAAGGGGCTGGGCAGGGCGACATGGGGCTCAGATGAAGCCTTCAGGGGAGATGGACCAGGATGCGGCATAGGAGGCACAGGTCCGGCTCCCACCTGGGCTGTCTGGGGCACCCAGGCATCCTGGCCACAGCACCCAGGCACTGACTAAGGGCATGCACAGCCTGCACAGGGCTGTCCGAGCCTGAGGGCTCCAGATGACACAGCTTTTCTCAGGAAATGGCCCAGCCATATCCACGTGGCCCAGGGCAGGTGTTTCTCAGAAAAGCACTGGCTGGCGAGGGTCACAGGACGTTTCCTTAGAGGTCTAGTTGGGGTCTAGAGAGAGCGCAGCCCCCAGACAACACAGGCCACCTCAGTGTCATGCTCCTGCTGCAGATGAAGAGACCAGAGTCTGGAGAGGCTGAGCCAGCCTCCCGCACCCAGCCCGGCAGGGGCAGCTCTAAGCTGTGGCCTCCATGTGCTCCCCTGCCTGGCTGGGCCCCCGAGCACAGCACAAAGCCCTTTTCACTCCAGTCCAACGATGAGATGTACGGGACCCCCATGGCATTTGTACCCCTTCTGCTGGCACATGGGAAAGTGGCCAGAGGGCAGCATGACCCAAGGGTCCGCTCAGGACGCCAGACACATTAAACTCATTAGAAACCATTAAGATGGCTGGGCGCTGAGGTCAGGTAAGTTAGATAAACACGTCCGGAGGAACGAGTTCTGCTTTTCATATAACAGCTCCCACTCACGCAGCCCTGCACCCCAACAGCCAGATGCCCAAGAACCTGCCACGGTCCTGGGGGCTCCACGTGGCCCAGGCACCAAGGGCAGCAACCCGCTCCGCCCCAATGCCAGGTGACACTTGGAAAGCATGCTGGAGACTGGCTACTTGCCTATTCTCTCTCCAAAGGGGCAGAAAGAAAGGCCCACCTGCAAGGAAGGTCCTCGGGTTCCTTTGGGGGAGGATGCCCCAAGCCTCTATTTGGGGCCTACTGCACACAGATGTGGCTGAAAGAGGTACTCTTCCCTGGGACAGATGGCCCTGGGTCAGGCCTCTCTGTCAGCCTGTCACCACCCAGGGACCATCGGCCACCCGAGGGACCCGCCCTTACTTACAGTGAAGGCTCCCTGCCTCCCAGCACCAAGCAATCCTTGGTCTCGCCCTCACCAACAACCCAACCCTACAAGGAAACATTATTATCCTGATTATATAAATGAGAAAACCGAGGGCTACAGAGTTTAAATGACTCGCCGGAGGTCACGGCTGGTAAATTGCAGGACCAGTGGAGCAGTTTCCCTCTCCCACAGCTCCCAGCGAGCGCCGTCTCCGCTCCTGTCTGCAGCCTGAGACCTCACACATAGGAGGTGTTGACTACTTGTTTGCAGAACACACGGATGAGCAGGTGAATGAAGAGGGTGAATCTGAAAGCCCAAAAGGCTTTCTTCTAGTTTTGATGGCTAAGTCCCTTAGTGAGACCAGCAGGGAGAAGAGACTACTGATTAAGTCATCTCCTGGATTGTTTTTAACCCAGTTTAAAAAGAAAAAAAAATCTCTTAACTTTATGACTTTCAACCCATTCTTAGCACCAAAAGTGTCGCAATTAAGGTTCATCTGCAAGCCAGGCTTTCTTTTTTACTAGACAGAGAGCTGGTATTCACAGAGGAGCTGCCCCGTGCTCACCGCGCTGTGTGTGTCAGCACATGGGGCCTTTGTAGTACCTTGAAAACGGAGCGCTTTGCCCAGTAGCACCTCCAGCAGAGGACAGAGGGGCTCAGGGTGGTTATGTGACTGGTCAGAGGGCAGACAGCTTGGCGAAGCCTGGGAAGCCAAAGGACACCGTGCTGGCACTCTGGACCTGCCCACGCTGCTCTCAGGCACCCTCTGCCCCTAAGCGAGATTTAGCTCTTGAGCTTGTTGATGCACACATGAGCTTAGCTTTAGCACCACCACTAGCCAACAAAGTCTCTAAATAGGCACCGTGGACATGAGAACCCAGGACAGACAGAGAAACTGAACATCTTCAAGGAGGCTGTTCCGAGCATTTTTCATGCTTGCTGTCATTTCCAAAAATAAAGCCAGTGATCTCTCGTGGCCTTAGGGTTCCCTTCAGTTTCAGTGGCAGGAGGAAGGAAGGGACCAAGCTTTTCAGAACTGAAACTGCAGTGCCCGCCTGCCTCTCCCACTGGCAGGCCACCACTCACAGCAAAGCCCCAGTAAAGGTGGGATCTGGGGTTCCAGGAGCACCTGGGAGCCTCCCCAGGGTCTGCACACCCTCACACTGGCCCCACATCCCTGCCCCACCCGCTTCCTTCCATCAACCTGGCCTGCAGAGGCAGGCAGAGGAGCCGGCGCTGAGCCTCCAGCCAGCCCTGAAGCTTCAGGGAGTCGTTGGCAGGCAGCCACTGAGGGCTGGCAAACCTGGTTGCTCCTGATGCCCGGCTCCAGGACTGGGCAGACAATCACCTTGTGTTTCCCCACCTTCCTACCCTGGCTGCCAGGAGTTGGCCGGCCTGGAGATGCTGAATGGGCCATTTGTTAGGAGATCAAAGGGCCACCTGAGGGAAGGGCCCACCGGCTGGAGCAGGCCCAGGCCGCATCCTCCTGCCTGCCAGGTCCCGGGCCTTTCCAAACAGCCCACCTTGCTGGGGCGTCTCTCACCCCACCCCCCAAGTGCACTTCCTTCCCAGCAGCACCAGACCCCCCCCCAGGGCCACACTCTCCAAAGCCCTGTGTTTTCTGTCCCCTCCATGCACTGTGTCCTTCTGTGTTGCTGTCCTTTGACCCGGCTTCTGTCACCTCTCTGGCATCTGCCAGCTCCTCTGGCATCTGCACGGTTTCCAGGGCACCAACCAAACCTCCTGGACCCCACCAACTGTGCCACAGGCTCCCTGAGGGCCAGGCTGGCCACGAGTCAGGCCTGGGCCCTGAGCGGGGACACTCAAGGTAGGTGGCTTGAAGGGGGCAGAAGACAGTCCCAGGTGCTCCCCCAGATGGCACTGATGAAGGACGCATGAGCGGACACTGCCCAGAGACACAGCTGCCCACTGACACAGGCGGAAGATTCAGAAGGGAACACACTGCCAGGGTACAGTCTCAGCCATCTCCCAGGACAACATCAGCACGTGTCCCTCTGAGCAGCACACACTCACACGAGGCCCCTCCTCAGGACGTTACCTGAACCTCTCAAACACCCTGAGTCCCTCCCCAGGGCCTTCCAGGGTGACCCAGGATGTCCAGCCTGGCTCATAACTTTCAATCCAGCAACCCAGGTTCCCATCTCTTGGGCTTCTCTGACCTCTCTGCCATGCTTCTCTCCGTCGCTTCATCCCTGAGTCCACTGTGGTGTCCTGGAGTCACCAGCACACTCCCGCCACATGACATGTCTGGCCTGGAGCTTCCCTAGCAATCACAGGTGGTTGTGCAGAGCAGCTTGGCACAGTAGTTTGCCAGACAATCTCTCTTGCTCCTCCAACCCCAGTACCTCCTTCCTCTCTGGGGACCACAACCCTCTGAATGTGCTCTTCTCGCCTCCTGGGATGCTTCTGCCCAGTTTTGCCTTCTTAGTTCAAAACTCTGCTCAAGAGCTTCCCAACAAAGACAGACCGCACTCTTTCTGCCATCCCTACCTTCAAAGCAGAGATACTTGGAGAAGGGCTCTGTGCATGTGTCCTGCCCCAGAGTGCTGGGCGTACACACGCATGCATGGAGGACCACTCCACCTTGCAGACTCGCGCTTGGGCGTCTCAGTACTGTCTCCTCCCTCATCTGTAGAACCTGTTCCTGCCCCTGCCAGGAGCCCAGCTCCCTGGAGGGCCCTGAGCTCACAGGCCTCGCCCTGGAGAGGACAGTGAATTCATGAAAATCCCCAGGGTATGAAGACAGGTGTGGTCTTACTTGGCTCTCATTCCAGCCAGAAACAGAAGAAACAAATCCCCTTCATCATGTGAACCTTGGGGTCCCCGCCCCCACCACCCCTCAGGGGCTGAACGAGGCCTAGCAGACTTTGCCCAGGTCTGTCTGCCCAGGTCCTGGGCACAGGGCACTCTGGCACTCACAACCCCCATGATGTCCCCAGGCCCTGCCCTGCCCTGAGGGAGTCACTGGCCCACAGAGCTGCCTGCAGCCACGTTGAGAACAAAGGAACAGAGTCAGCACCCTGCTGCCAACGCTCCCCTGGGAGCACTCTTCCAGGCCCCGGACCCGGGCTCAGGCTCCAGTATCTCGCTCACTCCCAGCCTCAGTGCCCATTCCACCTTCCAGGGGTGGGAGGCGACAGCGACTCCCAAGCCCCCACTGTGTGGCTCTCCTGGGACACAGTAGCAGAGCACCTTGCAGCCATCCCAGCCCAGCTGAGTGTGGGGCTCAGGGTTCTGAGTGAATCTCCCATACTTCCAAGGTTCTGGTGGGAAACCAGGCTGGGCATCACTGAGGGTACATGCTCTAAGACCCCAAGCCTGATCAGCCCCAGAGAACCAGCTTTGCCAGCCTCTATAACAGCAGGGCCGGGGCTGAGCACCCTGCTCTTCAGCAGCCACCACCGGGCCGCCAGGGCAGGCCCCAGGGCATGCTCCCTCCATTTGCTTTCCTCTCCACCCAGCCAGACAACTGGCCACTCCAGCCTGGACCTCCTGCCTGCCGTGGCCTCCCAGCACAGAGACCATTCCCCCACCTCCTCCACTGCACAAGTGCTGTGGTCAGAGACCCTGGTGGGGAAGGGAAGGTTGGCCTGACCCCCAGCCTCTGTGCAGTCTGCGCTGCACTGCCTGAGCCCCGGATGCCTGCTCTTCCCTCCACTTCCACCACAACCCAGGCTTGAGTGAAGTCCCCCTCTGGACCTCGCCTGCCACAGCTGCTGAACCTCGGGGCCTTGGCCCTGCTAGACACTGGCTGGGGCGAGCCCATCCCACCTGCCCCTCCAGCTGCGAGAGGCTCAGTTTGCTCCTGCTTCTCATCTTCCCACTGCCTCCAACCTCCCTGGGTCTCCTCTTGGGCCCAGAGAGCTGCTCCGTGCAGCCCATAGATCATCGAGCTTCCTTTAAGCCAGGGCCCTGGGCATCCCCTAAAATGAGCCAGCCCATGATGCCTTGCTTCCTGCTGCGTTGTCAGGGGGACCACCTCAGAGGGCCCTGACACATGGGCCCAGGAAGTGCTTGATCCTTTCTCATGAATGGTGCTGCTCCTCCACCTAGCTCTGGGGCTCCACTCTGCCCTGATGACATGAAGTGGTTAGCACCCAAGAGGCTGAGGGTCACGCAGCTTCTGCAGGTGGGCAAGGCTGGCTGGGCAGCACCAGGATGGCTGGCTGACACCCACAGGGCACAGGCTGTGTCCACCCAATGAGTGACACCTCAAGAGACCACCTACTTAGGCCCCTGGAGAGCCCCATAGGGGAAGAGGGCAGGAACGAAAGGTCAGGCCATCCCAGATCCTCCCCAGACAGAAGCCCTGCAAGGGACAGATCATCTACCTACCCCACCGGCCACTCGAAGGAATGGTAGGAAGGAGGAATGCGGCAATTTTAGGCAGGAGCAGGCACGGTGGCAGTTCTACGCTCTCACTGGCTCTGACCCAGTATTAATCCTAGCCCAATTCTGAGGGGATCATGAGTTCCAGGCTACAGTGCTCCTGAGGTGGTCTCAGAGGGGTGTGACAGGAGTGTGCCCTAATGCCCCAAGCCCCTGGTCTCCCCAACCACTCTTCACCCCAAGGACGCTCACCCTGAGCTCAGACTGCGTAATGATCAAAAGATCTTGGCTGGCTCCAAAAAGCACAGACCTATTGCAACACCAGACCCATGCCCAGCAAAAAAGTTCCTGTTCAGGCTCATGAATCAGTGTGAGTGCTTGGATGAACACCAATATTTATTGGGGTTTAACAAGAACCCACACCGATGTGTATCTCTGGGCTTTATCTACATGTCCCTTATAGAGTTATTAAAACACCAAAATATAATTTTAATAATCAGTGGGATTTTAATTAACATACAATAATGGTTCTCACTCAATGGAACGCCTCAGATTCAGAAAGTAATTACTCATTCACGACACTTAATTTGAAGCGTTACCACAGATTCCTATCTCCTGAAGCCACAAGAAGTTAGATCATAATAATTCTTGTTGGAACTTATAGAGCAAGTTCACGTCAGAAGAAGGATGGAAACCGGGGTCCAGAGGAGGAGGGAGAGAGCTGGGAGCCAGCTCAGCGGCCTCCAGGACAGCAGCTGAGCGTGGTCTCCGGGAGGAGTGCACACAGCATCAGTGCACCCTCTGCCCGCGCCTTGGTCCTCGGGGTTGGACTCTCCCAAGGGCAGAAAGCTCATTACCACACGGCAGGTGCCACTGGTAGCTTGGGAAGGTCAGGCCTGCATTTCTATACCCTACCAGATGGAGGAGGTGGAGTGTAGCCCACTGCCTTCCTGGAGCCTGTGAGTGCTGCCCCTCTGGACACACGCATTGTCCTCGGTCACTCTTGAAGGTATGCCAGAGTCACAGGCCCGGAGGAGGATGTGGGCAAAGGCCCAAGGGCTTGGGGTTTAGGGTAAGACTGAGAGGCCAGGATAGCCACAATGAGAAGCTTACGTTTGAGGGTCCTGCACCCCCACGCCCTACAACAGAGGTTTTTCCAGCTGGCACCCTGAACTCTTATTAACATGTGCCAAAGCCTTCCCAATACCACCTCATCTCAGGAAGCGGCCCCAGGCCTGTGGCCCCTGATGCACCTAGGCCGAGGCCTGACCCTGTGCAGGACCAGTGTGTGGTTACACTCAAGCTACAGGAGAAAGCCTGCTTCTCTCTGGAAGTGTCCTTCAGACATTCTCAGAATTTAAGCAAAGGATAGCCACACAGGGCTGGCTACTGCTGTAGGACCTGCAGATGACCAGGTTAACCTCCCAGGAGTGAGAAAGAGCCTGTTCATTTCAATGTGGTACAACCCTGGCTGGGAAGCTGCTTCTTTTCAGTCTTTTCCACCTGCACCCGATACTGACGGTTCACGGTCAGGTGCAGGAGCCCCACCCACTCATCTTGGCAGTGGTTCTCGTCCAGGGAAAATGTTGTGCTCCAGGGCACACTTGACCAAGTTTGAGTGTCACTGGCACCCAATACACAGGAGGCAGGGATGCTGCCCTGCGCCTCCAGGCCACAGACCTCTCCATCCATGTGTGGGGGTGCCCCAGCAGAGGAATCCTGTCCTAAATCTTCAATTGTTCACCTGCAATCTTCACCGTACATGGCACAACAATCAGCATTCCCTAGTCTACATATGAGGAAACTGAGGCTCTCAGTGGTTAAGTATCCTGTATGTGGCTTATACAGAGAGAAGTGCTGATGATCTATGATCTATCTGCATCCAAGACCTGGGTAAGACACCACCTCATACCCCACGCTGGGATGCTGGAGGCATTACAGAGGCTGGAAGACCCAGGTCCTCCTCAAGGGTAGACACGCCAGCTCAGCAGACTAAGGCCTCACAGACTGTCTGATGCTGACTGTGTCCTCTCAGAGTTCATGTTGAAATTGAGTCCCCAGGACATCAGTCACAAGAGTGAGGGTCTTTGGGGGTGACTAAGTCAGGAGAGCTCAGCCCTCACTGACAGGATTAGCATGCTTGACAAGGAGCTGAGGCTGCAGGGCATGCCCTTCTGCATATCTGTCTCTGCCACCACGTGAGGACACAATGTCCCTGGGGACACTGCAGCGAAGCGCCATCTTGGAGGCTAAGAGCAGCCCCAACCGGCCCTCTGTCCTTCCACGGCCTTCATCTAGAACTCCTTGCTTGCAGATCAACATGAAAATTGATTTTGTTCCTAACGAATTACCCAGTGTCAAGAATTTTGTAATAGCAACACAAACAGACCAACACAGAAGCCAAAATCAAAATCAGAAAGGCCTCAGAGGACCTCAGATCTCACCAGACACAAAAACCAGGTCACTGCGGGTCAAGACTCCTCTTGGCATCCGCCACACTGAACTCAGTTCTCCCCAGGTTTTGACTCCCAAAGAGAAGGCCTCACTGTCATTGCTTTGAAATTCTCAGGGACACACAAGGACTGGCCAGCTTGTGAGAGACAGGCAGGAGGGGCAAACACTCTGCTAAGTCAAGCATGAGAACTTGTTTTGAGGACAAAGTTATCCTGTGCTGCTCATGCATAGAAGGGTCCAGAGCCCAATGTCCCCGGGAGCACCATCCTCTGGTGTCGTCGTGGATCTGAAGGATTCAAGGCAGCAACCCATATCATTAAGAATCTATTTCATTCCTCTTATTAAAGATTAAATTCAGGGCTGGTGAGATGGCCCAGTGGTCTAGAGCACCTACTTAGAACAAACTAAGCCAAGCAAAGCACAGGGACCACGGTTCAATCCCCAGCACCACATGCCAGCCAGCCCGCCCCCTGGTGGGCTGAGCTGGCCACACACACACACACACACACACACACACACAATAAATAAATAAACAATTTAAAAATAATAATAAAAATAAAAATAAAGATTAAGTTCAAGCAGAGTCAAGGCTCTCATGAAAGACAGAGGGGGTTCTCATGTTCTGTTGACGTTCTATGTATTTGACGGCAAGTAGGGAGACTGAGGCACATAGAGGGACAGGATTCACTCCAGGTATGCCTGGGGGTGGCGGCCCCTGGATCCCAACATGGCACTTTATTCTAGAGCAGGGCCACCGCTGTGAGTGATGTTGATGCTCAAGGTATGAAGCTTACGTTGAAAGTCAACGTGAAAACGTAAAGTGAAGCAAGTGAGCCCTCGTTCACCTATTGAGTTGCTATGAATCATTTTTAAACACAGGCTCACACTTATTTCTCCAAAGTGTTCTCCAGGCCAGATGTGCTTCCAGCTTTGGAAACTTCCAGGTTTTGGAGAATGTCTCGGTACACATGCTGCACATTACCAGCCCTCCCCACCCCAAGACATCTGGATGGAGCAGCTCCCCGAAACCCAGCACCCAAATGTTGCTCAAGCGAGGTATGAATGTACACCCCGCACGTGATAAATGGAGGCAGTAAATATTTTCATGTCAACTGAGGTCAGGTTTTGACACCAAATGAGTGATGGAACATATTTTTAGTTTCAGAGCTTCTTTGCTTTTCAGAATTACAGATGAAGGATAGGAAACCTATAAATTATACCCCGTAGGATTGATGAGGTGTTGGAAAATTACTTTATGAGTGGAAGCTTATATTCATAAAGTCTTTGTGGAATTTAATACGGAGCGCATTTCAATACCTCAAAAGGAAATAGTAAATATTCCTTGTTTTAGAAATCCTGCTGCTGACGGCGGCCCTGGGGAATCGTTACAGAGGTGTCTGAAGTCCCCGCTGTTGGCAGAGTGACACAACTCAGTGACAGTCTGCACTGCAGTCAGATGTCCCAACACAGGGCAAGATTAAGTCATGGCACGCTGGAAAGGGGCTACAGGGTAGGCATTTAAAATAATGTAGTGGGAGAATATTTAGGTACAGATAATGGTTGGAGGAAATGAAGCCACTTTGTGTAATCATTTTCTAAAGACAAGAAATAGAAATATATGCAGAAATATATACAGAAAAGAAAGGTTAGGAAAATATACAGCCATGACTTAAACGTAGTGCTCATCCCCAGGAAGGTGACTTTAATGATTGTTTGTCCTTTTTGGCAAATAAAGATTTACTAGAGCGTCTGTAATTCATGTGCTTACTCCATTATAGAAAAAAATAATAGTGAAAATGAAACAAAACTGCAGCTTTTACTTCTTAGTAAATGGGCCTATCAAGAAAACGCAGCAATGAGATTTGGCACATCCGGACGTGGTTCCTCTCTGACTCGGAATGAAACTTGCACTCCAGTCAGGAGCAATCCCGGCCCTCCGGAACCTCACACTGGGTGTTTCTGCCCATGGAATTTAAGGCGCATTCAGAATTGGAAAGGAAATTACTCGGGCACCATTCCCAGCTGGGAGAGAGGCCAGGGAGGAGATGGGCTCAGAAGAGGCGGCGAGGACGGAGCCCGGGTCAGCCGAGCCTCCAACTGCCCAGACCCCGGGGCTGTGCTTTGGGTGTGGTCCGCACCTGCAGAGGCTTGCAGGCCCTAAGTGTGGTCCCAGTGCAATAGTACTGAAGTGGTGGAGCCTGCATGGGGCAGAGCCTTGGAGAAGGTCGCCAGGCCACGGGTTCCACCATACTGAATGTATCCAGGAAGTGGAGTGGATCTGCCCAGCACGGATTAGTTCCCAGGAGACATTAGAGTGGCTAGACAAGCCCCCGCCGGGCCCCTCCCCAGAGCTTCCACGCTCTCGCGCGTGCCTGTCCTTCCCAGTGTTGCTTCCCGTCCCTTCTCCATCACATGTCCAGCTGTGCCAGGCTCTTTGGACTTTCTGACCACTGGAACCCCCAGCTATGTGAGCCTCCTTTCCTTTATGTTACCCAGCGTGGGGTATTTTATAACAACACTAAGTGGACTTAGCCAGGAGTCTTGGGGTGTTTCTGCTCTGAAGGCTCATCCCAAGTTCTGTCTCTTCAAGAAAAACCCTGAGTCAGGGGCTCAGCTGCCTCAGGCTCCGTCCTCGCCACCTCTTCTGAGGCCATCTCCTCCCTGGCCTCTCTCTCCCAGCTGGGAAGGGCGCCCTAGTAACTTCATTCCTGATTCTGAATGTGCCTTATATTCCACAGGCAGACACCCAGTGTGAGGTTCCGGGGCACAGGATTACTATCTGCGCATGCCTGTAATCTCAGCTGAAGGAGGCTGAAGCAGGAGGCTCACTGAGAGTTTACAGCCAGCCTGGGCTACACAGAGAGACACTTTCTCAAAAAGAAAAGAAAAGAAACCAAAACAATAAGAAAAACAAACGTTCAGCCGAAGTGTGAGCACTAGAACTGTTCAAATAAGCCAAGCGCACCTCAGACAGGAAACACTGATCAGAAAGCATGAGGGCTGTATATCTAGCTCCCTCCACCAACCAGGATGTGAGGCGTGAAAGGACTCACAGGCCAGCCTGGCTGTGGAGATGCTGCGGTCTTCCTGAAGCATCAGCAGCCCTGACTTTCATGCATCCCCACCGGTTCAGTGAGGAGCTGCTTCCTCGAGGCCCTAGACCGTCCCTCCTCTTCCCATAATCCTGCTCCTGACAGGTTCTCTCAGGGCTCACTGCCACTCCTACTTTGAAGATGGAGAGTCATGCCTGCTCCTGCCTCCAGAAGGCTCAGGTCTGTGCAGAGCCCGTCGGCCACGGTAGAGTATTCCACATAGAGGAACAGACTCCGAGTCCTGTCCTCTCTATCACTTGGCATCTCAGAACCCTGCGGGGCAGTAGAATGGAAAAAGAATTTTTGTCAGATTTGTTGAAGCTTTTAAAACTGTCCTCCACTGAGGAGAGACAAAACGAAAGGCTTTTTCAGACACACCAAAGCAGAAAAGATTGCTCACAGGTACACCTGGGCTACAAGAAATGTTAGAAGATTTTCATGTGGAGACGGACCTGCACTAGGAAGGGAAGACAGACCTGCACTAGGAAGGGAAGACAGACAGACCTGCACTAGGAAGGGAGGACAGACGGACCTGCACTAGGAAGGGAGGACAGAC
>NW_004524646.1:10896278-10900315 GCF_000260255.1 Octodon degus
GACAGACAGACCTGCACTAGGAAGGGAGGACCGCTGCAGCGGTGTGCCCTGGGTAGGCACTGACGGCTCTACTGTTCTTAATGCCCCTTAGAAGATAAGCGACTATTTAAAAGAAAAATGATGGCAGTGTGCTCTCAGATTGATGATAAATGTAAGAACAAAGCACTTGGCAGAAGCACGAAGGCCAGAAGACGTGAGGCCCAGCACACTGCTGCAAGCCTCTTGTACGCCACGTGAAGCAGTGTGACGTCACTTGATAGTTGGTCATAACCAAAGAAATATACATATTAAAAACTCTAAAGCAGGTGCTGCTGAGGAACGGCTGTTGATCTGTACTGGGTGTGCACCCAGGTTTTCCTGGGGCTCCGGTATTCTGCTGCTGTCCGGTGAAGAGGAAGCCATGGCGCTCCGAGTCACCCAAAACACGAAAATTAACGCTGAGAACAATAAGGCCGCGGTCAGTATGGCAGGCGCAAAGCGTGTGCCCTTGGCCACTGCTGCAGCCTCCAAGCCAGGTCTGAGGCCGAGAACAGCGCTCGGAGACATCGGTAACAAAGTCAGTGAGCAGCTGCAAGCCAGAGTGCCCCTGAAAAAGGAATCAAAAACTTTGGCGACTGGAAAAGTTACTGCTAAAAAACTACAGAAACCTCTGGAAAAAGTGCCTGTGTGTGTGCCAGCGCCTGAGCTTGTTCCTGTTAAGGATGAAAAACTTTCTCCTGAACCCGTTTTGGTTGATACTCCCTCTCCAAGCCCCATGGAGACCTCTGGGTGTGCCCCTGCTGAAGAAGATCTGTGTCAGGCTTTCTCTGATGTCATTCTGGCTGTGAGTGATGTGGATGCGGAAGATGGAGCAGATCCAAACCTCTGTAGTGAATACGTGAAAGATATCTATGCTTACTTATCTCAGACAGCTTGAGGAAGAGCAGGCAGTCAGACCAAAATACCTACTGGGTCGAGAAATCACTGGAAGCATGAGAGCCATCCTAATTGACTGGCTAGTACAGGTTCAGATGAAATTCAGGTTACTGCAGGGGACCATGTACATGACTGTGTCCATTATTGACCAGTTCATGCAGAATAATTGTGTGTCTAAGAAGATGCTGCAGCTGGTCGGAGTCACTGCCATGTTCATCGCAAGCAAATACGAAGAAATGTACCCTCCAGAAATTGGGGACTTTGCCTATGTGACTAACAACACTTACACTAAGCACCAAATCAGGCAGATGGAAATGAAGATCCTGAGAGTTTTAAACTTTGGGCTGGGTCGCCCGCTCCCCCTGCACTTTCTTCGTAGAGCATCAAAGATTGGAGAGGTCGATGTTGAGCAACATACACTGGCCAAATACCTGATGGAGCTGTCTATGTTGGACTATGATATGGTGCACTTTCCTCCTCAGATTGCAGCAGGAGCTTTTTGCTTAGCACAGAAAATTCTTGATAATGGCGAATGGACACCAACTCTGCAGCACTACCTGTTGTACACTGAAGAGTCTCTTTTTCCTGTAATGCAGCACCTGGCTAAGAATATAGTAGTGGTCAATCGTGGGCTTACAATGCATATGACTATCAAGAACAAATACGCCACCTCAAAGCATGCTAACATCAGCACTCTAGCACAGCTGAATTGTGCCTTAGTTGAAGATTTGGCCAAGGCTGTGGCAAAGGTGTAACTTGTAAACTTGAATACTCTATCTGCAAATAAAATTGGCACCATGTGCCACTTGTACATATTATATTGCATTAACAGACCTTAATAAAGATTGTGGGCCTTTTTATTTTTTATACCTTAAAAAAAAACTCTAAAGCAACTAATAAATCAGCAGTAAAGCTCTCTAAATAATAAGCTAATAAATGAGACAAAATGAAATTATAAGAAAAAATACAAAGAAAGGAAAAAATGAACAAAGAAAAGATAAGACAAAAGGAAAAAATAATAGCAAAGTGGTAGATGTAAATCAAAGCATATCAATAATGGTATTAAAAACTAATGATCCAAACACCTGAATTAAAAGATGAATATGGAGGCTAGGGAGATAGCTCAGTAGGGTAAGCACCTGTCTGGCAAGTGCAAGGTCCTGAGTTCAATCCCTGGTATCAAAAAAAAAAAATAGTTGAAAAGATTAATATGGTCAGGCTTATGGGAGACAAGAAAAATAACTCAAGTTTATGCTGCCTACAAGAAACCTGCTTTAAATAGAAAGACATTGCTGAGTTAAAAGTTAATGGGTGAAGAAAATATATCGTCTTAATCCTGAAACAAAGGAATTAGGAAGGGCAACATTAGTCCAGGATAAAATATATTTTTGAGCCACTGATAATAAAGAAATAACATCTCACAGTACAAAGAGGTTAACTCTCCTAAATGTTTATGCACTATGTACAGGCTTCGAAATACAAGGAGCTGCAGGGTAAACTGCATGGGGAAATAAAAAGTATTACAGTTTTAGTTATAGACTTCAGTATCCTTTTTTCAAACAGACAGAACAAATAGGCAGCAAAGAGCTCATTGCATTTCAGGAACATGTCGACCAGTTTGGCCCAGTTGCCATTAGGTGATACACACCCAACAGTGGCAGAACAGACACTCTTTTCAGGGTGCATAAAACCTTCCTCAAAATAGAACGTAGTCACAGCAATTAACCACTAAGAAGAATATATGCAGTGTATTATTTGTTGAAACTGTACTTCCAATTAGATTTGAAACTGTCTCATTGCTATCTGTTTATCAATAAAACTTTAAAAAAAATAGAACGTAGTCTAGGACATAAGGCAAACCTCCATAATCTGTGTCCCACAAGACCACCTGACTTAATTGAATGTCTGGCTAATTGCCAAATATTTGGAAACTGAGTAACACACGTCTCGTACTCCATGGGTCAGAAAAGAATCAAAAGGAAAATGCAAAGGTATTTAGAACAGAATGAAAATGAAAACATCAGAATTTGTGAGATGCTGCTAAAGCGGTATGCGAGGGAAAATGGCTCGCTTGAGGTGTGTGGGACAGGGAAGGAAGGAAGGCCTCCGTTCAGCCACCCCAGCTTCTCCTGCAAGGAGCCAGACCAAAATGGGTAGAAGGACCCAACGTGGAGCAGAAAAAAGCAAAGCCAAGCCAGAGCAGAAGTCAGTGAAAATTTAATAGTCTGAAACAGGTTCTTTGACAAGATCAACTAATAAAACTTTAGCCTGATCTCAGAAAAAAAGAGAAGAAAAAATAATAATATCAAGAATAAGAGAAGTGACCACATCAGCTTCTACTGGCATGCCAAGGCTAACGAGGGGGCACCATTACAACTTTTGTACCAACAAAGTCAACAAATTGGATGAAATAGACAAAGTACCACCGTTTACTAAAGAATTAAGTAATCCAAATAGCACCTTAACTATTACATCAACTGAAATTTTGCTTTAAAACTTTCCCAGCACATAACTTTATGCCCAGGCATACTTAACTGGTAAACCTTACCCAGGCATTTCAGAAAATACAAAACTCTTCTACAAAACAGAAACAGAAAGAAATTTCTCAGCACATCCTATAAAACAGCATTATTCTGACACCCAAACTAGATTAAGATATTCCAAGAAGTGAAAACTGTAGAACAAGATCCCATGTGAATATAGATGAAAAAATGCTTTAAATCTTCAATAAATTAAATCTAATAACACATATAAATAATATCGTGATCAAATGGATTTTCTCCTTGGAATACGTGATCGTTTTGTGGAAACGAGGTAATTCATCATATTAACAGACCAAGAAATGAAACAAATGGTCATTTTAATAGATATGTAAAAGCATGTAGCGAAATGAAGCATTTATTTTCTGATTTTTTGAAAAAGCAAAGAGGGAAAGAGGAAGAAACTTTTGCCTCTGGCACACAGCATCGCCCCAGCGCCTGCACTGGCACCTTCTGTGGCACTCTCCCGCCCCTCAGTGACCAGGGCTGTCCTACCTGCTCGCGTTGCTGGGACAAGCACCTGACACTCAAAATGAGGGGAGGAAAGGTTTATTTAGCTCACAGTTACTGGAGGGTTCATAG
>NW_004524646.1:10900630-10907677 GCF_000260255.1 Octodon degus
GCCCCGACCCTGGCCCCGCCCCTCAAGCCACTCGCTGCTCCTCCATCCTCCACTGCCCATGATTTACATGAGGCTTTGAGGGGACAGCTAGACACAAACTACAACAAGGACTGAGAAAGAGACTCCCCCTCACCATGTCCATCTTTCTCCGCACGGTAGCGCGATAAAGGGATGAAGAGCAAAGCAATTCCCATCTCAAAAATAAAGGCTTAGAACTTTGTTCACAGACGTTATTGTTTGTATGGAAAGCCCGTGTAATCTACAAATCCATGAAATTAAGACTAGTAAATGCACATAGCAAGATTACTGAGTCTAAGACGTATATATAATAAATTCTATTTCCATAGAGTAGGAATAATCATAAATTAAACAAAAATTATTTACAACATTAAAAAATAACGAATACTTAGAGATTAATCTCACCACCCTCCAAAAAAAAAAAAATGTAGAAGGCCTGAAAACAGAAAACCACAAAGTGTTGTTGGAAAAGTTAGGAAACATCTAAATAAAGGAAGAGGCTGATTGATTGATTGATTGATTGATTGATTGATTGATTTTTGTGGTACCAGGGATTGAACTCAGGACCTTGAGCTTGCCAGGCAAGCGCTTATTCTGGAGGCTGATTTAATTGTGAATTCGTCATTTTAAGATATCAGCCCTCCCCTGATTGAGCTGTAGATGCAACCCCAATGAAAATCCCGGAGACATCCCATGCAGAAATGGTCAGTCTGGATCTAAAATTCATCTGGACATGCAAAGATCTGAGAACAACCAAAATAACTTTTAAAATAAAAGGACGTAGATGACTTCCACTCTTGACTTCAAGGATTATTATGTAGCTGCTGTCAGTAAGAGTCACCCACACTGGTGTTGAGGTAGACATATGGCTGAGGTTTCACATAAAAAGCCACATCATGAGGTCAGCGGACTTTCAACAAAAATGCGCAGCTAGACCTGAGAGGAAGAATAGAGTTTTCAACAACAGGCATGAGAACAATTGAATAATCATACGCAAAAACATGTAAACTTCAACCCATACGTCACAGCACACACATCGCACTGCACAGGTCTAGATGTAAAACACTAAACTGTACAACTTATTGAAGAAAAAAGAAAAAGAATTCCCATCACCTTGGGTCAGCAAATATTTCTTAGACTTACAGTGTAGTTTGTAAAGGAAAAAAATTATAACTGATCTTACTGGGAAATTTGAAAGGCAAGAAGACTGCGAGAAGACATTCATACATCCATTTGCCCATAGTCAAAAAGTGTAAATCACTCTTAAAACTCAATAATATTTTAAAAAGTGTAATATTATTTTTAATATTTAAAAATAAAAGCTTTGTACCTCACCAAAGAAAATTTAGGGCTGACAAATAAGTAAACGCAGATAGTTGAGATCATCGGGCACGAAGGACATGAGCTGCTCCTAAAGACTTATTACATGCTTCAAGTTGAAAAGATACCACAGCAAACATCAAGAGCTAAAGAGGAACCGGAACTCTCCTGTGCTGTTAGTGGGAATGAAGAACAGCACGATCACTGGAAAAATCCTGGAAGTCTCCTAAACAGTTAAAGGTACACCCAGCAAATGACTCAGCTACTCCCCTCCTAGGTGTTTATTCAAGACTAAAGGAAGGGCCAGCCAAGTAGCTCAGCAGATTAAAGTGCCTGCAAGCAGGTGCAGGGGCTGCCATGCCGGCCCCACCCCCGCGGTGTGCTGAGAGGGCAACTGAGACTGGGCGTGGTGGCGCACGCCTGTAACCCCAGCTCTTGGGAGGCTGTAAACAGGCAGATTGCTACAAGTCCGATCTAGTAGTGAGACTGTCCTGAACACCCTGTGGACCCTTCCCTAAGGTACAAAAAAAGACTAAAGGAAGCACACATTCATGAACAGACTTGTGCATAAAAGTTTACAGGAGCTTTGCTGGTAATAGCCCTGTCTTAGTGACCTCTTGGTGCTGAGACAAAATACATGACGCCCTTAATGAGAGGGGAAAAGGGTTGTGCAGCTCCCAGTCTGTAGAGGTTTTAGGCCACACCTGGCTGGCTGCGGGGCAGGGTGGGTTTGCAGAGCACAGCTCATGGCCGGTGGAAGGTAGCGCAGCAGAAGGGGCCTTCGCGGCATTTTCTCTGATCCAGACTACCAGAGTTAAGGCGATGCTGAACCAATCAGCCCTCTGATTTAGCAGTCACGCACGGATAATGCCAGGTCGTACCACCAGCCAATCGTACCCTCAACATCCAGCAGCCCTCCCGACTGCGTGGGGTGTTCGGGGAACATCTAAATACAAGCTATAACGAGCCCCAAAACAAGACCTAGCCACTAACAGGAGAAGGATAAGCAAACTGTGTTCTTTCTGAACGGTGGCATACATTACTCGTCAATAAAGAGAAGTGGACTAATCCAGTCACAACCATATCAACAAATGCCAAAATGATCATGCTGCACGAAAGAATCCGGGTGAGAAGAGCACCCATGATACTGCGTCAGTTACCAAAAATGCCAGAGGGACAAATCACAGGTCAGTGATTCTGCAGGCTGAGGAGGAAGGACAGGAGGAGCAACTACAGAAGAATGTGAAAATGTACTTGGTGGTGATGGCAGCATTTGCCATCTGGAGTAGACGTCCCCCAGAACATCGACATGTGTACCCTAAGCCAGTGTACACTTCACTGTGTACTGACTACACTGCAGCAGACCTGCTCAGAGCCTCAAAGGCACCCGGGCTTTCTGGATCAAAAACTCAGCCCCTTCTCCTGAACACCTTACCCAGCTGCTACATGAAGGAGAAGTTCTAAATGGATGACTCCCAACATTTCTAGTGGCTCCCCTATGCCCCAAGTTAAAAAAAAAGTCAACAGGCACGCAGCTTTGGCAATGGCCCAGGCCTCTCAGAGTCCTCACTTTATTCTGACTTTTTGCAAATTACATTCTCTCCACGCTGTCCAGGCAACCCTAAAAGTGGCCTTAGGACCTGGTGTTCCCGGCCCAAGGGAACCCCAGGCTCACACCCCGCCTTTGTAGGGCACAGCTGAGCGGTCTGCCTGCAGAGTGACTCCTGAGTCCAAGGTCAGATATCCAGCCCTGCCTCCTGGCAAGGTGATCGTGCGCAAAGAAAAGACAAATCTTGCTCCATGAAAAATTTCCAAACTTTCTATGTCTACAAGCAAGTTAAAAGGCCATGCACAGAATGGTAGGAAACACGTGCAAATTATACTTCTGATAAGAGATTAGGATCCAGCATATATAAAGCAATCCTAAGCACTTCAAATGATTTTTTTGTGTATTTTTTAGGGAAGGGTCTACAGGGTATTCATGGTCTCGCTACTATATCGGACTTGTAGTGGTTCTCCTGTTTACAGCCTCCCAAGTGCTGGGATTACAGGCATGCACAACCACACTTAGTCTCATTCACGTTCTCAGTGAGCCCTGGGGGCGGGGCTGGCCCAGGGATTGAACCCCTGGCCCCTGTGCCTGCTTGCAGGACCTTTAATCCACTGAGCTATTTGGTCAGCCTAAATGATTTTAAAATAGGCAAAAGACTTGCATAGACAATCATCCAGAGAAGATGAACAAATAGCTAATATGACAGGGGGAAATCCTCAGCATAATTAATCATTACGGAAGTGCAAGTCAAAATGATGGATAGATACCTCTCCACATCATGAGGCTGTTGTCAAGGAAAAAAGCATTGTGGAGAACATAGAAAATACAACTGTGAGCACAGTGGGAGGGGATTCAGGGGACTGCGTCCATGGTAGAAAACAGGGGAGCAGGTTTTTAAAAAACTTAAAATGGAAACCCCATATTGTCCGCTTCTCTGAACATTAATGGCCTGCCTAAGCGTCTCCTTAAAATTCATTTGCTGAGCCAAACTCCCAGTCCGGTAGCATCAAGAAAGGAAGAATCCACAGGCGCCAAGGCCCAGGGATAAAGGGCACAGTGCCCTTAGGATAAAGGACTGGGGCTCGTGAGCTCCACAGCCACCACGTGAGCCATGTCCCCTAGCACTGCCCCGAGGAATGGCCTCTCGCCAGAAGCAGAGTTTGCTGGAAACTTCATCTTGGACCTCTCAGTCTCCAGAAGTGTGAGTGATAAATTTCTATTGTTTATAAATTTCTCAGTCTGAAACACTTTGTTATAGCAAAGCTAGTGGACTAAGACACAAAGTATATTGAAAAGAGGCCACAAAGAGACGCTTGTACACCTGCTTTCCGAGCAACCTGGTCTGTGATAGCTCAGATGGAGCACCCCAGATGGCCGGCAGCAGATGATGGGCGGGCAAAACGGGACCTACACATGCAGGGAGTATTATTCAGTCCTAAAGAAGAACACAATCCTAACACGTGTCATGAGAGAGACAAATTTTGTGAACATTTTGCTGAAGGCATAAGTCAGTCACAGGACAGATAGCTGGCTCCATTCCTAGGAGATTCCTGGAGGACCTCAGACTCATGAGGATATAAACCATGGTGGTGGGCCGGGAGACAGCTCTGAGGTCTAAATGCCTGCCTGCCTGGCAAGCACAAGGACCTGAATTCAGTTCCTGGTACTGAAGGCCATGACAGCCCTGCAGCCCCAGGTGCACTATGCTGGCCCCAAAATCAGACATGGAGGCACACGCCTGTAATCCCAGTTCTGGGGAGGCTGAGACAGGAAGATCACTGTGAGCCTGAACTGCATAGAAAGACCCTGTATCAAATAAATAAATAAATAAATAAATACGAACACACAATGGTGGTTTCCAGGGGCTGGGGTGGAGGGAGGAAAGAATGGGAGTTATTTCAAAATACATACCGAGTTTCAGCTTGGCAAAATGAAAAGATTTACGGAGAAGGTTGCTGCCAAGGATTGTACAGTGTTACAGATGCATTAATACCAGTGAACTGGACTGCGATGGTCAATTTTGCTAGCTGTATTTTAACACAGTAAAAACCAAGTAAAAGAAACAAAACAAAAAAGTAAAATAAAACATGAGGAAATGTCCACGCTCTTGTTCAGGACAGAGCCTCCAGCTCCCTCTTAGGTCTTGCCTTTGGGGCCCTCCTAACAAGCCTCCCTGTCTTCCTTGCTCCCCCAACCCACAACCCAGTTGCTCTGGTCACCTGGGAGGGTGACGGTGTCATGGCCAGAAGAGATGAGAGAAAGGGTACAGGACACTGATTATTTTACAAAGGAGGAACCAGACTCTGGAGAAGAGACGCAATCGCTTCAAGTCCCCCAAAGCCAGTGGCCAAGCCGGAACTGGCACCCCGAATCTTTCCACTCTCCACACAGCTCCTGCCTCAATGCAGCGCACTAAGATAGAACAAGCACAGGAAGCCTGCAGAGGGGCAGCGGTCTCAGGCTATTCAGCCTCGGTGAGAAACATCTGTCCCTGGGGACGCCACCATCACGTTCCAGTGTGGTGCTGGGTGATGTTCCTAGCGGAAGGATCCCACGGAGACGCCGCCTGGATTCCGCTGCCTCTGACTACGAGGAAACACTTTCCCACTACTGAGGACAGAAGGTGCTCGGCGTCCAGGCTTCCTTCCGCCCTGAGCTCAGATTCCAGAGCATTGCCAGGCTCACCAGAGCGTCCTCCCCCCAGCGTCAAGGGTGTAGCGGGCACGCTGCCAAATGAGGCTCCGGCGGATGTCAGGTCGCCCGTGCTGGGGTGGTCCTGGACCACCAAAACAGCTGAAGAATCCCTAGTACCCAGACAGGTCGTGATGCAGCTACTGCGATGTGCAGCGCCTGACACTGACAGCAAGCGACTGTGTTCCTGGCTTATGGGTTTACCTTGCTGTTTATGTATTTACTATACTTTTCATTGTTACAGTGTATTCCTGCTCACAAAAAAGTTTACAGAAAACAGTATGGAGGCTCTCTTCCTCAAAAATAAAAAGGAAACATAGGACTACTATATGATTCGGCTCTCGCAGTCTTGAAGAACTGAAATCGGTGTGTGGAAGGACCAAACGCACACGCTCACTGCAGCGCTATTCGCAGAATAAGTGCCCATCCTGGCTGAATGGACACAGCAATGTAGCCCCTGTGTGCAGCGGAATACTGCTGAGCCCTAAACAATAATCTAGGAACCTCGTACCTGTGGAAGAAACAGAGGATACCAGAGGCCAGGAGGGGGAGCAGGGCACTGGCTCGAGGGTGCTGTGTTATAGGTGGACAGCAAGGTGACTCTACCGAAGGACAGTGCCCTAGGTGTCTCAAAAAAATGCTAAAGGAAAGGATTTTGAGCATTCTCACCATCAAGCCATGACAACTTGGATGAGAAATGTGTCCAACCTGATTCAAATTCCACGCGATGTATCCCTGTGTGGAAAGAGTAGGGCCTTACTAATGCAGTGTTTTTGTTATCAGTTAAAAATAAATTTTAATTAAATTTAAAATAATGGTGAATGAAGTTCAGATAAGAACTCTGCTCCATCTTTTCGAAGCTGACCACAGCACAATCAGCTGCGTGACAGCAGCACCAGACTCAGGCATCCTAAGGCGATCACAGGGCCGAGCTGCAGGATCGAGCCCAGTCCTGGAGGTGTGGGGAAGGGCGCTCTGTTGGTGCCACAGGACGGGCAGGCAGTGCTCAGCAGGACAGCAGGACAGAAGGACAATGCTCAGACTGGGGGCAGCAACCACCCAACTCAGAGGACACTGCGCGGGAGTCTGCAACTGAGCAGGGCAGGCAGGGTCACGCCAAAGGCACCCACACATCAGACCTGCAGGGTGCACCGTGGAGGAGCCCCTGCCCAAGGGGAGGAAGACAGGCACAGCCCTGGCAGTGGGAGGTCGCGATGCAAAGGCGGCCTCCAGCCTCTAGGGTCCTCCTCGGTGCAGCTCAACGCTCTGCATTCTCTTGCAGGGCTAAAATTTTCAATTCAGCCCAAGCCAAGACTCCAACTTTCCTCACTGTCTGCAAAGAAGCTAATAGCCACCCTGTGCTCGTAGGAAACCTGGTGCATCCACGTTGCTGCCACTGGTGATGGTGGTGATGGTGGTGGTGATGGTGATGGCGGTGATGGTGGCCGTGGTGGTGGTGATGGTGG
>NW_004524646.1:10908192-10947456 GCF_000260255.1 Octodon degus
GAGGGTGATGACCAAAGATAGCCACCTATTACTGAGCAGCTACTCTGCACCAGACAACCTTGTAGGAACCAGGACCTTCCAGTTCATCAGCTGGTGACCCTTCAAAGGCAAAAGTCCTTCAAAGACTTGCTATCAGGGCTGAGATATAACTCAGAGGTAGAGCACTTGCCTGGCATACATGAGGCCCTGAATTCCATCCCCAGCACTAGAAAAAAAGAAAAAAGCAGAATTGATTGCTCTGTTTTACAGGTGAAGGAGAGGGAACCCAGACAACAAGGTGGTTTTCCCTTAAAGCTAACAACAGCAGCAAGGCTGAAATCCTGCATGCTCACTCCTCTGCCCCAACTGTCTCAAAGGGACAGGTGACCCAGAGACAGAGGGAAGGAGAGGACTGCAGGCTCAGCACTTCGCTGACCAAGGCACCAGCAGCAGCTGCAGGCAGCCCGCGGCAGGAAGCGCCCCACGGCCTCTCTGCCCTTATCTCTGCACAGCTGCTCTGTGGGGCCACAGCCACCACCACTTATCAGAGCATCTGTACCTCCTGGGACCCCGCCCAGCGGGCTCAGCAGAGCAATTTCCTTTAAGTTTTCTCCCAGAGGCCCCTTCAAAAGCACCAGAAAATAAAATGAGAAGCCAAACTTGAGGGGTCCTCCCAGTAAACCTGGCCTACAACCATCCACATGGGGAGCCACATGGAGTACAAAGCTTGTCCTCCACTATCATACTAGCTTGTGAGCTCCTGGCTGTCCTACAGAGCCCCAGCTCAAATGCCCTCCTACTAGATTTCCTGATATCTCCCCCACCCACACCTATAGTGGTCAGTACTGACAGTTCTGCATCTCACTTAATTACAATTTTTCGGTTTCGTGTCCTTCTCCCTCACCAGACTGTGAACTGGAGGGTAGAAACCTTCTCATGGTACAAACAGAATTTACTTTGAATGCAGCCTTTTCATTTCAGATGATCACAGCTCACCTTTTCTAAACCAGCTTCCTCATCTGTACAAAGGGTGGAATGTGTGCGTCTGTCACTAATTTCTGATGGAAATGAATAATCATTTCAAGTGCTAGAAATGAGTGACCATGTCTTGCCTGTTAGTCCCCCCATGCCACCCACCTTCCCGTGCTAAGCGCCATGCCCCGTACACTGAGACTCTCAGGGAGGGTTACTTACAGGAAACCCCGAATGGGTGGAATTCAATGAAATGCTGAAGCTCCACTGGATCCACAATACTTACGAGACCAAGGAGGGATCGGATTTAGGAAGAGCTCCACTTCCCCAGTGAGGAAAGAATTCCGGGGCAGATCTAGGTGGATCCTCACCATCCCTTGCACCAGTAGCAAGACTACATTTCCCAGAACCCCTTACTGTTATGCTAGAGCTGCATCCAAGTTCATTACTCTTCTGTTCTGCCTTCTTCAATAAAGCCTCTGGCCATGGACACAACTTGGCTAAATTCCTTATCACTTTATAAGAAAGACGGGCTTTATTCCAGCTTGCACTACCTCGTTCATTTCTAAGACCTCCTCGAATTTCCCTGATGACCCATCTTCCCTTCAGCGCTGCCATCACAGCCATTTAAGGAATTGTCAAGAAGTTTTGGGCATTCCCTACAGCTCTCTTCTGCAGCCACCCCAGGCTGGCCCTTCCTGACCCACTGTGGCAACAAGGGCATTTCCGGGACACCTGCAGACTTGCCCAGCCTCTACCTGCCACCCGCTGCCAAGCCCGCTAGCGCCTGTGTTTTCGGGTATTTGCTGTGGCAACAGCCCCGCTTCTTGGAAGCATTTGTCATCACCGATTCTGGGCTGCTCTGCTAGCCACAGTCGGGCTAATATGATAAACACAAATGCCTTGGCTCCCAGTTCTGGACCCTGGAAGTCCAGGACCGAGGGTCAGGACCGGGTGAGGACTGTCTCAGAGCAATAGCGTATCACAGAACGCATCACGTGGTAAGAAGAAGGTGAGAGAGTGTCCACCTCATCCATCAGAAGGCCCCACGCTGGCAATGAGTCCACTCTCAAAACAAAGCCACCGATCTGTGGGGAGGGCTGTGCCTGATCACGTCCCACAGGCAGCTTGCTCCCCCAGCACTGCTGCACTAGGAACTAAGTTTCTTCCTCTTGAATTCTGGGAGACACATTCAAACATAGAAGAAGATCATTGGCTGGGATCTGGCCAATGGCATACGAGTGGACCCAGTGGTACCTTCCTTCCTAAAACCAGGCCCAGGCCCTACCTGCAACGCCTCCAGCCTGCTCTCTCCTTTGCCCTCACAACTTTGTGCAGGGATTTGCAATTCAGAGAGAGTCTCATGAGGAACAGAGCCTGGCTTCCTAAGCCAATCCTGAGAGCGGTACCAATCCTCAGTGGACCCTAACACGAGTGACAATGCACATGTGTTATGGCAAGTCACTGACTTCTCAGGCTACTGTAATGGCAGTGATGTTACTCGTGCTGATGGCTGCAGAAGGAACCGGGAGCAGCAGAACTGGGTGGGGTGGAGACACCTAGGGTCCCAGCACTCCAAAAGGCCCAGGCAAGTTCCAGCCCAGCCTGGGCAATTCAGTGGCTTGACAAGACTTTACTTCAAAATAAAAAATGAATAAGGGTTGGAGATGTAGCTCTGTACAAAGTCCTAGGTTCAATCCCCAGCCACACACACACACACACACACACACACACACACACACGAGGACAGTAGAGGCCTGCAAATTTCTTAAAATTAAGTGCTGTCAAGTTTATTGGCCAACAAGCAAGAAGTGAGGGTGCAGACTTAGTAGAGCAGACGGTTGGACACCTGGTATGCAGTGCTCAGCACTCCAAGGCTTTCCTGTGGTCCTGGAGAGGCCAGAGCCAAGGCCTTCCTGACCGTCATTCATCTGCTTTCCATGAATGAGCATTGACTGTGAGCTCGCAGCCGCTGCTCCCCACAGCACCCGGGCCGTATGGAGGTGCACAGCTGGCCCTTAGCTTCTGGGTCACCAGGTCACAAAGCAGGTGTGTTCCAGGTTCTTATGTCACCAGGACATAAGGAACCACCTCAGAATTTAGAACTCAAGGGGAGAGGGTGGAATATTCACCAATGATAGCGTGTATAATTCACCTAAAATTGGGTGCATCTAAAAAACATAAAATAAAGAAAAAGATAAGTCAAAAAGGCAGCCAGTTTGCAAGCAGATTAGAAAGGGAGGACAGCATCGGGAACTTGGAGATCTTTCTAAGGTGGGAAAAATGATGCTTCTAATCCTGAAGAGTTAGAAATGGCACAGCACCAAGGTGTGAGGCTGTTAGAGCTGTGTCTACTGTCCCCAAGGCCCCCAAGCAGTCATAGGTGGGGCTCTTCCAGGGGAGGCTCGATCTAGAGTGTGTGAAGCTAGAACTGATTCATGGTACCATTCATGGTGCCACAGGATCCAGAGCACTAGGACTGAGTGTATGAGTGCTACCTGCCCTAGGTAGCCTGGCCAGGACATAAGGAGCAGAAAGCCATGGTCATTCCTTGCTTGCTTTGCTGCCTTCTGCCCACCATGAACCATTGCTCCTCTGCAATGCCCCTTGGCTACACCACCCCGCATTAAAGCCAGCCAATTACAGACTGAGACCTCTACAAGCCATGAGTTACATAGCCCTTCCCCTGCTTGACTTGTGGATGTTGGATATTTTGTCCCAGCAAGGAGAGAATAACTAAGACGGAGGGGCCATTGCAGTCAAGATTTATAAGGCAAACAATTTATATAGTAGTCACCCAAAGAGTGTAGTACAAATGAGCGCAAGAAATCTGTCCCCACACGAAAGGCCCAAAGAATCCTGCTGCAGGCCTGGATCCCATGGCAGTGACCTGCATGAGTCCCGCTGAAGACCTAGAGCCCACGACAACGTCTCACGAAGTCCTGCTTCATGGATCTGTGCTGGGAAGGCCCAAAGGTCAGTGGTGGAAGCTAGAAAGTCTGCGCCCATGGGATGAAGGACCTGTGACAACAGGCTGGGGGATCTGCACTAGAGCCAGGATGCCACACTCAAGGTAAGAACCAGAGCTCCCCCAGAAAGCACCACAGCACCCCAGCAACAGTGAGGCCCCACACTCCTCTGACGACGAGAACAGCCGAGACCACATCAGGAAAGCCAGCACAACAAGCTTTTCCAGGAGGACCAACAGCCCACTAGCAACACCTCTCCTATTTCTCCAGTTCTCCTTTTTATGTTGTTTTGCAACAGCCCTCAGGTGGGCCTTCCACATCCAGCACCACACTGGCTCAGTTCACACAGTGTCATAAATTGAGCACCAGTTGTCAACCCACCACAGAGGCAAAGGCCTAGTTAATCTTCTAAGCCAGATAAAGTGGTTTAGTACAAAGATGAGATCAAGAGCAGCCTTGCTGTTCAAGTCTCTGAACCCAAGGAAATGCTAGTAAATAGAAAGGAAAGAAAGCATACAAAGAAAGCACAAAATCAAAACCCATGGGAAGAACGCAGGAGAAGGGCCTTGGACGTGGCTACCAGGACTCAGATGCAGGCAAAGCAAACTGATCGGAAGTTACTAAGGGGGCTGGGAAGATAGCTCAGTGGCATAAATGCCTGCCTGGCAAGCACAAGGCCCTGAATTCAATCCCTAGTACAAAAAAATAAAAAAGAAAAGAAAAGAAAAAGAAGAAGTTTTTAAGGTCCTAAAGGAGATACAATGCCAAAGAAACCAAGTCTAAATTGTAAGTCTTTCAGTTCTCAAGATTTAAAGCACATTTACAAAATAGTTAGGATAGATATACAGCTACTTTCTCTTAATTCAAAGAGAAGAAAGATTTGTACTGATAGTGTTCGGACAGGATATCACGTCTGCATCTTGTACTATGAATAACCACTGTGAAGACAACAATATGCGATATTGTAACTGTCCTGTTGACCTATTTTGAGGCTGTCTGATTGCTATTTGTTTCTCAATAAAATTAATTTTAAAAAATTTTTAAAAGAGTAAGAAGGAGGACGCAGGAAAGGAGAGTAAAAAAGAGTAAGATGTGCTATGTACCCATATAACCCATCCCCCAAGAGGAACGTAATCATTGTGTGCCACAAACACGTAGTAGTAAAAATTATCATTTTTCAAAAGTATCATTTTAGTAAAATTTTGGGAAAGGGAGGTTGAAAATGCCAAAAGTCAAAACTTAGCTTAGTTGAAAAATTTTAATGCAGACCTACAATTTTATCTTTCTCATTTTTCTGAATAGGTCCAATTTTAGGAATTTACCTTTTTTATTTCTTTTTTTGTTGTTGTTAATTTTATTGGGAAATGGATAAATAGCAGTGAGACATTTTCAAAACAGGTTTGTGGGACAATTTCAATAATTGATACATTGCAGATTGTTGTCTTCGTGGTGGTTATTCATAGTACAAGATGCAGACATGATATCCTGTCCAAATACTGTTAGTACAAATCTTTCTTCTCTTTGAATTTAGATAGATTATTTAAATTGAATATTTTCTTCCATTTATTTTCAAGATATTTATAATTTTTAGATATGGAAATTCTTAATTTTTCTATGTTAATTTAGTTCTCAGTTATTTGATTGAGTTCTTTGGTTGCTTATAATTTTATATGGCTCGACTATTCCAATTATATTTTTGCATCAAACCAAATAATACTAAAATTACATGTTTCTTCCTAAAATGTATACTTAATATATTTTTATTGCTTAATTTCTTTGACTAGAACTTCCAGAATGTGCATAAATTTTGACAGCACCTCTATATTATTCATGAAATAGAGACATTTACATTTCCTAACTTTAAACATAGTAATTCATATTGTATACATGATTATTGCATTTAGTTTACAGTTTATATGCTATTTTTATTATACTGTTTTCCCTTTAAGATGAACAAGAAATATGGAATTTCTTATAAATCTTTTTAGTTTATATAATTTTATGTTTTATGGAAATTGATTTGTACTATACTATACTGACAAGTCATACATCATATTACATCTACAAATTTTGGGCCACTTTTATGTCTCCAGAATACATATTTGATTACAATGCTTGCTTTGTTATTAAAATATTTGCCTAATTTTAAAAAAGCTTTAAAGCATATTTGCAAAATACAAAAAATAAAAATAAAAAAGTTTTAAAGCACATTTGGCTCTAGAAGAAAAACTAGGAGAAAAACTTCCTGACCTTGGCTTAGGTAAAGATTTCCAAAGTGCAACACCAAAAGTAACAATCATTAAAAGAAAAAAAACTGATAAATTAGACTTCATCAACTTCTGCTCTTCAAAAGACTCTGTCAAGGAACTTTAAAAGACAAACCAAAGACGGAGGGAGAGAAAAATCTTTGTAAATCACACATCTGAGAAAGGACTTCCATTCAAAATATATAAAGAGCTCTCACAACTTGAAATAAGAAAACAACTCAATAACAATGTGGATAAATATTTGATATCATCAAAGAAGATGAATGGGAAGCAATCATGTGAGAAAGTGCTCAATATCACTAGTCATTAGGCAATCGAGCCGCAGCTCACTGCCACCACTCACCTATCTGAATGGCTGAAATTACAAAGATTTCCAAGTACTGACAAGGAAAGAAATCTCCTACCTGAAGCTCTCAGGTAGGATGGCAAAAGCAGTTTGGCAGATTCCCAAAGACTTAAGGCCAGGCCTATGGTGTGACTGAGCAATCCCGCTGCCAGGTATCGAGCCAAGAGGAGTGAAAACCTGCGTCCACACCCAAGCCTGGGGGAATTGTCAAGGGTAGCTTTCTTCACATTTCCAGACCCCCTAAGGGAAGCAAGGTGCATGTCCTTCGAGGGGTGACGTCTCCATAAAGAAATACTACATAGCAATAAAAAG
Source organism: Octodon degus (assembly GCF_000260255.1). Classification (NCBI taxonomy): domain Eukaryota; kingdom Metazoa; phylum Chordata; class Mammalia; order Rodentia; family Octodontidae; genus Octodon; species Octodon degus. The sequence continues at coordinate 10,915,038 of NW_004524646.1, forward strand.
GAGGACACTATTTCACTAATACACAAAACAACTTAGTTTTGCCCCAAATATATTATGTTAAGAAAAAAGTCAGGGCCGGGAAGATAGCTCAGCAGCTCAAGCACGGGCCTGCAAATGCAGGGTCCTGAGTTCAATTCCCAGTACTAAAAAAAGTCAGACTCCAAAGGCTGTTAACCACATGATTTCAAGACAAGTTAGAGGTTGCGCAGGACAGAGGGGAGCAGAGGGTTTGATTACAGAGAAGAGGGTGGGGGTTCCTTAAACTGTGAAAGGAAAGTTAATTGTAGACAATAATTGATTAACCCAAAGCACACACAGGGAATTGAGCATGGCAGTACACATGTGTAATCCCAGTTCTTGGAACCCAGGATTACTGGAACTCAGAAGTTACAGACCCCACCTCAAAAGCAAAAATGCTAAGAAGCACATGGACATCCCCAGGCTCCACATGGAGTGACCCAAGACTGCACAGCTGGGGTCATAGCTTCAAGGTGGCCAAGGAAAGAAATTGGAAAGGGAAGGCTGAAAGTGTGGAGTCGAGACACACAGAGAAGCACAGGTAAGGGCTTTCCCGTGGAGGTCAGGACCAGGGCAGGGGACAGTCCCCCGGCCTCCATGGTGTTAGGCTCATGGAGCAGAAGGAGCAGGTTCTGCTCACACCTAGATCCTGGTCTTCAACCTGGATAAAGCACCATCAGCACTCAGAACTGCTCCTCTTAGGGAGCAGGTGGACATCTCCTATGTGTAGCAGGAATTACACTGCTACTGATGGCCAGAAAGGTAGACAACAGCCAAGACCAGCTGGAGGTCATGAGCCCACTTCCTCTTCCTGGATGCAAGTGGAGATTACACTTCCCAGTCCAAGTGTAGACTGGTTAGATCCTGTGGCTGAATTTTGGCTAAATAAATGTGCACAAAACCACAGATGGCAGTTCTCTGCCAGGTCATAAAAGAAGTCCCACAAACTCTCCCAAATCCATCTGGCTAGAAGCAAAGGAGAACAAGACATTGGAGCTCACAGAGGAAGACTCAGCATCCCCTAGTCCCCTGAGAGAAACACTGCCCTTGAAAGACATCAGCTCTCATCAGACAAAGTAGGCAAGAAATCAACTTCTAATGGATTAAGCTCCTGAGAGCTGGTCGTAGGGTTAGTTGTTTCAGCAGCCAACATGATTTATACTGACTGATACACATGAAGGGAGCACTGTGAGACTGGCATGAAAGCCAGTGCCAAGGCAAGAGGCTAGGTGTCATCCCAGGGCCTTGCACAACTCCTGCAGGACATGGATGGCCTGGGGATGGCCAGACACCCTGGTGAGATGCGCAGAACACTTCCATGAGGAGCTCACATGCACAGATTCTGCATGTAGAAGCTGCTTGCTCCAAGCAAGTGGTCTGCATTGATGTCTGGGTCTCAGAAAGACTTGTTTCATAAGATTTCATGCCTCATTACAGAGGACCAGGGCTGGGGGAGTCCAAGGATGTGGCACCAAGAACAATTGGCTGACATCTTGACGGCTGGTCATAAGCCTTTCCTTGGCTGATCACAGCCAAGATCTACACAGTTTCTTAAGGAAAACCCTGTGATGCTTTGAGCCAAGGCTCAGTATGAAGGGACTATGGTGACCTGGGTCAGCAGAAAGCATCTCCAGCAAAGAAATTTTGTTTCCTCTACCAGGACCCAGAACAAATCCAAAGCCCACAGGCCACAGACACTCCATGGCTCAGGCTAGATCAGTACCTTGGAGACCAGAAGCTGAGCTGCCAGCGAGGAGAGCCCATGGCTGCTGGGCCCCTCCAGACAGGTGGTGCAGTGGCTGGGGTGTAGGCCTGGGCTCAAGCCCGCAGGTGAGGGTGAGGTGTCCCGGGCGGGCCCAGGCAGGACCTGCTGTTGGGGGCTTCTGGGTGAGAGCTTCGTTCTCTATATTGGAGTTGTTTACTAGTGGGAGGGCGTGGGAAGTGTGGGGACCACAGTTCTTCAGGACGGGCTGAAGCTAGGGAAATACTGCTTTCGATAGCGACCTAAGTCATAGACCAAGCTGGGAGTGGCTCCCTATGCCAGGGCAGGAAGAGACAGCACCCCTAGGAGGGCAGGCAGACCAGAGCACCCTCTCCCTGTGTCTTGCACAGCACTTGTACCAAAAGGTATTCAGACTGTGACACCAAGGCTACCGAAGACTCTGTGAGTGATTACACAGCCTTTCATGTTTCCGGAGAGGGAAAGCACAGAGGCTAGATCCATATCCACTCTCTTGAATGGCGTCCCCAGAGCCCTTGGAGGCTGAAGGTCATCTCACTGACTGGCAGAGGAGGGGACAGAGCCCACAGTGGTGAGTGAGGCTGTGCTGTGGGCCAGGGCCCTTTGCCCCACAGGAGAGACGCCAGGGACTAGCTCATGCTTTGCTGTGTGGGAGTCTACACACTGTAGGGTTTTCAGCAACATCCCTCAGCTCTGCCTAGCAGGCCAGGGCAACCCCACACACGTACAAGTTGTGATCACCAAAAATGTCTCAGACATTGGTAAGCGGCCCCTGCATGAGTAAAGTCGCCCTGGTGGAAACTCACTCACATCCCTCATGAAGGCGCTGGTCTAGAATCCCACATCTCAGACTCTTAGGTCCCTGAGTGGCTCAGAGTCCAGATGATATTACGTTTTATGAAAGTGAACACACTGTGTTGCAGCGGACGCCCTGGGGCCCACACTGAGTAGAATCAATGAAAACTACAAACAGAATCCCAGCAGTTCAAGTCACGCTTTGCTATAAACTATCAATGAGTCAATGTGGAAGCCTTTGGATTTCAGAATGACACTGAGTCCATGAGCAAACTGCCACCCAGAGGGGCTGAGGGACACACGGCAGTCACCTGAGTACTGCAGGGCCAGGTCACTGGGTGGGATGAAGGCTTTGCCCAGGCCTTGTCCCGCCTCTCCCACCTGCCTGACTCACGCTGGCGGAAGCAGGACCAGACACAGGACCCTGGGCCCTCAGTGTGTCCTCGGCGCTCCCTGGCTCTGGCCAGCTTCCCTCTGGACCCTTTAATGCCACTGATCCTGCTCAGTCCACTTCCGGTTGCCTCCGTGTGTGTGTGTGTGTGTGTGTGTGTGTGTGTGTGTGTGTGTGTGTCCACCCTCCCCGAAGCCAACCCAGACCCTGGCAGTCAGTTGGAGGCCCAGGATGTAGGAAGCAAGAGGACTACAGAGCGTGAGGTGAGCCTTCCCACAGCCAGCTCAGGATGACCTGGAGCTTCCCACCCAGGCCTGGGCAGTACAAGGGCCCAGCTTCTTCCCAGAGCAGCTTAGGACCCCTCATCCCGACCTGATGGTGAGACCCTGCTTCTGCAACCCATTCTTCAGGGTCGCCTCTGTTTACTTAAATATTTGTTCCAAAAAGCAAGCTGTGAAATCCATCAACCCGACTGACACTGGGGACACAGATTTGCCTCCAGCTCAGAAAGCGAGTCCTCAGCCTCTGCAATGGGGACCAATGGGAGTACCGGAGGATCTGTGGGGTGCGGGCACCCATGCTATCTGGCCATCTGGGGGCCCCCACTTTTCTCACTGCTGTGGAGGCAGGGGAGATTTTTTTCCAGTGCTTGGTAGAGCTCCATATGGTGGAGATCAAAGGTGTTGCTGGGTGCATGGTTCTGCTTTATTTCCAAGCACTGCTGTTAATTAGAAAACAAGATCAGAGGCAGTATTAAAATCCAATTAAATTGATATGAACAGATTGCCAAGTGATGTTCACTAATGTATAATTGAGCACCATGCAAATTTCGGTGGCTGGCTTTTGTCTTTCCCCCCACACTCCGGAATGAGTGATGAGGCCATGAAGTTTTCCTTCGTTGTAAGAAAAGAAAACAAACAAGTTAATGCATTGATCTAGGGGGTATTGCCCCAGTGATTGATGAAAATGGGAGAGGAACAGCAAAGTGTGACTTGTGGAGGGGCGGCCAGGCTCCACTCCGCCGCTCGCTTCCCTCCCTTCGGCTCCACATCCGTTTCTTATGCGGGTGGCAGGCCTCGTTTGCTGTTGACATTCCATTGTTAATGATCCAGGAAAAGTTTCTCTGGATTTCAAGGATGGATTGAAAGCAAATTTTGGAAGTTTGAGGATGAACACATCCGATTAAAAAAAAAATGGTTCTGTGTGCAGCCAGGGTGTGCTTTCAATTGTTCTGCCATTGTGTTGCAAAAAAGGCATTTGTCCCGATTTGGACACAGGAACAGACCCTCGCCCCGACCCCACCCCCAGGATGCAGAATCTGGGGTTCAGGAAGATGAGAAGAGACTCACTTTACCGATAGAGGTCAGATCACTGCTTGCTGAACAGAAGTGGTGAGGTAGGCACACACCAGGAGCTGCTGCCGACGCGGACTATGGTCTATGGATTCGGCAGGTCTGGAGCACGCTGTCAGTGTCAGGGTTTAGAAAGAAAATGCACCACCAAGGAATCGTGGAAAGACAGCCACTGTGGATGGCAGCGACTACTATTCATCACACACTTGTAGCACCTGGGGGTTTACCTCCCTTCTTGTGCTCCCTGCAAAGGAAATCTAATCAACCCTCTCACAGAATTGCAGTGAGTGTGCCAGGCAGTGAGGAAGACCGAAGCACCATGAGCAGGAGCCCTGGCCGGAAGGCCCCAGGAGAACGAGCAGGAAGCATCGCAGGAGGCCACAGAGGCGGGCAGCTTCTCGGTGACCCTTGCGGTCTCTTCCCAATCAGAAGCCCTGACTGTGTCCGTGGCACCTGCTTTCTCAGCACGCAGCTCATGAACTGATGACCCCACTTTCCAGAAGGATCCATACCGCTCTAGGCCAGTTGGGGTGACCCCTACCTTATGCTAATAATGAACTTAGTATAGACATACGACCCAGTTCTGGCCAATGAGATGAGACGAAAGGAATCTCCCTGGGACTGCTGGGAGTAGCTCTTCTGGGTGATGAGAAGAGGCTCATGGGAAATAAGAGTCGCTACTGCTGCCCTCTTGTTAGCCTGTGGGCAAAACCTGCAGATGAATCAGGACCCAGAGAATGGCAGAGCATGAGAAGCAAGCTCTCCTCTTCCTCCCTCACGCTCAGCCTCTGAGCCCAGACACCTTTGGCCTTACTCTGATGCAGCCACAGAGCGTCCCTAACAGAGCTATGTGCGCACTTCGGGTTCACTGGAGCTGTGGTGAACGGGCTTGGGGGTGTTTGACCAGGGGCTTAGCTGACAGCTTTCAGGGTGAAGCCTCCTAGAGAGACTGAGAACAGGAGCCAGCCTGGAGCAGCCTTTCTGCTCATTTTTGCAGAAAGGGGAAAGCAAAGATGCTGGTTTTCTGTGCGTTCGTCTGAAGTGAATTTTATTCAGATGTAACTCCCACCTCGCATAATTCATGCATTTAATTCGTGGTCTTCACTATGCTCAGAGTTGTGCCTCTTTATCAAGAGTCTTGAGTATCACTTCGAAGCGTTACCTGCAAAAGCTAAATCATAGATTGCATCAGGAAGTAGAGCAAATGCTTGCTTAAGTGATCACAGTAATTGCTGTGTGTCCATATCCAGTGTTATATACACATATTTTTTACATTTTATTTTCAAATCCCTTTCGTGTGGTTCTGTTCTTATTCCCCAAATAATGACAGTTTGTTCCTGATCATTTTCCCAACTTCTGTCAAGGCACTAAGTAAAATTCCTGATGAGAGCAAACATTCAAGTATATAGGCCTTAGAAGAAACGTGTTACTATACACCTAAGATTTCACAGAAAACTATAAACATTGCTGTTCAGTACCGCTTTGCTGAACGTGTTTGCCATAGACTACTGCACTGACTTTGGTTCTAACATTGTGTATGAAGCATACATCTTGTCCCAAGCCCCGAATAAGATCCAGTGCAGGTGAGCTTGCTCACAGCGAGGTCCCTCACCTAGGTGACACTGTCTAGAGGGTGCTATTAAGTTGAAATAACATTTAATTGGTGAGCAGCTCAATTTCATACCATTGGACGGAACTTGGGAGCAATTTACATTGGGGGCCAAATGTTCTGTGAACCCTCAGAGTTTCTCCAGGCTCATGTAAATGAGGACTCTGTATATAATAGACGGTTAAATATAATTATTAGCATTTAAAAGGAAACTTTGCTTACCAAGAGCAATACAGTTGACTTCCGCTTCCAGACATCAAGTGGGGGCATGGTGATCTTCACAGAAGGCAAGCAGGTGACATTGGTCTAGTGGCCCAATTTAGTGTTTCCCAAATAATATCTCCTTGAAGCAAGGGGGTTGTGGTGGATTGCCAACTGGTGGTCAACTTGCAGTGCCCAGCTGAAATGAACCAGGCGGGCAGGTCACCGGGCTTCTCTGGGCCTTGGACCCCCAGGAGACAAAGTATCAGCAGCGTGTAATCCAGCTGCAAAGGCGAGAGCTTCTCTCTCGTCAACTGGCTATTCCCATAGTGTTTTGGCAAGGCCGGTTCAGGGCCAACTCAACACATCACGTGTGAGATCCTAGCAGCTCTCCTCCTGCTGGGGCACGGTCTGATGTCTCTGGCCAGGCCCACTGAGAGGCTTGGCAGGGTGGCTGCGCCACTAGGGGTGCCTGATGCGAAATGCAAAGCAGAGGTACAGGCTCCAAAAGCAGGTAAAACACGCCCTGCAAGGGCCAAAATACAGGTGGCTGGCTCGCCGCTGCTCCCTGCTCAGCTCCTCCTTGCTCTCTCCCTCTCTCTCTGTGGTGTCCTGCTTACTGTACTTTGTCACTCTAAGAGGAGCTGAGAATTTTAAATTCTAAATTATAGGGCTGGCCAAATAGCTCAGCATATTAAAGCACCCGCAAGCAGGTGCAGGGGCCAGGGGTTCAATCCCCAGACCTGCCGTGCCAGTCCCACCCCCAGGGCACACTGAGATGGAAATTGAGACTGGGCGTGGTGGTGCGCACCTGTAATCCCAGCTCTGTGGAGGCTGTAAACAGGCAGATCACTATGAGTCCAATCTAGTAGTGAGACCCTGAACAACCTGTAAACCCTGCCCTAAAAAAGACAATAAATAAATAAATAAATTCCAAATTATTAGCATAGGTCTCACATTTGCCTTCATACTGCAGATGAAATGCTAGTGCAAGAGCATTTGATGCCGTGACACAACTGGCGTTCCCAGCTGGTGCAAGCTCGCAGAGCCGAGCATGGTCCACAGCCAGGATCCGCCCTGAGAAAGGTGTCCCGGGCCATTTCATACTGTGAGCATCAAAGAGAACGCTTGCACACACCAAATGGAGGAGCTGGTGTACACTGCTACACAGCGTCTACACCTGGGCTACGGGAAGCAAGACAGAGGAGAAGCCAAACCAAAGACGAAATGAAGCAGTGGAGAGACCTGGTAAACACAAGAAGGACGAGGCTGCAGTGGACACCTGCAGCACACTGTTTACACTTGATGGGTCGCATAAGTTGAGATGCTCTCTAAAGTCATGCTAAAAGGACTAAGAGGCCAAGCACAGAAACCAGCAACAGAATGCTCCGTGGTCCCAGCCGGCAGCCAGCACTGTCACAGTCATGCATGCTGTACTTTTACACCGCTGGCAGGGCGGTGGGTTATTTACACCAACATCAGCACAAAGGCAATGAGGGGCTGGGCCACAGCCTCACATCTCTGATATCACTGGTGACGGGATATTCACAGCTTTCACAGGGAACTGCCGTTGTGCTGCAGAACCAGATCCTGGACAAGGCCCAGGGTGCCCTTGAAAACAGACTTGGACTTGGAGCTGCTGCCCTGCTGTCCCCATCAGCCATGCCACGCACCTGAGACCTGGGCCTCCCAGAGCCCCCAGGAGCCTCCCAAGCCAACGACAGCTCAGTCTGCTCCAGACCAAACCTCTGGGGCCTTAAAATCCACATTCCTCCAGATGTTTGATTGTTTCCAGCGCTGGAGCTAAGTCCCTTCATACCCAGCTTCATTCTAAACAAGTTTTTAAATGTATTTACCAAAATACACTCCATGATAAAGATAAAGAAATGGTTCAATGTGAGGGACATCATGGACACGGACAGCATTCCTCTTCCCCCTACTAGATGGTGTCTTAAGCCATTTTATCTTCAATGACAAATAATAAGTTTTCATTGAGCAGGGATGGTGCCTAATGACTGCACAATAGCTAGGGAAACCCCACAGAGTCATTCTGCAGGCGATAACACCTCACGCCTTCCAATGGACACGTCTACTGTGAGCTACGCAGCTAGCAGCGCTTGGGACCTTTCACGGTTCATGGTCTGCCCGTTTGGTCTACAGAGCCTTCTTAGGCACTTATCTGATCTCCACACAAGAGTGCAGTGTCAGCTGTTCCAGTCCCTCTTGGCTCAGGGAACCTTGCATGTCGCCCTGACTCACCCGGGTGGCATGCGAGACACAGGAGGGGCTCCCACCCAGGGTTTCCTGTCACCTGTTTATTTGAGCCACTCGAGGGGGACTCTGCTCCTGGCAGGGTCCTGCACTGGAGAGCCCAGCCAGGACCTCAGCTGTGTCCCTGCAGACAATGGAACCTGGTGGGTGTCCGGGTCACTCCTGAGAGTACTGAAAGGTACCTGTGCACCTTCAAGGACCCACAGCCCGGCACTGCTCCTCTTTCTCCATAATCAGGATCGTCATGGAGACTTCCCCAGAAGTAAGTCCCAGAGCGAGCACTAATGGCATTTAGCAAGTGTGTGCAAATCCTACAAGGGTTGTTTTTGGGGGATGAGGACACACCGTTGTCTCTGGGTGTCAACCCTCCAGTGGTTCCCGAGCCTCCACCCAGGATACCACATCCTCGGCCACTCCAGGCCCTTCTGTTTGCACAGGAGCCACGTTCATCCTGCTGTGTGCCCCAAGCCATCTCCAAATGGCTTATGAGGCCCCGTATGATGTAATGCTATTTAAGTAATTATTACACTGTGTTGTTCAACGAATGGTAACATAAAGGATCCACATGTGTTCAATACAGGTGCAAAATGTTTTGAAGTATTATTGATACAAGGTTGAATTACAGGATTCAATACCCACGGATATGGAGGTCAAAGGATGGAGGCCTCGAGACACCAGTGTGAGACCCTCTCTGTCCAGTGACCTCGGGGAGAGCCCAGGCAGAGCTGCCCCGAGCCCCTGCAGGCTACAGCCTCTGCCTCACAGCAGACCCAGCCAGGGTCCCAGGAGGGCTCATTTGCCTGCCGCCGGAAAGACATTCTGCCACATTCTGGGGCTGCAAAGTGTCTGCAGGCACCCGGAGCCGGCAGGGGTGAGGGCAGGCCGGGCCGGAGCCCGTGGCACTCAGCAGACCCTGCGAACTGGCTGTTGAGGTCTGAGGCTCACACGGCAAAGCAGCAAATCACCTTAGACCACTTGGGAGGGAGGGAGGGGGGGTGCAGCGAACTCCGCCCTGAGCTAGGCTACCGTCCTTTTTAAAAACAAAAATGCTATTTTCACACACGGTGTTGCTGAGTCAGTAAGCTGCCCAGCCTAGGCCCAGGTGTGGAGTCGTCCTGCCTCAGCCTCCCTAGTGTTGGGGTCATGGGTCTGTGCAGAGCATCCTGCCACAGCCCACATGCCTGTCCTTGTTCCATTCCACAGTTACCAGAACTGAAGCAAGCCCAACCCCATAGAGCTCCCCAGCCACTAAGAAGGGGAGCTCAGATGTGACCCATGACCATCTTAGCCGGATGTAGGGCCTCTCACGGCGCACGGCCATGTCCTCCGGGCCATGTCCATAGCCTGGGCCTGGTCCCAGGTCATGTCTCATACCTGTAACCCCTGGGCCTGCAGCCTTGGGTCAGCAGGATCACCCCCACCTTGCAGGTGAGCAAACTGCCTAGACGGACACCCTAGCCTCGCCATGGTCCCGGCTGGGAGGCTGCGGACCCCCGCGACCGGCTTCTCAAAGCCACTGCTCCTCCACACCACAGCGCCATGAGGCGCCTCAGAGCCACCCCTGAGCTGCTAAACAGTCGGCTGTTTGTGTGGGCTGGAAAATCAGTGCCTTACCTTTCCATGGGTCCACTCAGGACCACACCGCTGGGTGCAGCACAGACCAGCGGGTACTGGGTAAGATTCATCGCAAGTGCTGCCTGGTGTCTTACGGGTTGCAAAGGCTTTCTCAGCCATGCATGGTGCCACTGCATGCGCGCAGCCCAGCACTCTGGGAGGCTGAGGCCGGCAAATCACGAATCTGAGCCCAGCCTGGGGCTCGGGGTGCAGCTCAGTGCAGAAGGTGGCCCTGGGCTCAACTCACAGCGCCACGAAAAGGAAATGAATATCTTAACTATTTTGAAACTGTCTCAGTGCTATTCGTTTCTCAATAAAATTAATGAAAAAAATAAAGCAAGCTAAAAGTAAAAATCAATCAATCAATCAATCAATCAATAAAATACAGTGCTTGAGAAAGCCATATAGTCCTTCCCTCAGCTCTATTCGCACAGGCCCGCCCAGCATGTGACAGAAGTCTCTATCTCTATTAGGAAGCATGTCCTGCCCGTGGCTGCTACAGTCCCTGTAGGACCTTGCTCCATTTGCCCACAACCTTATGAGGTCATGGTCCTGGCTCACCTCACACATGAGAAACTGAGGCTTCCAGAGACAGAGGCCTACACAGTGGCTGCAGCTGAGCTGGGCTGCGGGCTTGTGCAGAGCGGTGTGTGGAGAAAAGAATGCATGTGCTCACCTGCCGCCTCCCTCCTCTGGCAGAAAAGGTGGCATAGGCCAAGTTCAAAACACCTGGCATGGTGGCCCAGGCCTGTAGTCCCAGCATTCTGGAGGCTGAGGCAGGAGGATCGCTGCAAGTTCATGACCAGCCCGGTTAGCTAGTGAGCTCAAGGCCAGCCTCAATGGCATAGTGAGTCCCTGGCTCAAAAAGAAACAAAAATATAAATAAGTTCATAAATAAATAAATGAAACGTCACAGGATGCCAGGGCAAAAAGGTCCAGTGAAGAACTCTTTACCGCACCAAAAGGGCTGTGTCTGCCCCTGCAGCAGAGCTTCTGCCCTTCGCTGACCCCAGACATTACCGCGGAGGGCAGACGTGAGGGCATGCTCAGGGCATGCAGAAGGCCAAGAAGTCCTCCTGCCACAGAGGACACGTCGAGGCGGTCTCTGCCAGACCCCGCCCTTGGGCCTTGGGCTCCTAGCCTTTGGAACCACGAGCCACTAAGTCCCAGTTAGTTCTGAGGACCCAGCCTCCCATGAGCCACTAAGTCCCAGTTAGTTCTGAGGACCCAGCCTCAAGTATTCTGGTATAAGCAGACTGACAGGACTCAAACTGAGAGATATCCTTACTCTCCGGATTTTGTCTCCCTCTGATAAAGAAAAGGTTAAGTTTATGACTCATCCTTAAAATCTGCTGCCTGGCCCTGTTTCCCAGCACCCCTGACCCTGGACATCTTCCTACCCTCTTTCTAAACAAAATGCCCCCTCTTTCATGCCTACAAGACCTGACCCATGTTTCCTGCTCCGTGTCCAGGCTGGCACTGTGTGCTCCAAGCAAGCCATGCCTCCCTGCCTGACCCCCTCTCCTCCTGGAAGCCCTCTTGGGTTCTCAAGGGCATCAGCTGCAAGCTGCTGTGCAGAGATCGGAGATGATTGTCACCATCTGGGTCACCCAGGAAGCCCCAAGCTTGTGGTATTGAGCCTCCGTCCAGCTGCACAACGCTGAAGCCCTTCCTGCCTCCAGGAGGAATTCTCACTCGCCACACCTGTCACACTCCTGGCTTATGGTCATCTCTAACCATGGGTCGGTTTCTCTTGGTCAGTGTCCATGCTTTAAGAGTCCAAAATCAAGCCAGGGCTTGGGAGTGAGCTCAGCACATAAGCACCTGCCTGGCAAGTGCAAGGTCCTGAGTTTGGACCCTGATACCAAAATAAAATAAAATAAAATAAAACCAGTCCCCTCAAAGATCAAAAGCAATCCATAGAGTCAGAAGCCCCAGGACCTGCATGAGGTTCCCGGGTTCCATCAGGTGTCCATAGCAGAGTCCCACTCACAGACTGTCTGACCAGGAGCTGGGTGTAAGGCGAGAGACAACATGAGCCCCCTCACCCACAACGGAGAACCCGCCTTCCTGTCAGGGCTCCACCACTAGGCAAGTGACCAAAAGACCTGGATACACAGTTACGAGACAAAAACACGTGAAAACAGATATCCATCAATGGGAGAAGGAAATGCCAAGCTGGAATACTATGTAGCCATAAAAGGAACCCGGCGCAGGACTCACAGCATTGAGAGGGCAAGAGGTTGTAAGGAAGATCGTACAGTATGACTGCCTCTATCAGAAGTTCTAGGAGGGGAACATCTAATTTGTGATGGTTGAGACCAAGCAGCAGGGCTGGCGGGGAAGATAGGACGGTGAGGAGGAGCACACAGGCACGGCGCGGGGTGTAGCAGTGCTTGCTTTATCTCCTAGAGCCTTCTCTGAAGTTGGAAGGATATACAGAGGTGCCTCGGTCCGCAAACTCGGTTCGTTTCACAATTCGGGGCAAGATAGCCTTGGTTGGGTTTGTCACCTGAGGTGGAGTTCAAGAACAAAAGTGAATTTTGCCAAATGTTTCTGTTTGAGAACCAAATTGTTTGAATGAAAACAGCCATGCACCGAGGCGTGGCTGATGCATTGTTTCATAACTCATCAATCTGTGATGAGTTATGAAAAAGCCTTGAAGATCACGTGGCTGCAATTACCCTCAGAAGCACGTGCTGCACACGGTGCCCACGAGCCGGGCCCGGGCCCCACGGCCCCACTGACTTCAGCCCTAGAGGCCTCCTGAACGTGGCACCCTCGGCTGTCCTCCTGCCACAGGTACTTCCAACTGACAGGCGGCCGAAGCTGAGCACCCGTCTCAGCATAAGGCTCTGTCTGCTGAAGATAAAACACATAGGACGACAAGGAAACCCATTGCTCTGAAAGTTATCAAATATTAACAACAGACTTGTGACCTAGAAATGCACATGCCCCTTTATTAACACATTAAATAACAAGCCAGCCAGAGGACCTAATAACTACCATAATTTCAAAGTCGTTGGGAGCTGAAGAGGCATTTTCAGAATCCTGGAGTAGCCACAGAGGAAGAGGGACTCCCGGGGCTCCTTGGAGGCCACAGCCAGCCACTGGGACTGGCAGGTACACAGGACACAAGCACCGCGCCTTCCTCCGGGGGACCCCCGCAGCCCTGATAGGGGGTGGGCCTCTCCGTCCGTTTCATTCCTCGGGGATCTAAGGTTCGTCCTTGTCTCCATATGCAGTGGGGAACTCGGAGCAGGTGCCAGTGGCTGTTACTCTACATCTGTGGGAAGCTCAGATTCACACCTGGCCAGTGCTCTGCCCTTCAGGTGAGCATGTAAAGCAACAGCACAAGGCGTGTTCAGAGTCTCCTATTGAGACAGAGACCAGGGGCCTGACGGTTAGCTCAGTTGTTTAAGCGCCTGCTTATGCAAATGCAGTCAGGCGCAGGATACCACGGTTCAATCCCCAGCTCCACATGCCTTACCAGACCCACCCTTAAGGCAGCCTGAACCAGGCAAAAAGATCCTTCTAAGACAGGAACGGCTGTGACCCCCAGGTTGGGTGGCAGAGGCAGGATGCAGTGTGTACCCTGAGTAGTATGCAGAAGCATGCATACAGCATGCACACATAAGCACACACATGCACATGCATGCACACAGCATGCACACATAAGCACACACATGCACATGCATGCACACAGCATGCACACATAAGCACACACATGCACTCATCATGTCCACACCCTGTACATGCCATGCACACACACGCACATGCCATGCACGTGTCATGCACATGCCATGCCCATATACATGCCCACACACTCACACGGCACACACTGGCACTGCCCCGCTGCACAAGAGGGCCCCGCAGGAGCAGCAGCTCCTTGCCCCCTGCAGCCCTACTGGCCCCGAGCCCGGAATGCGGGTGACCCAGGGCGGTCAGCAGCGCCACCGCAGCTGGCGGCTGGCAGTCAGGGCCGCCCGCTGAGCCCGGGGCCTCTGCCCACATTAACTCCCCGCCGGGGTAATTCTTCTCCAGCCTTTTTTCCGGCCACCAAGTGGGCCTGCCACCACACTGCTGTTTTTCATCTTGTTAATTGAGTCATTTATTTCGTTAAAAGGTGAAACTTTATCAGGGTTTGTGTGCCAAGTGTGAGAAAGTGTATTTAATGATACATCAAATGGCTGCGGCTTCGGGGGCCTCTCAATTTAGAGGCGGTGCAGCTAGGGGTCGAAGCTAGGGGTGGGAGTGGGGGCAGGATGGAGCCCAGCCCAAGCAATTAGATTAGGTTGATTAAAAGAAAGCTCCCCGAGTTCCTTCACGGGTCACAGCACCTAGAGGTGCGCCCAGGAACGTGTTCCTCCTTCCCAAACAATGCCTGTGATCAGAGGCACACCGTGGGGCTCGTGTCCTGCTCGCTTCTGTGCTCAAGCCTTGTGCGGCTCTCACATCTGCACCCCAAGAGTCCTGCTTAGTTTGGGCTCCCTGGCAACTGTCTCCCTACCCCTCAGCTGAGCATGCCCACTCCTCTTAGGCTCCACCCACTCCTGTTAGGCCCCACCCCTTCCTCTTGATGACTCCACCCACCCTTCACATTAAGGCAGCCAATCTCTTCCAAAGCCCAGAGTTCCCCAGGTCCTGCCCCTCCCCTCTTCCCCTGCCAAAGCTGGAGTCCCCAGGTAGAGGTCCAAGACCTTCCTGACGGACCCTGTTGCCACTGCACCCCACTCTGCTGGCCCAGGAGAGCCCGTGGTGGTATCTGGTGGCTGGGCACAGGCCCTCTGTCTCGCAGATGTGAATGCAAGCAGCCACCAGGGCGCAACCGTGTCAGCAGTCCACACCAGAGCCCTGTCCCCAGCACCTGAGAAGGGGAAGTTAGCAGGAGGATGCGTCCCAGGGCTCATGTTGTCCCTGTGGAGTGTGCACCACCAGGCACACACCACTGCACCCATCCTAGGCTATGGCAAGGAGCCGAAAGGTGGCCACATGGTCTCCCTTCTAGGATGACAAGGGCAGGCCACTATCACAGGGGCCACGCAGCAAGCTCCCAGCCCTACAATTTCCCAGAACCAGTATAAGGGATGGGCAGGGTCTTCAACAAATACCGCCCTCCTCCACAGCCCTGCTTCTGTCTGTGAGTCTTGGTGATTTCCGAAACATTCCTGGACATATGGGGGGGCGGGTTCCTTTCAAAAGGACTAGAGAGATTAAACCCAGGAAGATCCCAAACTAAGGGACCATGGTGGCCATTGTTGCATGCTGTATGTATGCAGTATGATCACAAAATACAGTTTAAATTTTTTAACATGTATTACAGTGAAAGTCACACTGCCCTGAAGCCCTTTCAAAACCCTCCCCCTGTCTTTGAGCACACTTTGAGCACACTTGTCCCATTGTCCTGGCTACTTTCTGGAGCAGTTCTGTAAGTCCTCTTTCACAAGGGTCTCTAATTAGGCTGTCATGGCTACCTGGGTATCCTGAATTGATTTAAAACATTTCCCCTTCATGGTCACACAGCGCCAGGCTCAGTGAATAAGGCAGATACAGATGCTCTGTCATACCTTTATGAACTGGCCTTTCCATTGGATGGCACCCAGCAGTGGCAGGGTGATTAAAAATCGCTGTGATTTTTAATCTCCCCTCATAAAGACAAGGAGGGGCCAGCACTGTGTGCGCAGTGGACTGCGTGCTGCCATGATGTTCTACCTCTCGGGTCTGCGGTTCACCCCATCCTGTGTCCCACTGGTAGGTTCCTCTGACACCAAAGCACATGTCTCCTTTCTCCCTTCCTCCCTCATCACTGCCTGGGTGGGACCTGGGCCCCCGGTCCCCAGCACACATATGCTAAGGAAAGGAAGGATGGGTGAGGACTTCTCACATCTCACAACCCCTCCAGAATGGTGGAAGGCTTTCTCCTTGTCCCCATTAATGACCTTCCCAGCCACTCATGGGACCCAGCTCCCGAAGCCACATGACCAGGCATGTGGCCTTTCAGAACCCCAGCTGAAGTCTCCTCTCTTGTTCACTTCCAGGGGAAGCAGAGGGTGACCACTGTTGGATGAGGACCCATCAGGTGACATTTATTGAATCATAAAATTACCCCAAACCAAATAGCAGTGTTGATCAGGTTCCCATCCTTGTCACAGAAATAAATCAACCGAGGACAGAAGGCTGGTTCTGGCTCATAAGTTCAGAGGTCTCAGTGGCAGGTGACTTGGCCCTATACTTTGCACCTGGACATGCAGGTGTCCAGTGTGTCACGTGGTATTGTCCAAAGTGCTAGAGGAGGATCCTGGGCCTCTGTTCTGTCCTGAAGATACTGTCAGTGCATTTTGTCCCACCTGACCCAGGATTCTGTCATCTCAGAGCCTTCCCCTACAGCTGTCAGGACCCATATGCTAGGTAATATCACAGCTGAGGCTCTGGGCTCACCACTGGACCACGCCCCAGCCCCAGCCTTCCTCAGCTCTAAGCGCTATGGAGAGTTGTTTGTTCAAAGACAACCCTCCCAGGGATCTCTGAGCTCACTCACACAACCCAAAGCTTCCTGTGAGGACAGAGGCTGGGGCCCTGGAACCCTCAGATTCTCTGACATTTCCCAAGATGCCTGGCACTTGCCCTGGGGAGCTCCTCATGGAAGTCTAGACCACTGCCTCTGCTTGGGTGGAGGAGCCTTCACAGTGACTGCAGTGCCACCCTTGTGGGTCCCTCACTGCCCCTGCTCTGGGTCCTCACAGCTTCTGGCTCACCTGACTGTTGAGCTCTTGTTCTTGTGTCTGTCTGTCTGTCTGAGTGCTTGTCTTTTCCAGAATTCTGGGGCTCTTTGGGGCCCAGGTGGGACCCATGCCCAAGTCATCCTTGTGCCCCTCCCCACTGCCTGCCTCGGACATGCAGGGCCTCTTACACCATTAGGCTAGATCAACAACCAAGGCCCACATGTTCTTGGCATTGGCGACGTGACGGTGCTCAGATAGGCAGAGAAGATAAATGTGGATATTGTGTTCTCGCTGGAAGGAGCCCCAGGACAAGCTGCAACCCTTCACTTCCCAGAAGCAGCCAGAGGCCCTGATGGGAAGAGCTGCGCCTGAGATCCTAAAAGAAGGTGGCGGCGTGGTGGGAGACATGGCCAGAACGAGGCCGGGCTCACCCCACCTCCTTGCTCAAAGGCAGAAGGCAAAGGACCCGGGGCGGGCACGTAGCACAGACCAGAGGCTGTATCTCTTGGGAATGTGGGTTCTACAGGTGACTGGTGGCCCTGGGTCCCTGTGGACATGTGTGGGAGGGCAAGGTGGGCCGCACCCTCAGAAGGACTGGCAAGACCCAAGCAGCATGACGGGTGCTGACCCTTCGCTGCATAAGGGAGATCCTCAGGGGCCCCACTGAAGTGTTGGCTCTGAGTCCCCAAAGCACCAGGTGGACATAAAGAAGGGAGGGGCAGGGCCAGATTTCTCCTTTAAAAGAAAAGCCAGCAGACTGTAGGAAAAAGCATTTATAGCATTGAAACAGTAGGTAAGTTAGAGGGAGGAGCCCAGCAGATCACCTCGCTTCTGATGCCAAATGAAAGTTGGAGACCCACTGGCTCCCTCAGTCATGGCCCAGAGGACTTGGAGAAGTCACTAAAACATGGTCATGTGGTTGGTTAGAGTTTATTACAGCCAAGCTACCCCAGGGAAGAGGGGCGTGGAGCCTTCTGCACATTCCATGCGAGCTTCCGGCTGACCCCCTCCCTGAGGACTCAGGACCCAAGCCCCTCGCAGCGTCCGGGTACCAGCGTGTGGGGAGTGCTGCTGCCTGTGGCACTTGCCCTAACCTTGCACCAGAGTCTGTATTGGGGTAGACCTCTAAGCTTGGTCAGCTACATGTGTGGCTGCCCTCAGCCACCCCAGTCACCCGAGGACGGTGACCCTGTGTGACCCTACACCCTCGTCCCAAGTCACATGGCAGGTGTGGCCAGGCAGGAATGCGGAGCTGAGAGGGACCGCACTGCAAGAGCTTAGACAGCTCCTCCAAGGTGCTGAGGACAAGGGCCAGTCCC
Source organism: Octodon degus (assembly GCF_000260255.1). Taxonomy (NCBI): domain Eukaryota; kingdom Metazoa; phylum Chordata; class Mammalia; order Rodentia; family Octodontidae; genus Octodon; species Octodon degus. The sequence goes on from NW_004524646.1 coordinate 10,933,071, forward strand.
CCCGTGAACCCCACCACACAAGAATAGACCTGACAGAGAACACATTGGCCAAGCATTGGCCGTGACTCATCCACATGGCTGACACTGACAAAGGTTCTACAATCTGAGGTACAGGATCTCAGCATAAATCCTGAGGGGATTTCACTGACCTTCTCAGACCCAAAAGCTACAACTCTTGTTGCATAGGTCCTGTTTACCTTGGTCTTAACCATCCAGTAGAAAAGTATGAAGATGAAATATAGGAAGTAAAGCCATGCTGTTATGTTGAGCTGTAGGGGTCAATAATTTCTGACATTGCCAGTTAAACAGAAGACCCAATACTATTATGGGCTACTGGACTCTTTTAGAACATTTTGCTGAGTTTACACACCTATAATATTCAATAACGGAACTTAGAAAAAATGGGGTATACCGATGAATGTCCATTTTGTATCTGTGTATTCAAAGTGGTTGGGATAGATATATAGTTGTATTCTCTTAATGAATAGAATGATTTGTTCTAATGGTGTTTGTAAATAGGATCTCAAGTCCGCATCTTGTACAGCAATTAACCACTAAGAAGAATATATGCAGTGTATTATTTGTTGAAACTGTACTTCCGATTTGATTTGAAACTGTCTCATTGCTATCTGTTTATCAATAAAACTTTGAAAAAAAAAAAAAAGAAAAAAAGAATGGACGTGAGTGCAGCTGGGTAGAGATGGGTCCCCCGAGAGCCTCCTTGTTCAAGTCCAGTTGGTGAATTGGTGATTTGGGATTCAGAGCAAGCACTACACAGGCCTCGGGAAGGACAGAGGTAGCCACCCTAGGACAGGCACTGGCGGTGGAGACTCAAAGGAGGACTGGTTAGTGTCGCTGGGGATAAGGAAATTCAGAGGGACATTTCTCCTGAGCCGCGATGAGGTAACCAGAATGGAACTGACCATCCTACTTTAGAAAATCAGCATAACACAGCTGGTGGAGAACAGACACATACATTTCCAGGTTCTCACAGCACCTGCCCGTTGACCACCAGGCCATGGACCACGAACCCAGAGAGAAGGGGACAGCTGGCTTCACTCTCTACCTGTGCCGGGTTTCTGCCTTGTGGGTTTGCAGAAGACTTGCAAAGATGCAGCCAAGAGCAAAGAGTGGGGTTTGCAGAACAGAGAGAAGAAAGCTGGGGAAAGAGAGGGGCTAAAGGCGCTGCAGAGGCTGCTCGGCGTGCCCACACGTGGGAGGGGCCTGCCCCAGAGCCGCAAGGGGGCAACCAGCTGGATCCAAGCAAGGAAACCCGCGTTCACACAGGGCACGGCGAGCCCCGCTCAGCTGCCGGCCTGGGGTGTCCCTAGCACACCCAGGCTGTGGCTCCAAGGGGAAAATGGCTCACCCTTTTAGATGGAGCCCTGCTGCTGTTCTGCCCAACCGAGCTTAAACACAAGGCTTGGAAACCTGCTCTCACGTGGATTTGCGATGCCACGCAAGGAAGCTCAGGAACATCAAGGTGCAAGCTCAGCCAGCACAGTAAAATGTGCAAAGCTGGGCCTTCAAGCAGAGATTGTCAGGCAGATAAAGAAGCCAAAAAGTCTGACAGACAGAAAGAACAAGGCAGAAATTTTAGTGGCGGGGACCGCACTGCCCAAATAGAGTCCACTGCACTGTTCTACCTACAGGTTAGATGTGAAGGGGAAATTAGTGGACTTAAAGGCATGAAACAGAAATTATCCAAAATGTAGCACAGACAGGAAGAAAAATTAATGACCGGAGCACCAAGAAGATGTGTGGCCTCTTCAAGAGGCCTGGAGCATGCAAAACTGGGGCCCCAGAGAGTGAGGGGAGATGGAACAGGAATGAAAACGCAGCAACGCGCCGGCCGAAATGGCTCTCCAGGACTGACAAAGCCATAGTACCGCAGACCCGAGGCTCTCAGTGAACCCGGGACAAAAGAAGAGAGGACCCACAGCCTGACAAGCCGTCGAGTCGCTCCAAACCAATGCTGTGACTGGTGGCACGGGCCTGCAGTCCCAGCGCTCCGGGATGATGAGGCAGGAGGGTCGCACACTGAAGCCCCGCCTCACACAGCCCAGCAGGGCGACCTTGTCTGATGAAGAGAAATCAGAAGGCGCTGGGAGAGAAGCTTGGCGTAGCGGTCTCGGCCTCGATCAGCAGTCCAGGAAAGAAAGGAAAGAGGAGGGGAGGGAGAGAGAGGGAAGGCAGGGAGGAAAGGAAGGAGGAAGGAAACGCCTCAAAACCAGTAAGAGAAAGCACTCACATTCCAAATAAAAGACTCAAGCTAAGGAGATGCCACCTTTCTCTTCAGAAGCAAGGAGCCTGGAAGACTGCTCTAAAACCCTGGACCGCAAAAAGAGCTGCTGGCGAGAGTGGTGTGGCCAGCAAAAGGAAAAAAAAAAAAAATGCCTCTCAGAATGAAGGGAGAAGGGCCTTGCCAGGCACACAAAGCTGAATGCTCAGGTCTGCGCTGCAGGAGCTGTTCGAGGGAGCACTGCAGACAGAGGGGATGACATGAACTGGAAACACAGATTGAGACAAGGGACAAGGAGCCCTGGAAAGGGGCAACACAGGACGCTGTTCTTATTATGCAACTCTCTTTAAAAATAGTTTGTTTAAAAAAGGGGGGGTGGTGAGGGTGGCCAGATAGCTCAGCAGACTAAAGCACCCGCTTAGGCAAAGCGCAGCGGCTGGGGTTTGATCCCCAGCCTCCCGTGCCAGCCCCACCCCAGGGCGCACTGAGACAGCCATTCAGACTGGGTGCGGGGCGTGCACCTGTAATTCCAGCACTTGGGAGACTGAACACAGGATCATCATGAAGAAAAATCAGAAGGGGCTGGGAGAGAAGCTTGGCGTAGCGGTCTCTGCCAAGCGCCAGCAGCTCTTCTTGTGGTCCGAAGGATTACCATGAGTCTGATCTATGTGGTGAGACCCTATAGACGCTATACTAAATACATAAAATAATAATAAGTGAATAAAAATAGTTCATTATTTAAACACTGCTAATAAAGTAGCAGGGAATCTATGACATGTGAAAATTAACATGAATGATAATAGCACAGCGGTCTGGGGAAAGAACACAAGCATGAGCTGTAAAGTTCTTACAGGACTTCTTTTTCCATAATTTTATTGAGAAACAAATAGCGATGAGACAGTTTCAAACCAAATTGGTAGGACAGTTCCGAAAATTAACACATTGCATACTGTCTTCCTAGTGGTTAATTACTGTACAAGATGCGGACATGATATGCAATTTACAAACACTATTAAAACAAATCCCTCTATTCATTAAGAGAATGTAACTATATATCTATCCTAACCATTTTGAATACACAGATACAAAATGGACATTCATCTGTATCCCCTTTTTTGTTTAGTTCCATCATTTGAATATTATAGGTGTGTAAACTCAGCAAAATATTTTAAGAGTCCAGTAGTCCATAATAGTATTGGGTCTTCCGCTTCACTGGCAATGTCAGAAATTATTGACCTGAGTCCCCTACAGCTCAACATAACAGCATGGCTTTACTTCTTATACTTCGTTTTAATACTTTTCTGCTGGTTAGTTAAGACCAAGATAAAGCAAGACCTATGCGACAAGAGTTGTAGCTTTTGGGTCTGATAAGGTCAGTCAAATCCCCTCAGGATTTATCCTGATATCTCTTACAGGACTTTTGAAAGAACAAATCACTTCACAGTGGGCTGTGCTAAGTTTAAAAAGATTAAAGTGGTAAAATAATTTTAGTTAATAATTCACAAAGGATCAAACATAATAAAAAAGTATATTCTCGATCCAAAATAAGGCAGAAAGAAAAGAGGAGTGCTGATTACACAAGTAGAAAAGTAAAACAATCATGTGATCAGCTTGAATATAATCCTATAAAACTTACATTAGATATAAGTCGCCATTCATCGGTGGAGTGAGAAGGCGGCCTCTGATGATTAATAATGCTGCAAAAATCAGATCTTCCTCTGGGAAAATGGCCTCGATTCATAACTCGCATCGATATATGAAAACTAACTCCCAACAGATCATGAACCTAGATGTAAAACTGAAATCACAAGTCTCCTAGGAGAACATGCGGGGAAAGCGTCTCCCCTACCATGTCTTTCTGCCCTTCTCATGTTCTCAGACCATTCCTCCCACTGGGTTAATGTTTCCTACGATTCTGTGTGTCACAGTCGCGCGAATGATTGCTTTGAAATCCATGACCTCTTAAGACCCAAGTCAGAGCTGGCCTCTTCTGCGCTCTCTGAACACTGCAGGTAGAATCTGTCTCTCTGGTTTTGGATTTCCCAACCCATTCTAGGTTTTCAGCATTTTTTCCTGACTCTGCAGAACCCTTGGTGGACATATTGGTGTTCCGGTTTTCCTGGAGGATGGGGGCAGCTGCCTGAGGGCGGACAGCAGGCCTAACTCACGCTCTGACTTCCCAGCACGCCCAGCGAGGCATCAGGCGCTAACACGTGCCAAGGCTCCCCATGTGCCAGGCGAGGACAGAGATGGCAAGCCTGGGGCTGCAACTGACAGATGGGTGGGCGCAGGCACGCGATGCTGGACAGTTCACTGTGACACAAAGCACTGGGGCTTCTCTTATCCCAGGAGGCGAGCAGCCCAAGCCCAGGCGGCTGCACACCCACATCTGAGAGCCAGGGTCTGTGCGGCATGGAATCACTGAACAGTTCAAAAGCCCCACTGGGCATTGTCATAATTATTTTTATTTTTTAACTTCCTTCTAGTTGTTGCCAAGCAAGAGTATGACCTCCACTGTAGCATTCCTTGATTTTAAAATTTATGTTTCATGATAAATTTGAAAAAGCTGAGAATTTTTCTGCTATCAGGCGGCTTCCCTAGCAGCCCAAATACCCATCTTCACCAGATCCCGGGGTTCCAAGAGGAGGAAAGCCCCAGACCTGGCATCCGCGGCTTCACCCATTCTGTGACCTCTGAATGTGCCAGGTGTCTGGGGCGCCTGGGTTGGGTGCAGAAACGCCACCCTGTGCACCCCCAAGCCTCTCTCTTGAGGCAACTCCAATCACCAAACTTGAGAAAAGCACCATGCCCCTGGAGTGCTATGCTCACAGAGGAAGGCGCCCCGCTCAGGCCTGAGGAGAGAAGGGAAGACTTCCTGGAGCAGGAGGAGGCCGCAGAGGAGAAGCTAACGGCACTCCATCATCTGACCAGAAACAGGGAGGCCTGTGCAGGGCATTGTGGGTAAAATCCCAGATGCAAAGGACAGGAGACTGTGCCCTGCACTTGCAAGGAGGGCAGAGTGACTGGGGAAGGGTCAGGGAGTCAGAAGGGTGGTGTCCTGGGGCAGGAAGCAGGTGGGGGACTGGAGGCACGGCTCAGCCTTCAGCTCTCCTTTGATGGCAGATTGTGAAACAGCCTCCAGAGACAGAGACTGTGAAAAAGGCAAATGCACAGGACGGGGGCTCTGATTGACTGCCCTAAGTAGGAGGGGCCCAGCAGGCCCCGCCCAGATTCAAACAGGCTCGCCGCATTGCTCAGTGGTGTCCCCGAGAAAGTGCGCCGACAATCACCAGTCCTCAACAAAGCGAATGTCACACTGCAGACTGAGATAAAGTGCTGGGATCTGAGTCGTGGCATGCAATGAGGATGCAGGGTCAAGGGGACACCCCAAGGACACCACAGAGCTGGGGCCCAGGGCACTGCACCTAGCTCCTCTCTGGTGTCTACCATCGCTGACAAAACTCACAGGTTTGATTTTCCACTAAATCTGCAGCTCTAGGAGCCTGGGGCCTAGGGGCATTTGGTGGTGCTGGCTTTGGTGTTTGTTGTTGTTGTTGTTGTTGTTGTTGTTGTTGTTGTTGTTGTTGTATTTGATACAGGGTCCCACTATGCAGCTTGGACTCATGTGATCCTCCTGTTGTCAGCCTCCCCAGTGCTGGGATTACAGGCATGTGCTACCATGCCAGGTCTCAGTGGCCGGCTCAGTGCACCTGGGTTTGCGGCTGGCGCAGCATGCAATACCAGCAATCGAACCCAGTCCCTGTGCTCGCCTAAGCAGGCGCTTAGTCCACTGAACTATCTCACTGGCCCTCTTTGGTGTTTCTCTCTGCTGTCTTCCATTGTCTGGCCCATAGCAGCCACTTAACAGCTGGGGACATTCACATGAGCAAAGCATGAGTCTCTCTCCTTTGGCACTGTGGCATTTGGGGCTGGGTGGTTTTTGTTGTGGGAATTATCTACAATGGTAGGAGGTTTCACAGTGTTTGATCTTACCTACTAGACACACATACACACACACACACACACACACACACACACACACATCCTAATCCATGTGGCTATCAAATATGTCTTCAGGATTCAACAAAAATTTCCTGAAAGAAAGGTTCCAAACTTGTCTTTCAAGCAGGGAAATCAAAGAAGAGAGATGGCTGAAGGCCAGGCTTTGCCTTCTTCCTCCCTGGTGCCCCGAAACAGGAGGGAGAGGGGTGGATGTGAAGAAAGGAAATACACCTCCAAAACACACAGGTTTCCTTCGCCCAGCTCCGCCATCACCAACTTAGAGACCACCAGTCCGTGCACTCACCTGTAAACCAGGCAGGAGGTGGCTCCCCCAGGAATGCTCCAGGGCTGAGGGCTACTCTGAGTGTCACGCAAGTACCACCGAGGGATGAACTCCACTGTGGTGCTCAGGGGCGGGGGGCATCCACAGCCTGGGCTCAAAGGCTCAGCAAGTGTTGTGTGTATGCTCCGGGGCACTGTCACAGCAGAGGTTCCTGAACTCGGAGAGAAGGCACAGCCCACCGGCTCAGAGCGGAGGTATGAGTCCACTTCACTCACACTTGCGTCCTGGTGCTGCCACCTGCTAGCAGCAGGTGACTGGCCACATCACGCAGCCTCTCGGAGCCTCTCGGAGCCTCTGTTTCCTAGAAGTGGACATTTCAAGGAAAAGCTGTTCTTAATGGGCATAATTATAGCCCAAGCCCACCCCTTGAGCCCATTGCGAAGAGACTTTAGCTCAATGGGCACCACACACCAGGCAAGCACATGTGTGTCGCCCACTGACATTGCCACCCGGACTCACACACTGGTCAGGGGAATCCTTGAAAGATCTAGATTGCTTCCTAGATGATAAAAGGCAGCACAACGTGCTGGGCTTAGCGCAGCAGGGTGAGGACAAGTCTGGCCCGCCTTCCGACTTGGGTTTCCTTGACAGTGAGGAGTCCTCCAGGAATGCTCGGTTTATGTTGCCCCAAAATTCATGGGATAAAATCCTAACTCCAAACGTGACGCTGTTGGGAGGCTGAGCTTTTGGAGGGCTTCTGCTCTCATAAGTAGGGTTAGTGCCTGCAGGGAAGGGACCTCAAACGGATCGCTCATTCCTGTCACCATGTGAGGCTAAGAGAGAAGGCCCTGTGCAGACGCCAGATCTACCAACCTCCTGATTCTGGACTTCCTAGCCTGCAAAACCATGAGAAACAAATTTCTTCTCTTGTGATCCATCCAGTCTGTGGTATTTTGCAATAGCAGCTGGAACACTTAAGCCACCTCCCCAGGTTACTTGCTAGCACTATAGTAAGGGCTTGCCTATGCTAACACGTCCTTTGCATCCTTTACAGTAACAAGCGCATCATATAGTACAGCAAAATCATCTGCACACGCATGCACAGTTGGACCAAAGCTTTTTCAAAGCAACCCTTGTTCTACACCATGCATTCTGATACATCCAGTTCTCCTCAATCTTGCTTGAGATGATCTTATGATCTACCAATGAGTCATGAAGTCCTATTAGAAAATTACTGAATTTTAGAATAAGCAGAAGAGTTACTGGCAGAAGCAGAGAAAGACAGTCAGGCAGGAGTTTTCATATTAGCATGATAAGCAGGGTACCAGTTAAGTGTTACTGCCTCGCAAGTAACCCTAAAACGTGGCGGCTTTAACCACCATCAACTCTCAAGCCTTGGAGGAACTATGGACGGATCCCAGCTCCTGCTTTGGGTCCAGCTGGGCACCAGCCCTCTGAGAATTCAGCCGGCTGGACCTCCACAATGGCAGCCTCCCAGGGCGCAGAGCTGCCAACCATGCTTGGCATGCACAGCCTCTCCGTGCCCCTACAACTTCTGCAAGACGGCAGCTGTGCACAGACCCACAATAACCCAACCTAAGTCTACAAAGAGACCAGAATTAAAAGCTACCAGGCCACAACGGGCCACATCTGCAGTGGGCCCGGTGTCACTTCTGCCATAGCTTTGATCAAAGCAGTCATGCAATGCCATCGTGGACTCAAGGGAGCAGAAACAGACTCTACATGGGAGGATGCAAGGCCACGTAGCAGGAGAACTGGTGGAAAGGGGCACGTCGCTGCATCCCTCTTGGGAAAACACTGTGCTGCAACTGACGAGAGGACAGACTTGTCACCCAGCCCTCTCTGTGGCGTAGAGAGAGCACATCACCTGTCACTGTGCTCATCGGGAAAAGCAAGGAATACGTGGAATGGGTGCAAAGGCCTGCCAGCTCCAAGCTGTGCACTCGGCTGAAGGTCAGGGGCACCGTGGGGCCTCTGACACTCCCTGCATTGGACATGGGCTAAAGCCAGCCCCTCCCACTCTCCTCAAATCTTGCTTCGTATACTCGATGAGCCCGAGACACTTTCCATCAGTTTTCAAGTCAGAGCATCCTCCTCTCCTCCCTTTTTCCAGCCTGGCAGAGTATCCTGATGGGGATGACTCAAGGACTGTACTCACTTGTCACTCGCAGTGCTACTGGATGTGTGCAAGACTCTCCTTGGAGACCTGGGCTCGGGCAGCACCAGCCAGCCCCATGGTGAATGTCGCAGCAGCAGGACAGCTCTTCCGCTCCTCCTCCTGCACCAACCCCACACGCAAGAAGCAAAACTCACCAGAACCTGATGAAGCATCATTTTGCCAGGCTGAGGGAAGGTGGAAAGGAAACACAGCTACAACCACTACCAAAAAGAGCAGGGCTGCCTAATGCCAAGATCACTTCCAAAGCAACCTGGACACCTGCTCTGGAGTGCATCGTATTTCTTGGCCGCTGTATCAAGAAGGCACAGCACTGGAGTATTCAGAGCTGCTCTTCTCCTTGGGTACAGTTGCTAATCTTTCTTGCTTGCCTTTTTTTTGTCCTAGGGATGCAGCCTACTTACCTGGCACATAAAATACTCCTATGACACCCAGGCTTTAGAGATTTACATGAGAATCAGCAAACCTTATTGTAGCCCAGTAGAGAGAGTGTGCAGTGCAGGGGGGAACTCTGGGCTTATTCCCCAGATAAGTCATTTATTTCCTTCCTCAAAGAAAAATCCAATATCCTGAGATCAGATGCATATTGAAGCTTTGGTGGAAAAGAACCAGACAGGGGTGAGGGAGCTGGATTAACATGTTCAAATCAGCCTCTGCCCGCGGGGTGATGCAACAGAAGCTCCGCGGATGAACGGTTCCGGCTGGGCAGGAGGGTGTCTCTGACTCGGCGTTCCTGCGAAGGACACACAGCGCCCTGCACTGGGTCACTTTCCTTCCTTGGCTTTAGCCCAATATACCTAAGCAAGGCACACGACAGCTCATCCCACCTGGCCACGGGGGCCCAGGGAAGAGGTGGGCTGTGTGTGGGCTCCATAGCGGCCAGCCCTAGGGGACAATGGCCAACAGGGGGGCAGGACATCTGCACCTGTCTTGTCACCAGCCAAATGCACTTAGTGAAACTTTTCACACTGTTGGGAAGATAACCAAGGCATGTAAACACCTCTCCTCTTTTGCAAAGACTAATCCTTAAACAGCAATCCTCTCTCAAGGAATGAACATGGTGCAGCCACTCCATCTGAGGAGGACAAGGCCTGCGTGACCTCTCCTTGTCAGCCTCCTGGTTCTCACCTAGATGCTGTGCCCTCTGGTAAGAGAAGGGCCACCCTGCTCATGCCCAGCTTCCAGAAAGCAGCCATCATGTGCCACCTCCCTGGCAAGTTCCAGCTGGCTCAAAGCAGAATGAGGGCAGCTACTGCGAAGTCACTAGAGAGATGGGCCCTGGTGACTGTCACAGAGACACCTCAAGTTGTTGGCCACCCCAGAGCCAGCAGCAGTGAAGCAAGAAATCTGGCCACAGTCCCACAATGTCATGCAGCCTGCAGGAGTACATGTGCAGCAGGACAGCAACTACAGGCAGAGACTTCCAAAAAGTCAGGCAACCCCTAAGGTTCCCACAAGCACCAGACTCAGCTCTCACAACTCATGGTGAGGGGCTGTCCTTAGGTCATTATGCAGTAGAAGAAATAAAGTGCCAAAGAGTTCACCATCATCCCAGGTCGTGGCAGAACCAGACTCTGAACACACCCCCACCTGCCCTGGAGTTGTGGGTCCCCCCCCCACACACACACACACCCCTGCCCTTTCCAAATTGTGCTCTAGGAAGTCTAAGGTGCCTTGCCCACACCTCCAGGGGACCTTCTGGTAGAACATGGGCAGGGCTTTCTTGGGACACTGCCCTGGGGCAGCTGCAGCCCAGCTCTCAGCTCTGTAAGAATCTGGCATGTCCTCCCCAGGCCAGGCCCCAGCCAAGGGCTGGCAGAGTGTGGTACAAAGTCCCAGCTACCAGAGGCCAGCCATTGACAGCAGAAGTGAGCAGTGTATGCCCTGCTGACTTCACAGGCTTGGCCTGGCGTGGTCCACCTGTGCACATGCAGAGGTGATAGCTGCATGCTTGAAGGTCACGCCGGTGTGTGTTGTGCCCATGCATGTCTGAAGGCTTCTCCTACTGCCCATCTGCTTCCTGGTCATGTCTTGCCCAGTTGCCCATCCCTAACAGACACCCTGCACGATGATCTCTGGTAGCCAGGCTGCTGGAGCCGACAACTACACCAATACCTACAAAGAGGCAGATGATAAGAGAGGGTTGGGGAGAGAGTCACAGGCAGCTCCTGGCTTGGAGGTTGACTTTTAAACCCTTAGCAGTGACAAGCTGCTTCGTGGCAGGCAAGTGGTAGTCAGGAACACTCTTGCCAGCGTGTTTCTCGGGCCTGGGGAAAGAAGAGCCAGGACAGGATGAGATGTATGACTATGCTGAGCATCATTGAGACAAGCACAATCTGGAAACTGTGGGTGAGTAGCCTGCAAGTGAAAGCCAAGGGGAAGCTGAGGTCTGCCCTGGTGTCCTGGCAGGCAGCCTCTCTGCCCTGCAAGAGCAACCCAGGAGCAGCAGGGGCTTGGACAAGGACCTGGGAGTAGAATGTCCAGCACCAGAGAAGCCAGCCTCAGCCAAAGCGCACCTACTGTCCTGGGTGCAGACCTGCCTGGGAGCCGGTGAAAGCCTGGGCTCCCCTGAGCCCTCTGAGCCTGTACACACATCCCCTGGCCTGCCCAGCTCTCTCGCCTTGGGAAAACACCAAGACCTCTCTCCTGCAAGACAACAGGTGCCCTCAAAATCCTCCTGACCTCCTCTGCGGGCCCACAAGATTTTTACCTAGGGCTTTAGCACAGATCTGCTGAGCCTGATAAGGGAGGAAAGGGGGCTGGGCCCCGTGGAAGCTGCAAGTCCAGCCAGGACAGGCCCCAGGAGCCCATCCGAGGGCATTCATGGGCTAGGGGACCCTAGCGGGGATAAACTATGGATTTGGGGGTACTCTGTGAAGACACAGGACTTAACATACAATAGGGAGGCTGGAGATGATGTGGGCTCCTCTCTGATGGCTCCCAGGAGCCTGAACCAAGGAATGCCCATGAATCAGTGCTGAAATTCCAGGATTTCCAAAGCAGAGTGAGTGGGCACACAGCAGCAGGCACGTGGTGTCAGGCCAGAAGGCCCAACTGTGTCCCCAGGAAAGACCTGGTGAGGCACTGGGTCCCAAGCACCCAAGAGGCACCTGTGCTGCCCTTCCTTGGACTGCTGCCAGGCAAAGTCACGGCAGGCCTGGACTCAGTAGGACCAGTGAGTGTGACAGGTCTCCTAGCATCAGGCCACCATAAGAGCCAGGTGGACACAATTACCAGAGCACATGGCAAAGGAGGAGTGGGCAGCAGTGAACACAGATGCTGCATCCCAGAGCCATTGTAGCTGTGTCGCCTTCTGCCTGCATGCTGTTTGCAGAACATGGATGGCCGGGCACTGCAGGAAGCAACATGTTGACCCCCTAGAGCCATCAGGTATTGCTGGTGCAGCCAGATAACTCAGACGCAGCTCACAGGTACCCGCGGTCTTGGTAACGCACTGCAGATCAGCGACGATGCCAGAGAACCAGCAGTGGGGGCATCTCAGGACAGCCCTTGCAAGTAAAAGTAAAAGAGTTTAATCAGGTACCCCCACCACTCAGGGGAGGCGGTGTGCCTCACGGGCCTCGGAGCTCTGCGGGCAGCACATGCCCCACGCGGCAGCACAGCCCGAGACCAGCTGTCAGAGGACACGAGCAGCTGTCAGCCTCAACCTCAGCAGCCCTGACACTTGGGCCATGGCATAGCAGAAGCTATGGTATTCAACCGATAGGGAAGATATGCAAACCCAGCGAGCTCCATGGGAGAATCGCAGCCTCTGGGCTCCACCAGAGCACGGTGCCACCCGCAGCACAGCATTAGACATCTTTAGAAAAATCGCTGCTTCTGTGCCACGGAGCGGGCAGAATATGGAACTCCTGGGAGTAGGCCAGAAGCGGTCTTCTGTCCGCACTCGCCCTTCTCCAGCTAGGTCCTACTGCACCACTGAGGCATAAGGCCGCGCAGGTGCAGCATCAGCCGTCATAAAATAGAAGGGGTGATTTGGGGTCCTTTAGGGGCATGGCCACGGGCAGCAGCAGCCTGGGCCACTCTCACTGCGGGGCTGCTGTGACGCCCTCCCTCCGCCCACACCTGGGCTGTGCGCGGGCAACTGTGTGGGGACCCCGGACGCCCTTCCCGCGGGACCGAGCTTCAGGAGCACTGATCACCTACCGCGCAGAGAGCAGGGCGTCGGGCGAGGATCTGCGCAGACTCAAGGGCCGCGGAGGATGGGTGGGCGGGGCTTGCAAGGAAAAATCAGAACAAGGAATCTGGAAACAGGGCTTGGGCAGGGACCAGCCCAAGAGGCATGGACATGTGGGGGAGGCGCCAAGCGTGGAGCTCTTTGTGTCCCGTGTTTGTCAATCTGGAGAAGAGAAGAGCAGAACACTGCAGTTAGAACGCGCGTGCCGCAGGAAGCCACTGGCCTACTCCAGCCATGAGAATGCTTCAAAGCAAAACAAGGTAATGTGAGACAGTGGTCCTGGGCCTCGTGATTCATAGCATGCGAGGCAGTGGGCGGGATAAGCAGACTCTGCCCACCGACGTCCTGACCCGGCGGCGTGCCCGGCTGTGTTTGTGGCAGCCTCTGGGCCAGCTGTCGGGCGGGCAGGGTCTCCTGCGCCAGACAGGGAGCACAGGGACCCCGGCTTCCACACCTCCTGGCTTTCTCCCCTTTTCCTCGAGGGCTGCGTTCTGGCTCTGGCAACGTTCGCATTCATTTCACACGTGTGAGCATCGCCGCATCCAGCAGCTCTCCTGGGAGCTGGGACAGCGGAGTCACAGACCAGGCCTGGGGTTCGGGAGGCCCCTCCGCAGACAGCCGAGAAGAAAGAAGGCAGGTGGAGCTTCCACCGTGCCCAGGCCCCTTGGGACCGCTGCCCACTTCTCCCCTGCCTTTCTCCTCCAGTGCACACAGGTGCACGTGCACACACACACACACACACACACACACACACACACACACACTGCATGCCTCTCCCACCAGACTCAAGTTCCCCAGCACAGGGACAGTACCAGGCTCACAGTGGTCGCAGGGCGTGCTCCGCAGGTGTGTGGCAGCCTCTTGCGTGCTTCATGTGTAAGTACCTGGGAGCGCCTAGAGCGCGCTGGATGTGGCTGTAGGTGCGGCGGGAGGGGGGGGGCTGTGCAGCAGGTGAAAAGACCCCTTTCACTTTATTCTTCTCCAGAACGATTCTGGCTATAGTAGTTCCTTCACCTTTTCATAAAAATTTTTAGAATACAAAATCTGGCTGGACAGTTGCTACTGTACTGTCTCTCGGGTAGATGATTGTTCAAAAAGAAAGGGGTGGTGAATGAATGAAGGCAAGAGACAGGAAAAGGAATGTTGTGGGGCTGTCCTGCTTCAAGGTTGTATATGGTTAGATTTTTGGACTTATGTGTAAACATAAGAATTATATAATTTGTTATGCCTATTTTTAAAATATATTCTAATTTTTAAATGTTTTTTCATCATATTCTGTAGGGACTTAAAGTTCAACATATCAATACTTGATGAACAATACCTGTTTCATGTTATGCCTAAGATGTTTGATATGCAGGCAGATAGGGAGGTTAAGCTTAACAGCCTAGGTTGTATGGTAATAACAATAAGCTTGTCTTCTGGATGGTTAACAACCTAAGTTTGCAGACCAAAATTAGAGAAAAA
>NW_004524646.1:10948094-11000272 GCF_000260255.1 Octodon degus
TCTAATGGTGTTTGTAAATAGGATATCATGTCCACATCTTGTACAGCGATTAACCACTAAGAAGAATATATGCGATGTGTTAATTATTGAAACTGTCCCACCAATTTGGTTTGAAACTGTCTCATTGCTATTTGTTTCTCAATAAAATTATGGGGGAAAAATCTAGAGCTAAGCCACAAAGTAAAAAAAAAAAAATCTGGCTGGAATTTTAAGTAGAATTATATCAAAACTCTTTATTGGCTGGGGAGATAGCTTGGCAGCATAAACGCCTGCCTGGCGAGCTCAAGGACCGGGGTTCGATCCCCAGTACCATATGCAGAGCTGGCCACCAAAACCAGGTGTGGTGGTGCATGCCTGTAATTCCAGTACTGAGAGACTGAGACAGGAGGATCACTACAAGTCCGAGTTGGGTAGCGAGACCCTATCAATAAAATAAAAATAATTATCTAAAACTCTTTAATTTGGGGGAGAATTTACATCTTGACTGATTCTGCCGACAGCTGACCACAGTGCATCTCCATTTACTTAGACCTTCAGTTTCTTTCCTCAGGACTCTGTCGTTTTCAGCACATAAGTTCTGTAGATGTCGTTCTAGATTTCCATTGCAGTATTTTTTGAGCCCTGAACGTGGAGCTGCGTTTGTGATCCGTGATGCAGTAAACAGCGCTCGCTGTGTATTCCATTTATAATAATATTTCTATTTTAAACAGATTTACAGAGGAAAATGGGAATTGATTTAAATAAGAATATTAAGTCAAAAGTGATGGATTCAGGTCATAGACAGGGCAATGGCTGTCACATGTGACACAGCTCGTGAAGCCCTGGGCGAGGCCATCATCATGGTGTGGGTCTGAAGTGTTTCTGCAAATCTTACTCAGAGCTGGGTGTCTCAGGAGGTGACTCGACTGGGAAGGGTCCGACTTTGACTTTGACTACGGATCAACCCGCGGGGGTCATAGTCCAACAGTGCCACTGGTGCTGAGGGCGGCAGGGTGGGGTCCCACTCTTGGAGACTATTCTGTGCCCTCTACCCCTGCCTCTTGAGCCCTGGCCCTCCTTCTCTGTTCCCCAGCTACCTTGAGGTGGGCAACTGTCCTCCAACCCCCTCCTACAATACTCCCACTTCACTCCAGGATCATGGACTGAGGCCTCCAAAACCAAAATCAATCCATCCTGCTCTAAACTGACTTACTCCTGTACCTGAGCATGGCAGCAAAAGGTTGACAAGCCAGGAAACGAGCTCAGTGGCGCAAGCAGCTGCCTGGCATGCTCAAGGTCCTGAGTTCAATTCCTAGTACCAAAACAGCGGGGTGTTGATGAACAACGTCATGCACTGGGAACCTCTTCCCACCAGCTGGGTCAGAAAGAAGTGACTTGTTCACGATTGCACAAAAAATAAGAACCAGGACCGGGACACAAACCCAAGCCACTGGGCGTCTGCCACTCCACTCTCCCCAGGACCCTGGTAGAAAAGGGCAGGATGGTGACACGAGCAAGAATCAGAGTGACACACTGAGAAGGCCAGGCCAGAATCAATGGGCAGAAGGCAGCTACTGGCCGTGGGCACCGCTGATTCCAGTGCACAGCTCCTTGAGACTGGAGGGTGGCTTGGCAGGCAGCTGCAGGCCAGGACTTGGTCTCCCAAGTGCCCGTCTTCCCTCAAGGCTAGTATGACAAGGTCCTGGCTGGGGAACCTGCACGCCAGGCCACCTGTGGCCCACACCATGCTCCTGTCTCCACTCAGCCAGCTCCTCCTCTCTCCTGCAGGCAGCAGCTTCAGATTTGATAGCAGTCTCTCCCTCCCAGCAAGAGGCCTCATGACGTCACCTCCCTCGGGGGAAGCTGGGAAAATGACCTTGCATCTGATGAAAGAGGAGGATGAATGCTTTGAGCTGCCCCTGCTAATGTGCGGGCGATCGATAGCCGGGGGGTTCAGGTCTCGCCCGCGGAGCAGAGAGAACGCTGCAGCCCTGTCCATTGCGATGAATCACTCCAAAGGCCAACTGACCTCTCCCTGGCACTGAAGAGCACTGGTGCTGGGGCAGCCTGCACCAGGCCACTTCACCCTTCCTGAGGTCCCTGCTCCTCACGGGAGCCATCAGCACATCCCTGGCTGTGAGTGACACACAGCTCTGACTTGGCTTGGTGCCCACTGCCTGGTGGAATCAATGCACCAGGTGAAGGGGGCTTTCTAGGCACTGGGGAAGTAAGGAAGTCTTGCACACATACGCACACCTGCGCACACATGCACACACATGCACACACACGCGCGTGCGCACATGCACACACTTGCACACCCCGTTTGTGCACATGGGCAGAGACTGGAGGCCCACCTGAAGATGGAGCACAGGTGGGAGCTCCTGCATCAGGGCCAGCTCTGAAAGAGTCTCCCTCATGCACCACCCTCCCTGCCATCTGCACTCACGGGCCTCGTCCTTTCCTGTCCAGTAGCCCCTCTGTCTATGAGGAAACATTCCAAGAGCCCCAAAGGGCATAGTACAGACCCTCTGCTCTGTCAGTCTTCCAAATCCAGGGGTTCATCCAACCATGAATTGAAAATATTCAGAAAAAACTGCATCTAGCACATGCCCAGAATCCCAGCACTCTGGGAAGCTGAGGCAGGGAAACAAAGGCTGGGCCTCAGCATGAGCAATTCAGCAAACTAGCAAGTACTGTCTCAAAAATAAAAAATTGATAAAGGTCCAGGGATGGAGCTCAGCGCAAGGTCCAATCTCCAAGACTACAAAAATAAACAAACTAAGTAATTAATTAATTAACTGGGCCTGAACTGCACATGCATAGGCTTTTTTTGTCATCATTCTTCAAAAACACTGAATGACCACTATGCCATCGTATTTTTCGGGTGCTAGGCCTTGTAGTAGAGAGGATTTAAGAGTACAGGAATATGCATGGAGCTTAGGTGTTACAACACTGTTTTACATCAGGAACTTGAGAATCTGCAGAGGTCGGTATCTATTGGAACTAATCCTCTACCTTCCTATGATAAAGTTTAGTTTGCAAATTAGGTACAGAAAGAGATTACCAATAATAAGTAATGTAATCCCATAATCCCAGTACCCTGGGAAGCTGAGGCAGGAGGATCGAAAGTTCAAGCCCAGCCTGGGCAACTTAGTGACTTAGTGAGATCCTGTCTTCAGATACAAAATAAAAAAAGGGTGGAGATGTAGTTCAGTGGGAAGGCATCAGGTTCATTCCCAGCATTGCCAAGAAAAAAAAAAAAAAAAAAAAATGGAGAAAGAAAAAGAGACAGGGAAAGAGTTTGAGGAAGAAGACTGAAAAGGAGGTGAAGAGGAAGGAGGAGGAGGACAGGGAGAGGAAGGAGAAGGAAGAAGCCCTTGGAGCTTCCCTTTGGCATATCTGAGTGGGCAGCATGGCTGGCCCAAGCTGGAGGTCGTTACTAGGTGAAATACCACTCCCTGAGCACCGGCGCTAAGGTGCCACAGTTGTCCACTGGACAACAGCGTGGGCAGGGAGTAAGCACAGAATGACTGGGTCCTGGCCACAGCAGACCCACGGGACCAAGCCCCAGTGTTCCAGCAGGACGAACCC
Organism: Octodon degus; assembly: GCF_000260255.1. Lineage (NCBI taxonomy): Eukaryota > Metazoa > Chordata > Mammalia > Rodentia > Octodontidae > Octodon > Octodon degus. The sequence goes on from NW_004524646.1 coordinate 10,951,665, forward strand.
ACACAAGGGCCAGCCACGCTGCTCATGAGACATCTCTGAGCCCCAAGATTCAATTAAAAACCTGTGGATTGATTATTCCTATCATTTTCTACTTAATATTTTCAGACTCCATTTGCCTTCATAAGACCCCAGGTACGGAAATTGACCCCACAGGTAGGGCGGGGCCCTGGGGTCATTTCCAGCCTATTTCACCACTAGAGAAAGAGGAAGCAGGTGCGCTGGGCCACCCAGATTTCAGGGACAGCTCCTGGCTGGAGACCCTTCCCCAGCCACCTGTCATCTGCGCAGCTCACTGTCAGCCTCACGCAAGACACTACCCATCACAGGAGAGGACAGCCCAAGGTGTTAGTAGGAAAAATGGTTTCGAATGGGGCCTGGGGATATTTTACAACTGAGGGGAGAGTAGGTCCTTAGGGGAAAATGAAGAGCTCACCTGCCAGCTCATTTAGGAAGGAAAACTGGAAACTGGCCACAGCCTCCCAAGTCTTGACCACAGCAGCTTCCAGGCCCTTTGGCATTGTGGGGACCGCATGGGCTTGTGACAGTGCTGGGCACAGGAGCCTGCATGGGCTCCACACAGGTGAGTCCTAAGAGGTGTGGGGCTGGGCTTCCTAATGGGATTGTTTACTGTCGTAGGTGACAAGCCATGCTGGGGGTCCCCGAGGGGCCATCTCTGGTCCTGGGACACTGCTCAGGGCCTGGAAGCCCCGCTCTGCCTTAGCTATGATCGTGGCAAGCAGCTCGCCCCCTCCCCCATGTGGAGCCAAAAACTAAACACCCAGCAGGTGCGGCGTCAGCGGCACCTGCCTGGCCCCTCCACCCCTGCCCTTCTCCCCTTTGTTCGTCTAGTCCCCACACAGGCCACCTTCCAAATATTCCACCAAGCCATGAAAGAGAAACTGAGTCCAAGACACAGAGGCACCCGCCCAGGTCTTCGAGTGCCAGTCTCTAAGAAAAGGATCCAACAGGGACATTTTCTCTGCCGTTCTTCAGGCAGGATAGGAGAGAGGAGGGGCTCGATTGGAGCCACCCTGGATCTCAGAGATAACCCCAATCTGCAATTCCTGAAGAAGGACGAGAAGAGAAGCGGAGATGTGCAGAAACTGGGAGGTTCCAGGCATGTGCAGGGGTCACTGTGGAGAGGAAGGGGGTCTGGAGTCCCGCGGGGCCCTGGCTTCGAGCGCGGAAGTGAGCATTTGGGGAAGCATTTGCTCAGGGAGCACACTGCCCTGCCGCACGGCCCGGTGATGGCCTCTGGACTCAGTGCCTCCAGGTTGGAAGCCTGGACACAGCGAGCCTCAGAGACCTTGGCAGCCCATAGCAGCCTGGGAGTGCCGCTGAGGCCCCGCCTCCACGCCCCAGGCCAATCTGGGACAGTCAACCCGAGCAGAACCGGCCCTGTCTGCCTCCAGGGCGCAGCTCTGCCCCCAGCCCAGGCACAGCCCTGCCTCCCTCGGGCAGGCACTGGCCTGAAGGGGCTGGCGGGAGCCTGTGTCCTCCCCAGCAGCCGTGCCAAGCGGCCCTGCCCAGACCGCACGAGGAGCTGGCCGCAGCCTTCCAGGCCTGCTAAGCCCTGCCCGCCTGGTTCTCATTTAGAGCAAGCCCCGGCCGGCCGCAGTGCCGACATTCCAGAGGGGACAGTCAGACGCCAGCCCCGCCCAGGGCTTGGGAAGCCGGACTGCAGACCGCCGCCACCATGGTCAGAGACTCCCAGAGGCTGCTGCCCAACCCGACCGCACTGCCAAGTGGCTTAACCCTCGGAGGAGCGTGGGCCGCTCCTCCAAGGGCTGCGGATCAGAACCAGTGCTGACCCTAGGGCCCAGGCCCAGACCGCCTGGTTCCCAGGTGCCCCGCCCCATCCCATCCCCGCTCCCATCAGCCTCCCAGAGCTCTCTTCAGCCTAGTCTCCACCTCTGCCCCTTCCAACTTCCAGCTGTGGTCTTCACCTTCCCTGTAGAGGAGGAGGCATGGGACAGCACAATTGCCACTAATTAGGTGTCAGCTGCTGCAGCCACCAGGCCCTCACCCTCCCCAGGAGGCGCAGGTGGAAGGCTCGCTGTCCCCAACGATCTGTCCTTCACACAGCCTTGAGTGAGTTAATTATACACCGCAGCCTAATGACATAAGTAGTGCTCCTGAATTCCACCAAGGTGACAATTTCCCACCCACAGAAAGCCTGCTGCTGCCCTCCATGCAGCGGAGGCCAGGCGCCCAGACCGAAGCTCCTTGTTCCTGCAGCCCCTCCCCCCGGCCTCCTGCTGCGCACCTGGATTACGCAGACTTGGCTTGCTCATCAAAATAAATTCCTCCTCTTGTCAGGACCGCCATTTCAGCCCCCAGAGGTGGAGCGCTGCATTTTTCCCTTTATCTTCCGCTTCTGATTTATAAGTATTTGCTAATAGAACCAAGGGGGGGGGGGGGGGGCAAAGCATTCCGAGTAAGGCAATTGCTCCAAAAAGACAAAAATAGAATTCCGTATGGTACCGTCCAGCAATTCCATTCCTGGACACACACCCAAAATATCCGAAAGCAGGGTTAGACAGATACCTGCAGAGCCGTATGCACCACTGCCTTCTGCACAGCAGCAGGGGTGACAGCGACCCAAGGGTCCATCAGCAGATACAATGTCCATCTGTTCGAGGAGGAAATATAATGTAACCGGTGAAACGAGGAAGTCCCAAAGCATGCTGCACACGGGTGAACTCTTTACACGCCCAACGAAACAGCCCTGTCGCAGAAGAACAGGCTCCACGCAGACGTGGCCTTTCGAGTGGTCAGAGCCACAGAGACACACAAAGTCCACGATGGTGGCTGGCATGGGAGGGACGCGGAGTCAGAAGCTCAGGGGTGCAGGACTCCTGCTAGGAAGATGAAGAGTCTGGAGTGAGCGGACAGTGCCCTTAAGATTCCTGAACTGCACACTTCAAAATGGGCTCCATGACAAATTTCATGGTATGTGTATTTTTCCACAATGAAAGAAAAAATCAACTAAAGAAAGGACAAAAACAAGCTTGCAGGACAGGGCACAGCAGGGGTCGCATCCCTCCACCCAGATCCGGTGAGCAACTCAACACCCCACCCCACCCCACCCCACGAGGAGTATGCCAGGATGGCCCAGCTCACTGGGGCCGGACCTGATCCGCCCACCCTGGAGCCCCTCTCCTCCACATATTAGGTTACACCAGTGATGGCGAATGTTTTACAGCTTTCAGTGACACAAACAGCCCATGTGCCATAGGCTCGCCACCGTCGGGGCCACTCTCGGTTGTGACAGCTTCCAAACCCAGGAGCACAGCACAGCGAGTGGTCCCAGCCCCAGCCATGAAGCTTCCCGGCAGTGACCTGGGGACCCTGTTCCTCTCATCCTCCCCAGCACTCAGCACCCCTGGCCCCACACTCAGGCTATACATGTGGACTCTGCAGCCTTCCTGCCACCCTCCTGCCTCAGCTGTGGCTTCAGCGTAGGGGTCTGGAACCCTTGGGCACCCCAAAGCCCAGCATGGCCTGGCCTCTGGCCCCAGACACCGCATCACTGATCCCCGCAGCCACAGTTGCTCCTCGGAAACGTCTGCAGGCTGGAAGGCAGGCAGAGGTAGTTGGGACCAGCAGGCTGGATGGGAAACTGCGCAGGATGCAGACAGGGGCTCTCCTCAGCTGCTCAAGGCCTGGCTGCCTCCTCCTCCCTCCCCCATTATGACCAGGGCAGACACTTGGTGGATGTCATCACCCAGGCTGAGAGCCCAGAAGAGCTACGGAGGGCCAGCGCAGTGCCTCCTCCCCAGGGTCCTGCTCCTGCGGGCACGCAGTACAGGCTAGCCTAGTCGGGGCTCGGGGGAGAGATGTGGAGTGGGGCCAGTGCACAGGCCGGCCCAAGGGGCCCCACCACACCAGGAGGGGAGGAAGGGGGGCGGGGAGAGATAAGGGGTGCAAGCCGGAAGTCTGGACCTCAGGACCAAGAATGAAGACTCAGACCCACTTAGCTGTAAACTTTAATCAACCTGCTAAATGCCAAGCATAATGGCCAGCCAAGTAGCTCAGCGAATTAAAGTGCCTCAAGCAGGTGCTGGGGCCAGGGATCCACCGGCCCCGGCACTGAGAAGCTGAATAAGACTGGACATGGTGGTGCGCGCCTATAATCCCAGCTCTTGGGAAGCTGTAAACAGGCGGCTCACTTTGAGTCAAATCTAGTAGTGAGACCCTGAACACCCTGTAGACCCTTCCCTAAAAAATATTAAATAAATAAATGCCAAATGAGGTTGGTGGGAGCACTGGCTTTCATACCTCTCCTTGTTACTAATGTCCTTAGCAGCGGTGGGAGCTAGAAACTCCACTTCTAAGTTCAGAATCACGTTCTTTCTGAAACACCCCGGGTGAACGCTGAGATGGAAGGCAAGACTGGTGTATAAAGGGGGGATGCTGGGTGAGATGCCTCCGCCCCCCAACCCAGTAGCTGGTCAGACAGAACTGGAGGAAGGAGCATGGCCCTGGGTGGCCAGAGGCAAAGGCGCCATCCCTGCTGGCCAGGGCTGGATCCCGGCTTCTGGTTCTGATCAGCTTTTCTCCTCTGGCTCCTCCTTCCCTCCCTGCCGCTCTCCTGACAGCCAGCTGGGGAGGGCAGTGAGCAGCAGCCACCCACCACCCTGCCTCAGCCCTTCTGTAGACTCCTTGCTGTATGTGCCTGAGCACCCCTGGGGCCCCCAAGGGCAAAATTCTCCTCAGCCAGTTTCCTAGGCGGAGAGCCCAAGACCCTGCACACACTGGCCTCTTGCCCTCCCTGCCTCACATGTCTGCCTCTCTGGAGGAGGAGGAAGGAGCTTACTAGAAAGTCCACAGCTAGGGCCCGAGGCTCTGGGGCTGCAGCAAACCCAGCCCTGGGCTTCCTGACCTTCCCAGGCCTATAACCCCTCTAAAGGGAAGGAAGAACCAGGGTACACTGAAGGATGGGGCCCAGAGCCAGTGAGGGGCAGAGTCCTGGTGCCCTGGGGAGCTGGGCTCCATCCACCTGAGCACAGAGGCAAGCTCAGCCTTGTTCCCAGGGGAACCCAGAGAAAACAGCCTGCCTGCAGAGCTGCCCAGGAGCACAGCGCAAGCTCTTAGTGGCCTGGGACCTCCCAGCCTGTCTGCAAGGAGCTGGGAGAGGACCACCCAAAGGTCAAGGCACACCCAGGACCACCTGGGCATAAGGCTACCCGGGTCTCTCGTGGCAGCGTGGTCTGGTGACAACAGGTGGACACACACACTCCCTGTATGAGCCCTTCAGAAGGGAGGCTCAGCTCCAGGGATGGGGTGATCCTAACTCAGCTGGGTTTGGTTTTGTCCCTTGGAATGAAGTGCGGTCATGAAGCTGCAAGGAGGGTCACGGAGCCTCCCCACAAGAGCTGCGTTCTGCACAGGGGACCTGTCTGTCACAAGGACCCCCACAAGTTCACCTCCAGGGACCCAGTGGCCACAGGAAAAGGACCTCCAGCTGTGGGAGGGACCGACGCCAGAAGGCAAAGGAACCAGAAAAGCGATTAGAAACAGCGGGGATCTCGCAGCACACACCCAGTCTGAAATTATTCATCTCGAAAGTGCCACGACTCTGCTGCTCCTCGCATGTTAAGGCCTCTCGCTCTGCTCCTTCACTCTGCAGAAACAGGTTACACTCAAACAAGGAATTAGGAAAATAATTGCCGTAATAGCCAGAACCTTGAAAATACTTCTGCCAGCATTTCAGAGCAGAAGGGAGCAGAGGCCCCAGAGCAACCGGGTCCCGCTGGAAGTCAGAAATGGAAGTTGGTTCAGAGCCTTGGCTGCACCCACTTTCCCACCACTCCCTGGAGGGACACAGGGCGACCGCTGCTCCGCAGCTGGTGCTGTTGGGGCTTGCAGGAGCACACATCAGGGGTCGCTGTGAGGGGCCGCACTTGGGCAGATCTGCTCCTGCCTGGCTTCCTGACTGTCAGGGGCAGAGTCGCCCACCACCAACCCTCAGGGCTGGTCCTGGGCCAAGGCGACAATGGGGATACCACTGTGTTTCAGCCCCAAATCATGGGCTCGTTTGTTCGTGGCAGGATGCACGCTTTGGTGGCAGTGGAGCAGTGATTGCTGCAGTCTCACTTTAGGAAGGCTGAGAGTCCACGTTTTGTCCCGGCTCCGATCTCAAGCCAGCTCCCAGATCTGTTGAGAGAAAGCAAGAGCACGGGCTACATGGAGAATAGGTCAAAAAGAAGACCGTGCCACCTTGAAGTAGAGAGACGAGCGTGTCCTGTGCAGATGGCCCTGGGCCACACTGGGGACCGATGACCATGGTCCACGGGCTCTTCATGCTAGCAAAAGCCCACCCAAGTCAAGGGTAGGTGCTGCCTTGCAGAGTCGAGCAGGCACTAGAGCGCTGGACACATGGCCGGGTCACACAGCAGCTAAACAGCAGGCCCGGTGCCAGGTGGCGGCACCCCAGGAAGCCTGCCCCTCTCCTCCAGCCAGAAGCCTCTTCCGTGTCCTTTTCCCTCCACCTCAGTCTCCTCCCTTGCGCCATAGACAGGCTGGACAAAGCCAGCCCAGGACCCCTTCCAGCCCTGTAGTTCCTGTGAGCAGAGCTCTGGCTGCTGGGAAGAACGTCAGACCCTTTTAAGAAAATCACTAAAGCCCTAAAATTATGCAGAAGCCTTTGAGATCCCCGAAAGAAAGGCATTTGCTTAAATCCTCTCTATTATTTCCAAAGGATATTTTCTATTATTATTATTTACCCAAAGAATTTCTGGACAGAGTTTAAGTGCCCCAGAGCCTTACAAAATAATCATCTCTTCCACACACAACAAAAGGGCCTGAATCTTCTTGGCTTGTGGCTTTTGCTTTGAAATGTGTTCTCCACCAAACAAAGGATTTTCTCCCCCCCCCCCAATTTCTCTAAGTTTAACTGAAACAGAGAGAGAGAGAGAGAGAGAGAGAGAGAGAGAGAGAGAGAGAACACTCACCATAATCAGCAGCCCAGAAAACTTCCTAAGCTAGCCAGATGGCCGGAGAACACATTCATAAAATTGATGGTCCTCATTTAGGACCTGCGCAGTGCTGTGCTCTATCCTGGGGATTGGTTATTAGGAACAAGACAAATACGTTGTATTTTCATTAAGAATGTGAGCCAGGCTCCGCGCAGAGGCCTTCATGAGTTATCTCATTTAAAGCCCTCACAACCCAATGGGCAGAAGGGAAAACTGAGACCTAGATTGCGTGGCCAGTAGGGACTGGGGCTGGGATTTGAACTCAGGTCCTGCCAGCTATCCGGCCCGTGTTCCCCACCAGCAGGTTAGATGCTCTCCTGGGCATTACCATTTAATCCTCATGGTGGACCTTCAGCGTGAGATGAGAGATGCTGCTCTGTACAGACAAGGGAGTTGAAATTGAGAATGCACCAGAGAAGCCCCTGGCCCAGGCTTACACAGAATTAATGCTGGGGACTGAAGCCAGAATTGATTTAAACTCTAGTCTATCAGAGAAGCATGCTACCTCCGGGTACTGTAGGCAGCGAGGCACGTGCTCCTCTCGAGCAGGACTTGTCTGGGACCCGATGGGGTGCCAGCGCTAACTCCCCAAATGTCCAAGTGAATTAAGAAACAAGGAAACTCGTCGAGGTATGAGTGAGCCATGAGCAGCCAAAGGACAGCCTGACTCCAGAGCCAGGTGAAAACGTGCACCTTCGACGGCACCACGGCGATGCCTACTCTTGCCCAGAGAGCTGGGCCCTGTCAGGAATTCCAGTGCTGGCGGCTGTTCCCAAAGGTTAATGGCTTGGCCTGTAAAAACGCGTGGCGAGTTGCAGCTTGGCACCAGCTGCCGCAGGCTGGGCGAGGAGCTAGGCTTGCACAATGTGGTTCAAATAGTCCGGCCCCCTCCACTTTTTCTTTTTCTTCTTTAGTTTGAAGAGTGCAAGAAACATAGAAGTTCTGTGGTTTCACACTAGTCTTTTTATGGTTCAGAAAACTCCAAAACAGAGTTGATTAAGAAAATGCCTCTACGGAGTGCCAACCATTGTGTGGGTACTTGCCAGGAAGCTTGCCATCCGGGGCTGGATGGGCTCTGTGGGCTCCAAGGGAGGGCCTTGTGCTAAAACAAGAGTGGTCTCCACTCAGCAACTGTTTGTGCTTTGACCTCTGCACCCCAATCCCAATCCACTCACAGGAAAGAAGGAGCCTGGAAAGAAGTCCACTCATCGGGTCCAGGCAGGAGGGACTGCCGCTGGCTCTGCCTCTCCTGGCCGTGGGGCCCAGGGATCTGGCTGCTTGGAATCTCGCTGCCATTGTCCTGAAATGGGCACGAGACTATCTGCTTGTCTTGCAGGGCTGCTGAGAAATGAAGGGGATGGCGCGTGCACAGCAGAATCTCAGTGCACCATTCCCTCTAAGAAAAGAAAATGTGCAGAGCACCCCTCAGCTCCTGGCATAACTTAGTGCTGGGAAACCTAGTGAATGAGGAGGTCCAGGTCGGGGGGAGCAGATCGAAGACTAAGAAAATTTGCATTTGGAGGCAGGGGGTTGAAGAGCGTAGCGAGGTGATGGCGTGATGAGCGGCAGGGACAGCTTGTGCCCACCGAGCAGGAGACAAGCAGAGGTCTTCTCAAGGAGCTAGATGGTGGAAAAGAGACAGCCACAGACACTCAGCTGAGGGAAAGGCAGTCCTCGCAGGAAAGATTAGCAAGTGCAAAGGCCCCGGGGGGAATGTGAAATTGGGGTCAGAGCCTGTGAACTACCTGGATGTAAAAGAGGTGAGGCCACAGAGGAATGCAGCGTCCAGACCCAGTGATACCTTGAAGGTCAAGATAAAATTATACTGGGTGGACTGGGGGAATAGCTCGGTGCTCTACGTGCCTGCCTGGCATTTTCAAGGACCCAAGTTCAATCCCCAATACACAATGCTACACTGGCCCTGGAACCCCGGGTGTGCTGTGCCAGCCACCAAAACCAGGCAAGGTGCATGTGCCTGTAATCCAAGTACTAGGGAGGCTGAGACGGGATGATCATTATGCCCAAACTACGTAGTGAGACCCCGTGTCAAATAAAATTTTTTTTAAATTGTATTGAGCTTTATTCTAGCCCAGCAGGAACCTGTTGGTTAGGTTTAAGATGTGGAGTCATAGGATCAAACTTGTACTATGACTCCGCTTTCTGGATGGGGAAGAACACTGTGACAGGCAGGGGCACGAGGACAGCAGCTACGAGAGCTTCTCCATCCTCACAGAGACAGTGGATGACTGTGGCAGGGGCAAGCAGGACAGAAGTTACTAACTTGGAGAAATGGCTTGAAGCTGAAGCCACAAACAAGAAGGCTCCTGCAGAAGAAAAGAAAACCCAGGGCCACTCGAACTTTAGAAGCTGGGCAAAGCTGTGTGGGGACAGGAACGTCGAGGCAGGAAGCAGCCAGAGAGCCAAACCCACCGCGCCAGAGAACGGAGAGACGCCTGCTGGATTTGGCCGCATGGAGGTCACAGCAGTGAGCGACCCAGATTTGCAGCGTCTCTGTGCAGGAGCTGAGCAAGCAGAAAGAGCAGGCGTGGGCAGCCTCCCACTAATCTCAATATATAGGAAGTATTTTTAAAACTCCTCAGCTAGGAGTAGAAGCGAAGCCGCTCACACTTTCCATTGAGAGCACCTGAAAGCTTGCGGCCCTCTCGTAGCCCCTGTCTTCTTTCTGGTCACTTCTGCATCTTCCACCTTGATAAGGAAAACATCCTAATGAGCTCTGATTCTCCAGTGTCCAGGCAATAGGGCAGGCTGAGCTTCCCGGAAAGACTGTCCCCCCATCCAGTCCCTGTCCAAGGAAGCATGGATGTTGGGAGGAATTTGACAACCTGTTACGGTTTGTGTCCCGATGTCCCCCTCCTCTCCCAGAGCCTCATGCGGTTGTAGGACTTTTTCAGAGAGAGCTGAATCTAGAGTGTGTGATGCTGGGATTAAGAATGTAAAATCACTTCACTGATGAGATGGGACCACCCTAATCTCACGGGACTGGGTAGAGTGTGCAAGGGACAGAAAGGCACTGTTAAAGTTAGGGATTGATTTTGCTATCTTCTCCCCATCTTGAAGTGTTCTCTGCAAAAGCCACCCTGCCCGGGAGCCAGCTTAATATGGACTGAATCTTCTACAAGCTGTGAGCTAAATAAATGTTTCCTCCCTTAACTTCTGCATCAGGTATTTTGTCTCAGCAATGAGGAAGGTGACTAAGACACAACCAGCTTCAGAAATGCAAAGCTGAATTCCAAAATGAGGAAAGCACAATCCCAGGAGCTCGAAACGAGGACAGAACTCCAACCGCAGCAGCGAGGAAGCACTGAAGAAAACAGCTCTCGGCAGAGTAGGGCTGCGTTCCAGACCCTGACGACTGGGAGAGGCCACGAGACGACCTCAGACTCGAGAGAGGCTGAGCGGGTCGCCACGGTCCTGCATGACACCAGAGGCTGAGAAGCGACTGGCCCCAGCAGAGGCCCACGCGAAGCTCTGCCGCAGGCCTGCAGGGGCCTCTCTGCAAAGCCCTCCCACCACCGCGCGCTCCCTGTCGGCCACGCTCGCTCACCAGGAGCCGGTCCTGAGGCTGCGCGAGATCACAAGACCCCGAAGGGAGAGAAACTCGCCTCAAGCACTGGAAATGCGGGAAAGATTTGAAAGAAGTTTTTGAATAAGCATGTTTAAAATTGTCAAAGACAGACAAGAAAAAAATACGAAGCAATATATGTACATAAGAGCACAACAGTGTGTAGGAGGAAGGATTATCTGAGAACCTACTAGAGATTCCAGAAGTGAACACCACAGCAATAAAATAGAGAATTGAAATATGGGCAGCTTACACCAAAGAATGTGTAAGCTGGAACAGACACACTGAGCTCTAAGACAGATACTTGGAAATCATGCGGAATATGCATTCCTTAAGCAATACAGCGGGGCAACCATTTGTATAGTATTAACATTGTATAGAGCGTTGTGCATAAGGTAGAGGTGACTTAAAGCATTTAGGAGGAGATGAGGACATTATATACAGATGCTATGGCCCTTGATGTAAAAAAACTTGAACATTCACCTGTTTTGGCACCCACAGGGGTCCTAGAATCAGTCTCCCATGTTTACCAAGCAGTGATTTATGCAGAAAATAAAAAAATAAATCCTAGGAATCACAATAAATGTAAATGGGTTAAACTCATCTATTAGATTATCCAAGTTGCAGAATAATGCAGTGATGTCACACACACACACACACACACACACACACACACACACACAGGTTCAGGATGCACAAATAATACCATTTCCTGTCTTGGGGACATGCTATTCTTAATAAAAAGACAGCAAAGCGCACATCTAACTCCAGAGTGCAGTGCCTTCAGCAAGGAGTGAGGGGAGTAAGTCTAGGGAGGGATCCAAGCGGAGCCTCAGTGTCCTGCCAAAGGTTTTGTTTCCCAAACAGAAACTTAAAGCTAAGTTAGTGAAATACTAATATTTGTTTATTCTAGGCAGTGGGTGTGTCTTCCAATTTTCCCCACATGTTTAAGTCTAAAAGCAATTTCTTGCAAGTATTTGCCTCTTACCTGAATTTTAACAATCATTCAAGGAATCACATTTTGGATATCACTTTCCAGGTGAGGAATGAGAAGTTCTAGAAAGGAAAGAGAAAAATGGAGCCATAATCTTCTAACTAAATTAAATGTCCTCTAGATAGGTTTCCACATTCAGAAGAACTTGAAGGCAGGCGTGCCCAACCCTGCCTCTCTCCCTAGTCCGGGGGACAGGGCGCTGCCTTTTGCCACAGTCTCCTTCCTTTCTAACCATCTTCCTGTCTCAACTCCTCCCATCTGTCCTCCGCTCTGGGAACATGTGTGCTGTAAGAAGATGCCGTGAGCCCCAGCAGAGCTGCCGGATACCAGTCGTGGGTCCAAGACTATCAACAAGATGAAAAAGGAATTCTCTCAATGAAGTTCAGTTTCCAACCCAACCACCCTGCGCCTGGGCTGGTGTCCCCTCTCCTCCATGTCCTCACTTGTAAATGGGAATCACCATCCCCACCCTAATACACCCCTCTCCCAGGGTTTTTGTAAGAATAAAGTTAAATCTTTTCAAGCTTTATCAACCTTAGCATCTCCATTCTTCCTTGGTGCGCAGTGAATACCTCTGTGGTCATGGGGTGGAGCTGCCCAGGTTAGCTCCCTCGGGTCGGGGCAGTAGGACTGAGTCCACTGACTGAGCTGCACTGAACTGGGTAGGATGGGGGCGTGAATAAGGGAGGCTGAGCACAGAGCTGACCTAAGCCACGCTGAGCTGGGGTAAGCGAGCCGAGTCGAGTTGAGCTGAGTTGGGTTGAGTTGCACTAAGTCTAGCTGTGCTGAGCTGAGCCCTGGTGGGTTAACCAGAATTCAGCTGGGCTCACAGTTCTGGCCCTCGATGCTCGGGGCAGCTTAATGTCAAGCTCCACCACACGCTCCTAGTTTATCCCCAAGTGAGACACTCTTGGCATCCTTTCACGCTAAACTACAAGCAATGAATTCCCAAAGTAGGGCAGGGAGGGAGCAGGTTGTGCTGCCCCATGAGCTGTATCCATTTCCCATCCCGCAGGATGCCCAGAACCTTCTGGAACTTGGGGTCACTGCCATCTTCTGTCTAGCTGCCCACTTGCTCAGGCTGAGCCCAAGGGGACAAGAAGAGCTCACGTCACAAGTTCCCCAAGCAGGAGATAAAGCTTAGAGCTGACAGCCAAAACATAATAAATATCTGCTGTACCTGAAATCGCTTGTGATCACAGAAGGCCAACAGTTCCATCCGCAAGGAACGGGGGGTATAGAGATGGCAAGTCAGGACAGAGAGAGCATAGATTTTGAAGTCGAGGAAAGCCTTGGGGCTGGCAAGCTCTGGAAACATACATTATTTAACCTCTATTTCAGGCTCTTTATGTAGCAATGGATGAAATAAAAATAAAACCACCTACCTCAGAGTTGCTAAGTGAGTTAGATAAAGTGATCCATGTTCACATGCAGCCTTTGGCACACAGTAGGAATTTGCACAGTACCAGTCCCTCCACTGTGCTGGTTCCCTCTGTAACTGTCCTGGACTTCTCTTGAATCTGCTCATTCAAACCCCAGGGCCTCTGAGAGTCACCCCATGCCACAGGGGAGCACACTGGAAGAAAAGCAGAAACCAGGGACCGGGGAGATAGCTCAGTAGAACAAGCACTTGCCTGGCAAGTGCAAGGGCCTGAGTTCAAGTCCCAGTTCAGAAAAAAAGAAAGAAAGAAAGAAAGAAAGAAAGAAAGAAAGAAAGAAAGAGAAAAGGAAAGAAAGAAAAGCAGAAACCACATGTTGCTCTGTGCCTCCCTGGCTCTGCCTGGGCACTGCTGCCAGGCACATTTCCTCTGCAGGGTTCTGCTCCCTGATTATGAAAGGACAGGAGGGATGATACAACCTCTCTGGGCCTTTTGGCTCTGACAGTGAGGATCACCTGCTGATCTTCCTTGGGGCCCGAGGAAGCAATGTCCCCAAGGCCTATACAGGGCCGTTGTGTTGCAGAAGGCGGCATCATTCCTAGTTCTCTTAGGAGCTGGGAGGCTAAGCTCTGTAGAAATAAGCTGCCTTAGACAGAGGGACAGAGTCACCCAACGCTCCCGCTGCTGCTCCCAACTCTGGCCCTTGCAGTTTCTGAAGCAACTGTGCCCTCCTGCCCAGAGCCTCTGTACACATGCTGGCCCCAGCTGACTTGCCATCCCTACCACTTCACCTCGGGAACACCAGGTCTCAGCTCTGTCTGCCTTTGTTCAGTGCAGCCTGACCTGGCCTTCCAGCCTCATCAAATTCTCTGCATTCTCATGACAGTATTGATCTGTTGTGTTAGTCACCTAGTGCCCCATAATGCTTTGTAACAAAACCATCCTGAACTTTAACATAATGGCTATGTATTGTTTCTGTCGCTCTCTGAGCTATATGGACAGTACTGCCAGGCTGGGTGAGGGTCAGTCCTTCTCAGCTGGACTGGCTCCCTGTCTACCCTTGGCTGGGGAGTCTGCCTGGGCTGACTGATGTCCTGTGGCTCACCCGCTGTGACCCCAGTATGCTCCACATGGGCTCTTTGCAGCAGGCTCTCCAGGCCACGATCTCCTAGTGGTGGTATGGGCACCCGAGACCTCCTGGGATCTAGATACAGAATTGACCCAGCAGCAATTCCTCTGCCCTTGCCTGGCCAGAGTCAGCAAGTCCCTGGCCATCCCCTAGGCAAAGGACGAAGAAACAGTGTCACCTCTTCATGGGAGAAGCTATAGGGCAAACCGCACAGAGCTTTGGTGCAGAGAAAGGTGGCGTGGAGCCATTCTGAGCTCAGTGCCTCACACCCCCTGGAAGTGCACGTCCAATCCTCACTCCCTGTTAACTGGTACTTCTCTTATGCGCTACACAGGCATAGCCAGACCCAAGCCCAAGTTTTTTTTCTCACCACTCAGTATTCATTCATTCACTCATTCACTCACTCATGCATTCATTCACTCATTTATGCATTCATTTATTCATTCATGCATTCATTTATTCATTCATTCACTCACTCATTCACTCATGCCACATTCATTCACTCACTCATTCACTCATTCAATCAGTCACTCATTCATTCACTAATTCACTCATTCATTCACAGATAACCTAAAGGAAAGGAGCATTGGACTGAGGATTTTGAAACAGCTTGTCTGATGTGCTCCTCCTGGTAACTTGCTGAATACATATTATGTTCTTTCCCCACTCCTCCAACACCAAGACTCAGACAGAGGAGGCAGCTCCACTGCAGTGGTCAGCTGAGTTTCAGACAGGCTGGTGCGGTCCTCAGTGCAGGGCACACAATGCTCTAGGGTGCTGAGAACGTGGCAGGGCTCACTTTCTGGGCCTTTCAATCAGCTGCCACGATGGAACTTGCTCTAGCCAGTGAGATACAAGCAGAAGTGAGGTGTGTCACTTCCCGAACAACCTTCAGCATCTAGACCACAACTTACTCTACTATGGCCATGAGAGACATTCCAGTTGGCAGCCGCTCTGTCAGCCTGATTCACTGCATACATGTGAGTCTCTCTGGAGCTAACTGGGCATGCTGGATGAGTATAACAAGAAATAATTATCAGAAATTATACTTATAAGATTATAAGAAATAATCTCCATTGTATTAAGTCACTGGGATGCTGGGATTATCTGTTACGGCAGCAAGGCCCTACCTGCCCTGACTGATACGCTCTGTGCCCAGTCTGTGACATCAACAGAAATGTGCATCCCCGTGTTCACCTCAGGCTTACCCTCTGACCCTGATGGGGACTCTTAACACGTGCTGCTTCTTCTTCTTTTTTGTGTGTGGATTTATTTTTTTAAGAGAATTAAAAAATTGTAAAAACAATGAGCAATGATATAAAATTGCACTAGACAAAATGATAGGAATTTGACAATGGTTGTCACATTGCATATTGCTTTCTTCAAATTAGTTGTTCAGATTACCAGATATAAGTAGGCAAAATTCAGCAAAAAATTATAAAAAATTTAAAGAAATAAAAAAAAATTAAGCATTAACTTCTGCTTTCCCTAGACCAACAGAAATAAGCAGTACAGCTATCCACGCTGTCTTGTGTATAGCACATACATTTCTTTTTCCCTTCCTTCTGTGACACAAATGCCTTGTCTGACAACAGCAGCATCCTGAGTTTGAGTCCCAGTACAAAAAACAAATCTAGAACTGAATGTTTCCATATGTGCCAAGCATCTGCAAGATCCTTCCCTTTCTTCACACACACAGGTGCTGGGCTGGGAAGCAGAGATTAGGAGGAAAGCACCCTTCACCTGATGGCTGAGGCTCCACATCAACTCAACAAATAAGAATATTATTCCAGGCTTATACAGAACAGCAGGCCTGGGGAGCAAAGACAGAAAGACAGGACCCTGCCCTGAAGACACTCATCACTTGGGCAATAAGAAGGCGCACGTTCCTGGGCTGATGGACACTGAGCGCAAGGTCCTGTCCTGATGTCTGGGACACAGTCATGGAAGAGCAATGGATGAGCCAAAATGTGGCTCAGTTGGGGCCAAGCCCTCCCACCACTGATCCGCCCACCCAAACACCCGCCGGCCCATCCCTAGACGCTTGGGTGCCTGCTACGTCCTGTTCTAGAGCCTCCATTCTGCTGGGAAGAGCAGCATTGCCCAAAGGAGCATCAAGGTAGGACCCCTGGGGTCTCTGAGGCCTGCCGTTCTATGTGTGTCTTTACATTGTTGAAAACTCTGCAGGAACTGGTCCCCAAGCAGCATTTGGAAACACTAGGAGACAGAAAACAAGCCACACTGCACAGACCCAGATGAACTCCAAGGTGGTCTGCTAGCCCGGCAAATAGTAGGGCTCCATGCAGAAATCCTTGGGGTGCTTCTGGCTGGTGCTCAGGGAGACAGGCAAAGGGCCATGCAAGCTCAGGGGAAAGGCAGTCCCATGCCTGAGATGCTGTCCACCACTGGGCCACCATGCAGACCACAGCCGCCAACAGCAAGAGTGGCCACAGCAGGTTGTAGCTGGTACACTTGAGTACCAGCCACTTGGCTTGGGGAAAGAAAAGATCAACAGCTTGAATCGCCAGAAAAGCCACAGCTGCCAAGACGTCTTTGAGGTCTGAAGGCCGCACATATTTGTCCAAGCTCAGGAATCAATTTACTCGCTTGTCCCAAGGGTGGGCTCTTGAAAGGCCATTAGTAAAGCTGTGGTGTGGCTGGCTGACACGAAGCCTCGGTGACCCACCTGGGCATCCAGAAACCCAAAGCTCCGCCAGGCGGACCTCACTACTGTGTGACGCTGCTGCCTTGGCTGCTCCGGGCAGCCACAAGCCTGAGCTCAGCGGGGTGGCCCGGGGACAGGGCCCTGGCAAGCATAGCCAATTCCCTGGGCTTCATGTGCTCCGCACGCTCCTCTCAAAGCCCTGATTTCTTTGTCTATAAGATGCAAGTGATAGCAGCCACCTCCCCTCAGGTTAGGACAGCTGTTTTATTCAAGGCAGGGAACGATCGTACCATAGACCGGGAGTCAACATGCGTCTGCCAACATGTCACTCTAAAACTCTCCTATGACAACACTCCTGGGCGCTTCCCATGAGCGGGCACCAGGCACAGCTGTTCCCATGTGCCATGCCATTTAATCCTTTAACTGCCTGGGTGGGAATTTTTACTATTCCTCCTTATAAGCACTGAGACTTGTCAAGATTAACCATGAACACACCTCATGATCAGAAGCATGAGGCACCCGAGAACACTGCTGCTTGGCGGCCCCATGGCTCTGGAGGCAGGAAAAAGAAGCGAATGGCCGTGCCACGGGCAAGACCTTGACCTTGCTCTTGACCTTGGCTTGCCTTTTGTCACAGAAGAATCACCTCAGTGGCCTGGGCAGTCCTCAGCCATGTTCCATTCCTAAGCAAGCCAAGCGTGGGCCCCAAGACCTGAGACCACCCCCCTGTCTGACACTCCCAGGCCTGTCAAGGGAAAGACATGAAAATGTATTAAGCAGGGTGGGGATGGATTTTTTATGATTCCACCAAATGTCTGAGAGTGGGAACATCGCCCACGACCAGGATGTATCAGCCTCAACAGAGGCAGAGAGGGCGTTTCAGGACACCGTGTGCTCAGGCCTGACTGTGTCAGCTTTGGGGGTGGACTACGACGTGGCGCGGGCCTCTCCTGGACAGCTGGCAGCCCTGCTGGGGCAGCTGACTAGGTGACAGGACCACCACAGGCTCAGTCCCAGGTGGCCATGCTCATCCCCTCCCATTCACCTGCTCATTCCTGCTGCCCTTCGTGAGTCAGGTGACCACGGGGAGGGGACAGGAAGTGGCCTGGGTCAGTCTGGCTCCACACCCACACCCCTAAGCTTGACTGTCCTCACCTGTCCTGTGCGGCTCAGGCAAGAGGAGGAGCAAAGATGGGCGCCTTCCAAGGGGACTCCAAGGGGCTGTGGGTGCTGCACCTTGCACTGCTGCATGAGGGGGCATGCATCCACCCGGGCAGTGCCCTGCCCGGCACTGCAGTGAAGGGGGCCCGGGAGGCTCACGGGCTGTGCTAACCCACCACGAGGTCCTCGGTGCATGCTGGAGGAGGCATGCATTTAAGTGAACTTGGTTTAACAGTGCTGAGTCCCCACGGTGAGCGGACGGACATCCAAAGAGCTGCTAACGGGACACACTGCTCCCCAACAGTCCTGCACTGGGGAGCAGGGAGCCAGGCCCCCTCCGGGCATCTGGGAGAAGGGCTCTCAGCACCCACTCCACAGGGCACTCTCACTCCCCGGCGTGGAAGAGGCAATCGATGTCTCTCTTTCCAGCTGTGGGCTGGCACATTAGCAAAATATCCACAAAATATAGGTTTGGGAAAATCATCCTATAAAAAAAAAAAATAGAAGGAATCATTTTCCAAAGAAAATTGCCCAATCATTAAAGGAATCTTTTTTAAACATTCAAATATCCATGGCCTTTATTCCCAGAGGCCCTGTGCCTGCTGCGCTAGGGAGGAAGAAACTATGGATTCATTTGCATTTTATAACATCCCCATTCTCTCTGTGAGGCTCACATGCCAGCTCTGAGAAGAGATATAAATATTCCGACTCAGATGGAGAAGGATAAGATGTAGGTTTAGAATTCTGAGCTTTCTGATTTCAATTGTTCCCAAGTTCTTCCTCCATGCTATGATTTGTGCAATGCATTTAATAAGTAGAAGTTTCTATAAAAAGCAAAAATTCATATTGTTTCTCATTAAAGATGACCCTACAGTCTCAGTACCTTAAAATATATTCTACTTTTGCCTTTTCCTGGAAGAATAGAAACCTTTAGGTTTTTGTTAAGCAAGTGAGAGAGGGGATAATGTGCATACATTATAAATAAACAACTCCAAACAGAATAAAATGTATTTTAATTAAGTTGAGGCCACAGAGTGAGAACACCCTACCACCCTACCATCACCTCTGGGCTCTATTCATCCATGTATCCGAGAACTGCAGGAAGAGCCTCGGGTACCCTCTTGGGATCAGACCTACATAGTCAGACAGGATGCTCGGGAGATCAGTCCTGGACATGGCGGTGGGAGCAGACATCCCCAAGGCTGTAACTACAAAGCACGGTACCCAGGTGCACACTGGGGTCACACAGAGCCACAAGAGCTGGGGGTCCCAGGGTGGTTTTATTTTTTCAGAAGTTTTCAAGATTTTTTGGATGTCTGATTGTGATTTTTTAAATTATCCTCCTAGATTCAGTGTCCACCATGTGACGGGAGCCCACAATGTGGGACACCACTCAATGTCAATGCGTGGACTCTTGGGCACAGGCTCCTGAGGGTGAAAAACAGGAAGCAGTCAAGTGCTGGTGGCACAGGATGGGTCCATGCCGATGCGGGTCCAACTCAGAACTGCAGCTCCAGCCCAGAACCCTCTCTTCCCTATACCTCAGGCTGCATTAGGAGATGAGCCGGGGTCCCTGGAAGGGCCTGGCTCCAACTGGCCCCTGGGCTTCAGAGAGTGAGCAGGGCTAGAGAGGACGCGCAACTGGCTGGGACATCCAATCCCTTTGCTTGCAGAAACCTGGGGCACAGAGAGGAGAACCAGTCACCCACAGGCTCCCCCGGCCCTGTCCCCATCCTTCACATGGCACATGGGCACCAAATCAAAAACCACCTCAATGGAAGAGCTGTAAATATTTTCCACTTGGTTTGCAGGTTACAAGGCTCCTTCTCTGCCTTGCCGTTTTAGACAATTTACGCTTCCATTCTCAAAACAGATTTTTATCCTAATAAAGGCTTTTATTACTATTATCCACCTGTCATTACACAGCATTAGACAATTACAGAGCACAGACCGACTCTCCCACCGCGAACCTTCCCCTCCGTTCTCCGTGCAGGGCGGGGGGGCCGCACGCAAACGGAACATTTCATTAAAAAGCAGAGATGAATCCTTAATTTTTTTCAAGCACTGCCAAAGCCGCTACCTACGCATTTTAGAACTTTGTTGTGAAAAGTCAGTGGCGTGAGCAGGGGGGGTAAAAAGTGTGGGCTAGAATCGTCTCCAGCCCGATGTGATTGCCAGGCGATTGACAAAATAATTTGTACCCGTCGGTGCTCATGAAGGGAATTTTTACAATGGATTTGCCAAGCAGATTTTTAATTTTAATCAGTAATGAAAAAATGACACTGCGGATCACAACAAGACATCAGCCGCCGCTCGGGCTTCGCAGTCCCTGTCAAGCGGCCTCCGTCAGGGAACCGCACCTCCACGAGCACCAATCACTCACTTCAAACTCCTGTACATCTTCAGGGTTTAATTAGACATTTAAGTTCTTTACCCGCAATTTGCAAAACTGTCACTTACCCCCAAAATGCAAGGCGCTAGAAAATGTTCCGTCTGAGGCCAGGGAGACACTGTTTATCACCTTCCAGAGAGCAGATTAGAAGTGAATATGCCCATATCCTCACCCCAAACACACCTTGTCACTCGGCCACTTCCCTGCCCTGTATTGGCAGAGGTTTTCAAAAAGCAGAACTACGCAAGGTCAGTGAGGGTGGCTTAACCCACAGTCAGACTGCCATGGACGGGTAAGGACTGCGGACAAGTTGGGGGCACATGCATTTCACGGTGGGCTCATCACAAGCAAGAGACTTTGCAGGTCTCACCGACAGCTGGCCCTAAGGAAGGTGTTGGCTAGGACAGAAGTTCCTGTCCTGGCTCAGGGCGCAGCCAGCCCTGCGTGACCCTGAGCCCATGTCGCTGAGAAACACGCAGGTGCTGTCCCCCGCGTGGCGTGCAGGCTCGGGAGATGCTCCACCTGGTGAAGAAGGGCACAGAGAGGCGCCCAGAGCCACCAGGATTACAAGACCAAGGGACAAGTCAGTGTCTGAACAAGGACCATGGCTCCCTGCAGCCAGCCGGCCAGCTCCACCAGCCCTGTCACCCTCTGTCCCAAGGTCACTGGCCAGCAGCTGCCCCCAAACACATGGTGACATAGAGCAGATTTTGCCAGCTGGGGCTTCAGTCTGACACCTTCAAAGACCCTGCAAGCCGTCTGCTTTGAAATCATCTGGAGAGAGCAGACGTGGTCCTGGTTTAATGCACTGGACAGGAGAGTGGGCTGGAGGATAGCCTCCTGAGGCTAGCTGGGTCCCTCACTCTGCACCCTTCTGGAGGCCACGCTGGAACACGTGGGCCCTTCTCCTCTAAGGGAATTGGGCTTTGCAAAGCACAGCACTGCCATGGATAGAAAAGGCAGATTGTGAAAGCCTGTTACTCACAGATGAGAAATGCACCCCAGGCAAAGCTGAGGCACACACTGCCTCTCCAGCCAGAGCACTCCTCGGCCCTAAGAATCTGGGGTGCAGGAATGAAGGAGCTGGGGAGCACCTTCCTGCCAAATTCCGGGGTCCAGTGGATGGAACACGAGCTGTAAGCATTAACCAATTTGCCATCAGAACTGACAGATGCGCCTTGCAATTTCGCCCAGCCAAGATGCCCTGTTCTCTCCTGGGTGAGTCTCCACCGCTGCGCACTGGGGTACAGCTGAGGCGGTGCCTCCACCCCACCACTGGCTTCTCGACTTGCTAGGCCTCCAAGCAACAGCAAGGCCCTCTCCGGGAGGGGTGGCCCGCCCCACAGGACCCCAAGCCCTGATGGAGGAGCAGGAGGGAACTGAGCCTGGCCATGGCTGCATTGGACCCTGCGCAATGAGCAGTCATTCTCACTGGGTCCACGACCTGCAGCCTCTCTGGGCTCTGCTCCCTCACCAGGCCACCAAAGGAAGTGGCCAAAGTGACGCTCAAGCTCCTTCCACCCCTGCACGGACTCTGAGTCCTCAAAGTCACGATGTGGGCTGCTAAAGTGCACGTGAAGGAAAACTAAACTGAAATAAGCATGGGCTTTAGGGTCAGCAGAGCTGGGTTCAGGTCTCAGCTGTGAGGGTGGATGTGTATGCATGCCTATGCATGTGTGTACATGTGCGCGTGTGCATGCCTGTGCATGCGTGTGCATGTGTGTATATGTGCACATGTGTGTGCTTGTGTGTGCGTGTGCCCCCTCTACTCACTACACCACAAGGACACCTCCTCCACAATCCCCTCCTGGCCCTTCCTTCCTTCCCCGGGCTGAGGGGGGAGCAGGGCATTCCCCCAAGTCGCCCCTGTGCAGTAGCTCACATGTCCACTCCACGTCCCAGCCTCTGTGGCTTTGCACCTGCACAGGGCCTGACCTGCCTTCAGGAGCTGCCTGGCTGCCTGCCACTCTGAGAGCCTAGGAGGTCCCAGCCAGGGACAGCGGGCACTGAGGACAAGCTAAAAACACTACGTAGGCCCTAGAGTCCTGGGGAATCCAAAACCATGAATTTCTCTGAGACTGCACCCACCCCAGCCCTGCTCAGCCCCTCTGGAAAAGCACAGGTGACAAGGCATGGGACATAGTCCCGGTCGCCAGGTTCATTTCTTTGCAACCAACACCAAGACATCCTGATGGGTAGTAAAGGACACAGTGCATCCTGAGGTGTGTAGATGAGTATTTACAGAGAAAGGAGGGAGGGAAGGAGGAAGGAGGAAGGGAGGGAGGGAGGGAGGAGGGAGGAAGGGCGGAGGATAAGAGGAGGGAGGGAGGGAAGAGGAAGATAGGCAGGGCATCGGCGTGCTGCAAGAATCAGCAGGTCACGTTGTCAGCGCCTCACTGCAAAGCCAGGCCAGGCCCGATGAGGCCCAGGCATCCGCCTTGGGAGACCAGCTCCAGGAGTGCAGAGATGCTTATCTGCCTGCTGCACGTGCTGCGCCTGGCCCATCGCAGGCTCTCATCAAAGCCTTCCAGCCCTGGTGAACCAGTGTGGCCCACTGTACACTGCCCTGCAGCTCGGGCCTGCTCCAGTTAACACCCACCCCCTTCCTGAAGAAAGCCCGGGACCTCACTGCTTCCACTGGCCACTGACTGCAGCCTGCGTGTGCCCCACAACAGGCCTCCCCCACCCCAGCTGCCTCAGACAGGGTCCAGGAGTGCGGCAGCACAGAGCGCAGAGAGCTGCACCCACAGCCGAGGCCTCAGGGAAGATCACCCGGGCTGACCTCCCTCACACTGTGGGAACAGGCGGGCAGGGCAGGTCCAGCCCTCCGTGGGCCGTGGGCCGGGGGAAGGCTGGGTCGGCAGGTTCACACGCTGAGACAGACCTTGAGCACGCTGCATAATAGGGCTTTGTCCCAGCTCCTCTGAGCTGAGCTGAGCCTTCAATTGCAAAGCCCTGGGCAGCAGGGCCACTGCCTACATGCACGGCCCTGCCTTCCAGCTCAGGAGGGAGCCTCATCCCCAGGGAATAGGGGGCAGCCAGGCCCAGGGGCCACTTTCGCAGATGTCAAAAGGCAGTCCTGGTCCCTAGCCATTTGCAAAGAAGGACCCAAAGGGGACCCAAGGAAGAGGTGTCCACAGCTGGGGGTCACCGGAGCAGACTGTGAGCTCTCAAGTTCCCACCCCGCTGCCCAGACTGGGAGGAGAAAAGTCACAAACACCACGTGTGGTGTCATTGCCTTTGAGCTGCAGCCCTTCCTGTAGACCTGCCTGTCCCTAAGCAGGGCAGGTGAGCACTGCCCAGGACCCTCCCCTGTGGGGGTGCCCAGGGTCCAGAACTGCTCTGTTCTCCAGCCCCGCTGCCCAGAGCACTACATCTGACTGACTCTCTCTCCCTCCCGTCTTCCTCCTTCTCTCTTCTTTGCATTGTTCCCCTCCCCACTTCCCACCACAGCACCACCGTGCTCCACGCAAGCCCAGCACATATGCAAGAGACCCCAAAACCTCTGAGTCCCCACTCCACAGGGAGGTT
The DNA here is from genome assembly GCF_000260255.1 of Octodon degus. Lineage (NCBI taxonomy): Eukaryota > Metazoa > Chordata > Mammalia > Rodentia > Octodontidae > Octodon > Octodon degus. Next base: position 10,975,479 of record NW_004524646.1, read on the forward strand.
GAGGCCACTGAGCTCATCCCTGTCAAAAGAACGCCCAGCCTAGAGCCCTCAACAATGCCATCCCAGCCAAGCGCAGGAATGAGAGTCGATCGGTCTTGTCGCAGCCTTGCAGGCCATGGTGGCCTTCAGACTCAAGCCCACGCTCTGCTCTTCAGCTTTTTCCTTTCCTGTGTGTCATGACATCACCGAGTGCAGCTCTACACTACAATGGACACAGTGAGTCAGTTTAGTATTAAAAGGCCAGTGGTGTTTCCAGCATTCTGCAAAGTCAGTCTTGGCTCTTTCTTCTTTTAATTTAACATCACCAGAAGTTGCCAAACAGTTCTCAAAAAAATTGTTTGGGCCATAGAGCTGAGTTCACTTAGGCATCCAGAGGTGCTCCTGAGCCCTACCACTTGTAGGTGCACACCCAGAGGAGGCCGCAGGACCAGGAGTCGGACCCCAAGGAAGACGTCTCAGCGCCACCATGTGCCAGGCTTGCACCAGGCACCTGTCCAGCTGAGTGGGACAGAGCCTGGCCCTGCGTCCCCTGCCCCCTGCCTGCCCAAGGCCAGCAGAGCCTCAAAACTCTGGGCAGTGAAGGCGGCCAGCAGGGGGCCAGGACCAAGCACTGGGGTGCACGGCTCCACAGTGGGTAATCCGGTGCAGCTTGGGTGCTCAGATTCACCCTGAGTGTGCTAGGACAGTTCCCACCTAGAGCCCTCCTGCAGGCCCAGGAAGATGCAGCAACTGCCAGGTAAGGCAAATGGAGACCCCAAGCCTGTCCAACACCACGGGATACCCTGTGCCAAGTCCCACTACTCATAAGACATGACAAAGGGCGCAAGGACAGTGTTCCCCAGGCCTGAGATGGGCTACCTCCCACAGGCCAGGCACAGTGCCAAGTGCTCCGTGGCTGTCATCACATTTTGTCCTAGTGATGACTATGGAAGGATGTGGAGCCATTACACCCATTTGACAGATGAGAACACTGAACCCCACACAGGATGAACTAGGAGACGGCTGTGCCAGGACACCTGCCTGGTGCTCTGCCTGCCGGCAGATGCCCAACAGTCCTTGCTGCCTGTGTTGGGGCCAGCTATGCCCTGCAGAGTCCCACTGAGGAACCACACAGGGGTCCGACTTCACAAGAAAGGCCTGAAAATTCTTTACCACAGGCAGCTGGGTGAAGGCTACCAGGGCTCAATGGTGCCCACTCAGGAAGTCTGAGGAATGCAGCCAGGGTGGAGACCAGAACCAGTATGAAGAGGACAGGGGGCGAGGCAGCCTCCCTCAGACGCCCCTCCAGTCAAGGGCCACCACTGGAGTTCAAGGACAACAGAGGAACACCACCCGGCCACACCCACCGGAACGAGGACAACCTCCAGCCTAAACCCAGCTCCTGCCCTTTCTGAGCTGTGTGACCCCGAGAACGCAGCACCCCCTCCCAGAGCCCTAGATGCTTCCTATAAAGAGGAGACACCTGAGCCAGGCAGCCCTCAGTGGGGCAGCAGCTGTCCTCTGCCTGGCTTTGAGCTTGGCCGGGGCCTCCCAGAGGGAAGGCGAGGAAGGTACTGCGTCCACCCCACACCTTGAGAGACTCTGTGCGCCTCACACCTTAGCCTCCCCTTCACAATGCCCCAAAGACCCCGCCACCCTCCCTATCTCACAGCGGGGAAGCCAAGTGGTAGAAATCACACCCTCGTGATCACAGCTGTAGACACCCAGATCCGAGGCCACAGAGCTCTAGCCCTAGCCCTGCAGCCTGGAGCCGCGTGGGGCCCCTCGCCCAGCTCCCTGGGGTGTGCCACGCACCCTGTGCTGGCAATGCAGAGCTCCTGTCAGCTGCAGGGAGGCGGGAGCGCGCTGAGCCCGCCATGCGCCAGGGGAACATGTGCGTGTCAGGATGGAGCAGTCGTATGCTCTTTTTTACCCAAACTTAATATTTTGCATGTTCCTCTCCGAAGCACCACAAGCGCTCCTGTCACCATGTTGCGCAAGCCCCAGAGATATTTTCTGTCTTATGTTTTACCCCACACAGCGGCTGTCTTCTGAGAAATGAAATCGACCAGGGGACAAAATCTTGTACATATTCCAGCCATTCACTTACCAGCATAATTACCCCGCACAGAACACCATTTGGGCCTCCATTCGCTGGGTAGATAACCGCATTATGCAATTAACTGACACCAAGAAGGGGGCTTGCAACGCGCACAGGCTGGCAGGGGCAGCCAGGACTCCCAGGGGACCCTGTGTCCTGGGAGGGGACGCAGCAGAGTGGCCACAGCCCCAAAAAGGGGCCTGGAGGAGGTCCCACAGGAAGGCAAAGAGGAGCCCAGCCCTCCCCACCAGCCCACCTGCCTTCCCACGAGCCCAGCTTCTCTATCCCCGCCTCCCCCCAGTTTTGCTTGAAGCCTCCCACAGGACCTCTACCCAGCAGCCAATGGGATCTTTCCAGACTCTAAATCTGCCAGCATGACTCCTTGGACCTAGAGTCACCTCACCAGGGCCTAGAAGGCCTTTTACGTTCTGCAGTCCCCAGACCACTAACCTTCCAGTACCCGGGGAACCCGCACTGGCTCACTCAGCCCTCTGCAAACACACAATGCTCGTACGTGCACACAAGCACACACACACACACACTCATGCACCCACTCATGCACTCACACGCTCATGCCGTGCTAGGATCCTGGTCCCCACCCCTTTCCACTCTCCTGTCTGTTGTAGCGCAAGCAGAGACTGGGTTTGGAGGGTAAGATCAGGAGCCCCACCTCCAAGGCCTGCCCCACCACCTCGCCACGCCATGCGGCTCTAGAATTATGCAGAAGCCACCTCCTGCGCTCAGAGAGGTCCATGTCCCAAAACAACAGTCACTGAAAGCTGTGATTTCTTTTGCTGCCTACAAGCCCCTGCGATGTCACTGGCTCTTTTGAGGGGAGTGAGACCACACATCACTTTATTTTGCATCTGATACCCAGAGGACCTCTGTCTTATGTGCCCCTCACCTTGCTGGCATTTGAAACTGTTTACAATTAGAGTCTGATGGCTCCCCCATTCATCTGGAGGAGCTTATCACAAACTTAGACATGGAGATGTTGACTTGGGCATGATTTACAATGACAAAACATAATATAAGCTTCATAGTGTCATTCCTCCATAAAATATTAGACAGTCACAAAAAGTGATGACCACGCAGACCCGTTGCCTTGGGAAATGTCTACTGTATGATGGGGAAGCCCTGCAGCTACACCTCCTAACCCTCCAATGCCAGAACTATTCTGAATAGAGGTTGCTGGGTCAGAACCTCTGGGCATGTGGCCACAGGCTCCGGGGCTCTGCAGAGGACAGGGATAGCCACATTTGCAAAGCAGCCAGAGACCCACTGCATGGGAACTCATTCTGGGGACATGTGAGGCTTTGGGCACTCATTTTTCAGAGCCCAACCCTCCAGGGAGGGGGCCCTTACCCCCGGGGTCTGTGGCTACCTAGGAAAACACATGCTGGAGACATTTCTGAGAGCCAGCCAGGCCCAGGAATACCTTCCCAGGTGCACAACCTGTCTTCCCGTCTCACTTTTATTTGAAACCAGCAGCAATGAGACATCTTCTCCTTTAAATTAATCATCTCCATCACTGCTAGAAGCAGCTCACTTAGCCCCGTCAAGGCTGGCAAGTGATGGAACAGCCTGCATCCCACTGACACCCACTGACATCAGTGACCGGGCTCGTGGGGAAGGAAGGGGCTGGGAAGGTAATGGCAGGTGAAGCTGGCAGAGACCAAGCTCCAGGGCCTGCTCACCTGCACGCTGCAGGCCAATGCCCATGCCCTGTGTGCCTTCGGTGGGCCTCAGGATCTTGGCCACGGCCTTCACCTGTCTGGGTCCTGCTCTCCTCGTCTGATCAGTGGGCACAGGACGCTACTGGTGGGCTCATGCTGAGGGAAATTGGAGCAGATGTGTGAAGTGCGTGGTGAGAAACATACCCTTCTCAACAGGCCAGCTGGGTCCAGAGGTCTCGGTCCATTCACATCATGGGCCAAAATGGGAAAACTGGGGATTTTTTTTTTTTAAAAAAAAAAAAAAAAGGAAAATTGCAAATAATGGACATTCTTCCAAGTTAAGGAGCTGGAGAGGGCATTTCCTGATGTCCCTTGGTGCCCATCTCGTGGGCATCTGTCTCTCCTGGTGCTGTCTCCCCCTCTCTTCCCCTGTTCACCCCAGGGTCCCCACCCCTCCCTCCAGGGGCCCAACCCCCAAGTGAGGATTTCACCCGGCTTCTCCAGCTGCCTGGTGCTACACACTCACTCTCAGCTTCCTGTGGGCACTGCCCAGAGCCCCAGCAGCCGGGCTCTGCCCATGGCTGCCTAGACAGCACTTTCTCTGCCCCCCGACAGCCTCCTTGCTGCTCCTAGGCAGTGGCCACCATCAGACTTATTAGTGTGGCTGCTGTCTGTCCCGTTCCCCAGTAGCCCCTAGAAGACCAGCTGGGTCCTCAACATTCAGGGCTATCTGTTAATATTTACTATACAGATGTTGTCTCACTTAATCCACATGTCCAGGCTGAGAGCTAGGGGACACTGGGCCCACTGTATAGATAAAGCAAACAAGGCTCCCAGGAGGGAGTGCCTGGCCGAAGGCTCACAGCCAGTGCAGTGCTGGGAATTCAAGCCCAAGCTCCAGATCTGCAAAGCGGTGACACAGGCCGGACCCGAGGCCACGGCAGTCAGTGGCAGAGCCCCAAGAGAACCCCACCTCCCCACTACCCAGCCAAACCTTACAGCAACGCGCCTCTGACCTCCCACCTGGTTACACAAAGCAGGAGCCCCTTTGTCAGGGTGTAGGAGAAGACAAACCATGCTTCAACCACCAGTACGACCAAACGGCACCAGGTGACACACAGATCTGGGAGGAGGGAAGCCACTGGTACACACGGAGACCCCACTGGGGGCTTGCCATGGGGGCTCGGGAAACCCTGGAGGGAGAGCTTCATGGCCCAACTTTCACAGACCCTTCCCCAGCACCCTCTCCTCACCACCACACTGCTGGCCACAGGATGCTGGCCCCAAGAACTGTTCCAGGAGAGGCTGACCTGCAGGTCCTGTGCACAGTGCCCAGGCACTGTCCCATTTAGAGATCAGAAAACAGAGGCTGGAGCCTGGGCCCTGACTCACTTCGGGCTCCTGTTGACCAGTGAGCCCAGAGCCCGGGCTGAACCATAAGCCACAACCCTGTCCACACTCTCAGACGCACACACACGATCTCACCTGTCTGCACCGGGAGCCAGTAGAGGGTACTGCAAATGAGCCCGCTCCTCAGCCAGCCCCACTCAAAGCCCAGCCGCCCACGGCCCCTCAGCCCAACCTAATCATCTTCAGGGAGACTTGCCATGAGAAAGCCTCCTTCAGACAGGTACCAACTCTGTCAGCTTCAGACACAGCAGGACAGTACGGGGGATGTGGAGGAGGCACCGAGGGCCCTACTCAGCCCTACACCTTCACCCACCCGACCCTGAGCTTCAGGACCCTCCAAAACATGCCCAGCTGCAGAGTGGCAGGATCCGAATCCAAGCCATCCTGCTTCCAAGTTCCAACTCATCCCCAGTTGATGTCATTTCACGTATTCTGCCGGTGACACTGGTGCCAACCATTATCGTCTTTTCAGTCACCAATTACATCTTCCTGAAGTGTCCTCACCCCGTCCCAGAGCCTTGCACCAACTGTGCTCCTCCTCTCGGCCTACACAGGCCTCAGTGAGTGACTGCCCAGAGGACAGCCAGTGTAGGGTGTGAGACCCCAAGGGCTGCTTCTAGCCAGGAAGACCAGCTACATTTGCTAGCACCAGCCATGCACAGAGGGAGGAAGATAATACAGTGGTGGGCTACAATGACTGTGCCCATAAAAACCGCATCTTTTGCACAGAGTCCCCTCTCCCTTTCTCTCTCCCAAATCAATCCAAACCACAAGAACTATGAAAAGTTCTGCCTGCAAGAGGATAGCCAATCTGTCAGATCTGCAGTCCTTCATTGTAGGCGTCATCACAATAAATAAAAGATAAGGCTCCATGCCACCTGGAGTTGCCAGGGAGGACGCAGACTCTCCAGCCCGCCTGCCCGGAAGAACCACCAGGCCGTGTGGATGACGGAGGTGGCGAGAATCTGGAGGAGGTGGTTAAGTGCCCCTCTGCCAGGGGACATTAGGACGCCGAGCCCACCAGGACCTGCGCAGCAGCCCAGGCTGAGTGAATTCCGTCCCACACACTTGCTGGTTTCTTCTCCAACTTCTCCAAGGCAACAGATTTTTTTTTCCTTTCAAGATTTCTTTCTGCTCCTAGACAGAAAGATATCAAACCACACAGTTCTTAAATGCCAGGCGCCCCGGCGGCCAAGAGACAGACAGCATCCCTGTGCTTCCTCACGGCCTGGGGGTGGGCCATCTTGCTGGGGGAAGGCGTGGGGGTGGCAGAACGGGGACAGGCCAGGTTTCTGTCCCCACTTGGGCTCGGTGTAGCTATGCAGACCCAATGTCCCACCAATACGCGGTGGTGGAATGAGAAAGTAGCATGTGAAGCTTGCGTTCACCTTCCCCCACCTCACCCTCTCACCACCACACAGCCCATCTGTAAATGCGCAGTGAAGGCTGCATCCTTCTTGAACATGTGCATGGCTCCCAAGTGGAGCCAGGGCTGGGGGTTTTCCCACCATAAAGGAGGCTGATCGTCAGCCACAGGCAGAATGCCGCCGAGGCTCATGGTCCTCCTCTTGAAACAGAAGAGCTAAAGGCAGGGGACAGAAAGATGCCAGGGTCTCCCCCTGGGTCCCAGAAGTCTATGGGATCCAGGGATGGAGGAGCAGAAGAGGGTGCCGCACAAGCTGAAAGCCCCCAGAAGGGCTGAGTGTGGTGACAGGAGCAGAAGATCCCAGAAGGGGACCAGCAGTAGCTGGAATTCAGAGCCCTTCCTGCGGTCCAGGCAGCTCTAGAGAGAGCTCTGGGGTACAAGGACCCTGGCCCCATGCTCGCCACGGCACTGGCTAGTCACACACCAGGCTGCCCAAGCCCAAGTGCCTCTCGTATTTCCTTCCACTAGTATCACAAATTATTTTATTTTATTTTTTTTAAATGTATTTGGTACAGGGTCTCACTACACGGCTTGGGCTCAAAGTGATCCTCATGTTTTCAGCCTCCCCAGTTCTGGGATTACAAGCGTGCATCACCATGCCCAAACTCGGTGGCTAGCTCTGCACACAAAGGGCCGCATGCGGTACTGGAATCGAACCCCAGTCCCTACCATTGGCTAAGCAGGCACTTAGGCAGCTGAGCTATATCTCACCAGCCCTTGGTGTCATGAATTCTAAATGCCAGGGACACATGGTGATGCACACATCACCTCTTCACCTCCACCCAAGCAGCTGCCCTAGAACCAAGCCACCAATCTCTGACAAGTTTGCAGGACAACGTTGGTCACTGGGTGTCACTTGCTGAGAGAACCCAGTTCCTGTCAAAGGAGATTCCACAGAGGACCTAACCAACCCAACACCACCGCAGGAGGCACAAAGATGCACCATAAAATGTTTCTTAAAAGATGGGTATAGAAATAAGTGAACCAAAGGCTCCATTAGGCACTGTCACACGCTTCATGTCACGTAGCAGAGGGACGCTGCTCGTCACGTGCTCCGAGCCTCTTTCCTCATCTCTGGAGGAGCTAGTGCAACTCTCCTTACAGTGTGGTAAGACTGACCCCCAACAGTGCAGTCGGTTAGCACACGGCGCTCACAGAGTAACGTGCTAAGATTAAGTCAGGCGACGTACGCAGTTGCTGTATCCTCAACAAGCAATATGGGCGCCATCAAGTCCAGGGAGTACTTGGTTGCTGTCACTTGTTTCATTAGCTTCCACTAATTTAGCACCTGTCGAGTGCTAGAGGCCTTGCAATCCTCCCAGTTGTCAGAGGAACCCTTCAAGGTGGAGAGTAGGATTGCTGGCATTATGCAGCATATATAAGAGCTAAGGAATTAAACGGGGCACACAAAGTAACTTCTGCCCTGGGACACAGCGGGCCTGCTGCCCCTGCGTACTCTCCCCAGCAGAGCAAGGCTTTCCTGAATGCCATGCCCCTCTGACCCGTCCTGAACAGGGCCGGCAGGGAGGGGCCAGCAAAGCCTCACCTTCCCCACTGTGAGATCTGGGTTTGAGGCTGGGACAGTATGAGACAGAAAGTGTTTCTTTTCCTTGAGGGGCAGCAATTAGCACTGCAGTCAGGATTCTGGGCCCGACACCAAGAGCAACGTGGAGCCGCTGACCCTATCAGTGCCTTCGCCGATCACCCAGGTGCACATGTAGCTAGAGAGCTCCAGATCTCGGTCGTCCTGGACTCAGGGAGCCAGACAGAGGTTTCCAGATGGCCTCATAAGAGCACCACAAATGAGAGAGAGGGAAGGGGGAGAGACAGAGAGAGAGAGAGAGAGAGAGAGAGAGAGAGAGACAGAGACAGAGAGAGACAGAGAGAGAGAGAGGGAGAGAGAGAGGGAGACGGAGACCAAGAGGGAGAGGGAGACAGAGACAGAGAGACACAGAGACAGAGACAGAGACAGAGACAGAGAAGGAGAGAGAGAGACACAGAGACACAGAGACAGAGAAGGAGAAAGAGACAGAAAGAGATGGACAAAGAGAGACACAGAGAGAGAGAGACAGAGAGAGAGACAGAGACAGAGGAGAAAGAGACAGAGAGAGACAGAGAGACAGAGACAGAGATGGAGAGGGAGAGAGACAGAGAGAGAGAGAGAGCACGCTCACTGTGAAAGGCCACAGAAAGAGGAGGCAAGTACCCATGAATAACAGTCAATAAATAGCACAAAAATAGATTTAAATACCCAAAGATTGCAAGCACTGAATAATCCAAGGCATCCACCACGCAGCATCAGCAAATGAAAGGCGCGAGGAAAGCAACGCTGGGCCCACAAGAGGACGATCAGTGAGCCTCAGGAGTGACAGCGGCCTTGGGGAGACGGACCAAGCACACTCCAGAAGGGAGGATTTTCGTTGATTAGAAAGACAAGACGGGCGATGGATGGGTTGACCAGCCACAACTAAAATTAAAACTTAAACTTGTGAGCACAAAGATAAGAGCCCGATTAAACGACACCAAGCACAGAGCCAAGGGAGGCAGCAAAGGAAACCGCCGAAGCGTGAGAGCCACGCGCGGAAGCTGGCCGCTCCAAAGGCGAGCTGCCCAGCCTGGGGAGGCTCCGAGTGGAGGAAAGAGGTCGGATCTGAAGAGATAATGGGGGAGCTTTCTAGGAAAGAAAAGAAACACTCACCTGGGCGTCCAGGTCGCTACATTCCAAGGAAGACTGACGTCTCAGATTCCCTCAAGCATTTACTGCCATAGCATTTAAAACACCAAAGACAAAAAAACAGATCTTTAAAACAGCCAGACAAAAAGAGACACTACTTAAGGAAACAGCAAGAGCATCTCTTCAGCTCCAACAGTCAGAAAATAACTGAATTTTCGGCCAATCAGATAGCGCCTTGGAAGTGAGGAGACCAGAAGTCGCTGACTCTGAGCTGGGTGCTGCGCAGAGCCACGCAGCCAGCCGCAGCAAAGACGCGCTCGGACACAGGTGGCATGACAGGGCGCTCACAGGGGCAAAGGCATCGAGAGCTGGGGTTGAGCTAACAAGCCAATAAGCGTCTGCAAGTAGAGCCAAAAGACGGTGGGTAGAAAAATAATTAGTATTATTATAAAATTATAGAATAGTAGAATTAGAATATTAGACAGCAAAAATATACAAGGTAGGAGGATGATTAATTTTATTTTGGATAGTCTCAGGTATCTTTACCATCTAAGGGGGGTTAAAATACTTTCAAATTTAGTTATGTTTTCACCTGGGAGTGGTAGCACACAGCTGTAATCCCAGCACTTGGAAGGCTGAGGCAGGAGGATTATAATGAGTTCAAGGACAGCCTAAACTATGTAGCATGACCTTGTCTTAAAAAAAAAAAAAGAAAGAAAGAAAGAAAGAAAGAAAGAAAGAAAGAAAAGCTACATTCTTTAATTAAAAATGCACAAGTGGGCAAGAAAAAAATAAATAGAAAAAGAATAGGTTTGAAAGAGTAGAACAAAAAATAAAACTGAAATAAGAAAAAATCAAATGAGCAATTTTTAAACCCTTGACCAACGTTTAAAAATCAAAGAAAGCTGGGGAGGAAGCTTGGTGGTCTAAGGGCCTGCCTGGCAAGCACAAGCTCCTGAGTTTGATTCCCAGTACCGCAGTTTGTGCTGGCCCTGGAGCCCCAGCACTGGGGAGGCTGAGACAGGAGGCCCACTACCAGCCCAAACTGCATAGTGAGACTTGTACCAACAAGAAAATTCAAAAATAAAAATAAAGCAAAGAAGAATAAAAGAGAATGACAGAAAAAGTGAAAACAGAAAAATCAAAGATATAAGAAACCAATTAAAATGTAAATAAATGTTAATGAACTAAAATAGCCAATTCAATACAAGACTATCCAAATTTTTCTTTTAAACAAGAAACACCCAAATAAAAACCAATCACCTGGTTTAAGAAGTGAAACCTTATTGGTCAGATTGAAGCACCTGTGCATACTTACAGACGCTTATTGGCTTGTTAGCTCAAGCCCTGCTCTTGACGCCTCTGCTCCTGTCCTCGCCTTGACCAAAACATTCGTCCTCTCCTGCCAGAAAAAAAGGACCAAATTTAGTTTAGTGTCTGTTCTGTCCATGCACTTCCATATGTTCCTATGGATTTGTTCATTCACACACTATTTCTCCCACATCTTACATTCTATGCAGTATTATACTTGTTAAGCCTGTGCATGCTGATAACTTTACTAGTGTGTACCACTGCATTATCTTGGTAGGACTGCGTTACACTGATTTTTGCCTTCCTTTTGCTAGAAATTATTGTTACAGACACTAATGGTGAGACTATCCTTGCACGTCACCTCATTTGCATATGCAGAACTTGCTCTCTGCAGTGTATATTTTTAGTTGTGCAATCTCCAGTCCCTGGAGTGCAAGTGACTTCAGTGTTCCCAGTGATTCACAGACCAAAAGCAGCTTCACAGGTCACTGTACTTCTGACAATGGCAGGCTGAGTAATGAGGGCCAACTAGAAAATCTGGATAAACTTTTAAATTCAAAATTACATGCTTCCAAAAGAAAAGTATAAAAACGAGGTATGAAAACTAAAGCCATATTAATATGCTGAGCTATAAAAGGCTCAAGTCAACAACTTCTGATGTTGCCAGTCCTACAGATAACCCACTACTGTTATGGACTACTGGACTATATTGAGTTATTTTGCTGAATTCATATATCTACAATATTTGAATGGCAATGGAATACCCATCTCTGACAAAACTAAACAAAAAAGGGGGGATGCAAATGAAGGACCATTTTGTATCTGTATATACAAAATAGGATAGAAGATATAAAGCTACTTTCTCTTAATTCAGTGAGAAGAAAGATTTGTACTAATAGTGTTTGGACAGGATATCATGCCTGCATCTACACTATGAATAACTACTATGAAGACAATAATATGCAATGTATTAATTATTGTAACTGTCCTACTAACCTGTTTTGAAACTGTCTCATTGCTATTTGTTTCTAAAAAAAATTATATGCCTAAAGGCTTTGGAGAATTACCAAGAAAGTAGGGCCAGGAAGATGGCTCAGCAGCATAAATGCCTGCCTGGCGAGCATAAGGTCCTGAGTTCAATCCCCAGTACTGCAAAAACAAAACAAAGAAAAACAAAGATGGTAATACAATTATCAAGAAAGCAAAGAGTTGGGCTGGTGAGATGGCTCAGTGGTCTAAAGCACCTATTTAGAACAAGCTTGGCAAATCACGGGGACCGCGGTTCAATCCCCCAGCACCACATGCCAGCCAGCTCTGCCCCCAGGTGGACTGAGCTGGCCACACACACACACACACATACACACAAAATAAATAAATAAATTTAAAAAAAAAGAAAGAAAGAAAGCAAAGAGTTATAGGGCTAAGATCCAGATCGGGACAGAAGCTCACCGAGGCAAACTCAGCCCTGGGTTGACTTCTCCAAAAGGAGTCTTCTTTTGATTCCAGAAAAGGAGGCTGAGAAACTGCACTGGTGACACATCTGTAAAAGCAACGATAGAAAAGTTAAGTCAGTGGCTATGAATAAAGGGAACGTAACTAACCTCCTACACCAAACGTGATGTCCACTTTTTCTATGATTCCCTCTTCTTGCCTCTTGTCTTTCATGGAGGGATTGACTGGGCTTTGTTTTTCGGCTGACTCTGCAGGGATACACCCTATGAGTAAAGCGAAGAGTACGTGCTGTCTTTCAAAGGGATTTAATGCCAATTCAAAACACTGACGTTCCTAACTGGATTAAGGAGGGCTGGCACTGCCAGGAGCCTGCCAGCATCAAACATCCAAGTTCGCCCTAAAGAGAGGCACGAGCATGCTGGTCCCCAGTGCATCTCCACAACTTTCCAGTGTCCAGTCAGACCCAGGCACACACGGAAACACGGTAAGATGGAAGAAAACAAAGAAGCACAGCACAATATGGAAACTTTCCATGCATAAGGCTTCCAGACAAAACAGGTACCAGACTCAGACTTAAAAATCACTGGGTTAATATAGCCAAGTAAATAAAAGAGGAAAAATTACACCAGAGAACTACAAACAATTAAGGTGAATCAAATGTAAAATCCAGAATTGAAGAAAAAGAATAATTAAAATTTAAAAATCATTGCATAGGTTTAATAACAAGATCAGCTGAAGAAATAATCAGTAAACTGAAGGCTATATCAAAGGAAAATACCTAGAACAACTCATGGAGAGACCTGAGGACAGGACACAAGAGAAGAGGTCTAAGAAGCACTGGGGTGCTGCGAAAGCTCTAGTATACATGCAGTTATGATCCCTGAAGAACAAGAGAAAGAGCGAGGCAGAGGCAATAGCTAAAGAGATAATGGCTGAGAATGTTTTTAACATGATAAATTATATTCAGAAAGATTCAAAAAGGGCCATCCAGAAGCTCAGAGGATTAAAGCACCTGCTTAGGCAGACTCAGGGACCAGGGTTGGATCCCTGGTGTGCTGTGTTGGCCCTGCCTTGGGGCATGCTGAGACAGCCACTGAGACCGGGTATGATTGCATGCACCTGTAATCCCAGCGCTTGGGAGACTGAGAACAGGAGAATCACTACAAGTCCGATCTATGTAGTGAGACCCTGTAGACCCTGTACTAAAAAAAAAAAATTAGGGCTGAGGAGATGGCTTGGTAGAATAAGCACTTCCCTGGCAAGCGTAAGGGCCTGAGTTCAATCCCTGGTTCCACAAAAAAAAAATCGAAAGATTCAAGAGCACTTTATGCAAATTAAATACAAAGATCATGACAAAAGGCACATGATTTTAAAACTACTGGCAACAAGAAACAGAAGAATCTTAAAACCTGGGAGAATAAAAGACTCGTAAACTTCAACAATAATAATAATAGCATCTGACTTCTCAACAGAACTAATTTTTTTAAAAAAAGATAATAGAATGTTATCTACAATGTATTCAAAGAAAATGTGCCAACCTTGTTCTTCAGCAAAAAATAGCCAAGAAAGAAAGAAAAATGAAAGACAGACAGACAGACAGACAGACTAACATCTTCAGTCTGGAAGAAATACATTTTCAGGCTAAGAAGATTCACCTCACAGATCCACAGTAAAGGAAATACTGAGCGACGTTCTTCAGAGAGATACTTGAAAATGTAGAAAGAAAGAAAATGACAGATAGATGAAGATGTACGTAAATGTAAATGAGTATCAGTGTATTAAAAAATAAACATTTGTGGTTATGGGCAACGATTATTATTTATACTAGCTGTCTCCCTAAGGCCTCCTGGGCTCCTGGTGGGTCCTTTGCAAGGTAGTTAGCTTCTGAGGCTCATAGCTGGCTTACTGCTCCGAGGTGGGGTGCAGACTGAGAAGGCGGGTGGCTGTCAGAGCGCAACTCCCTTTGGAGGCCCCAACTCTGGGCTGAAACCTCTACAAACTGCAAACCAAAGTGAGCTTCTCTTCCTTGAACTTGCAGGAGTGAAGTATTGTGGCTCAGCAATGAGAAAATGAATAAAACAACCCCATAGTGAGATAAAACACACAGGAACCATACCATCCATAGGAGAAAGAAGAAGTGAAGCATTTCAAGGCCCTTACACTGTCCAAGAAGTAGGGAAAGTACTAAAAAGGGGGAAGGGCACATGGCTGCACTGACAAAGGTTCTACAATCTGAGGTACAGGATCTCAGAACAAATCCTGAGGGCATTTCAGTGACCTTCGCAGACCAAAAAGCTACAACTCTTGTTGCATAGGTCCTGCTTTACCTTGGTCTTAACCATCCAGTAGAAAAGTATGAAGTCGAAATATAAAAAATAAAGCCATGCTGTTAAGTTGAGCTGTGGCGGACTCAGGTCAATAATTTCTGACATTGCCAGTTAAACAGAAGACCCAATGCTATTATGGGCTACTGGACTCTTTTAGAACATTTTGCTGAGTTTACACACCTATAATATTCAATAACGGAGCTTAGAAAAAATGGGGTATACCGATGAATGTCCATTTTGTATCTGTGTATTCAAAGAGGTTGGGATAGATATATAGTTGCATTCTCTTAATGAATAGAATGATTTGTTCTAATGGTGTTTGTAAATAGGATCACAAGTCCGCATCTTGTACAGCAATTAACCACTAAGAAGAATATATGCAGTGTATTATTTGTTGAAACTGTACTTCCGATTTGATTTGAAACTGTCTCATTGCTGTTTATCAATAAAACTTTGAAAAAAAAAAAAGGGGGGAAGGGGTGTGCTTGGGGCGTGGCTAACTTGTCAAGTGTTTGCCTGTTTGAGTTCCTGAACTTGATCTCTAGCTCTAAAAAGCAGGTAAAATAAAATAAATAAGAATCAAATAAATCTGTTGTCATCTCTGAGGCAGAAGCTCTCTAAGTGTGCCCACCAATCACTTGAAATCCCCCAAATCTAAGCTATTTTCATAGCAGTGCTCACCTATTATGTGCCCCTCTTGGTCTCTTGGCATTTGCAATGGTGACATAAAAGCTACGGTTGCTAACTTCTGGAGCCAGAACGTAAATAGACAAAGACAATCACACAGGATGTGAAGAAAAAGCTATTGAATTATATGCTGCTCACATGAGACGTACTTCAAATGTAAGAGTACAGAAAGGCTGAGATCAGGAGGTTGGAAGGCACCTCATTTCACTACCAAGGAAGACAGAGTTCGTGTAGCTACATCGCTAGGACACAACAGACTTCCAGGAGTAAAATAACTAAAGAGAAAGAGGCATTTTAGAAAAATCCAATTGGCCAGAACGATATAACAACCCTAAAGAAGGAAGCACCTGATAACACAGCCTGAAAATATATAAAGCAAACATTGACCAAGCTGAGAGAGAAAATGGACAAAGCCGCTGTCATAGTGGCAAAGTGTAAATGACAGAACAAACAGACCAAAAACGTCAGCAAGGATGTAGAAGTTCTGAATAACATAATTAACCAAATTGACTTAATTGAGATTTATAGTACCTTGCACCTAAGAACTGCAGAGCAAGTCTTCTTTTCAAGTTTACTTAAGCATTTACTAAAATTGACCATTTGCTGGGTCATAAAGCAAGCTCCAACACATTTCAAAGTATTAAAATTAAATAGTACCTGTTCTCTGATCTGAGTGAAATTCAGCTAGACCTCAACAACAAAGCAGGATCTTTTGAAAATCAAGAATTTGAGGAAATTAAGAAACACTTCTAGGGGCTGGGGAAATGGCTTAGTAGAATAAGCACTTCCCTGGCAAGCACAAGGGCCTAAGATCAATCCCCAGATCCGCCAAAAAAAAAAAAGAAAAAGAAAAAGAAACACTTCTAAGAAATGCACTAGACCTAAGCAAAAAATCACAATGAAAATTAGAAAAAACTTAATGATAATAAAACTGCATGATATGATAATGTGTAGAATGAATAAAAGAGAAGCTTAGAGGAAATTGGTAGAGCCTTAAATGCATGTGGTTAAAAAAAAAAAAAAAAAAAAAGAAAGCCTAAGAGATAAAGATCTAAACTTCCATGTCGAGAACTAGGAAAGGAAAATAGCAAATTGAACCCGAAGAAAGGGCTGGAAAAGTGGTGCAGAGGGGCCAGCACTGGGGTCCTCAGGACACTGGGGTCCTCAGGACACTGGGGTAGGGAGGCTGGATGGGTATTTTCGCTAACCTAGTAGAGATCGTTCTACTGTCTGTTTCCCTCACTACTAAGAAGTGGTAACCTCACCAGATGTTTGGAGCTTCACACGTCTCCTGTTCTGGGAATTTTCCAAGCAGATGTTTTGTCCACTTTTCTATTCTTTGGTTGCTTTCTTTTTTCTTATTTTTGATGCATGATATTTTTCCTATGTGATGGGTCCACGATCCTTATTTGTTATGTGTATTGCAAATATCTTCTCTCAGGGTGTACCCTGTCTCTTCATTTTTTTTTATGGTGGCATTTATAAAACAGAAATTTTTAATTCATAGAGTCAGATACATCGGTATGTTTCTCACATCTTTTCGCTCCTTACTCCACTTGGAAGTTTTTTGGGGGTCACCTGAGGCTGACTCCACTCTCACTGCTGGAGAAATTCAGGCGCAAGCTGGAACTTACACTCAGCGGCTACAAGCAGCAAGGAGCGCCATCAAACCCTGATCCCCGGTCCTTCCCTGACGCTCTACGCGGCATGCCTGAAGCCTCCAGTCAGAGCTGCACTCAGTCCCTGCTCCCGTGGTAGGTTCTGGGGTCACAGCAATCAGAGCTGGGAAGGATCCAAACTTTCCAGGAAGCAGCTTAAAGTCAGATGCGAGCCCGCTGAGTGCCCTGCCAGGAGACACTGGTCTGCATGCTCCTGGAGGCTGACAGGTGGGGAATCCACACAAGGACACTGAGGCCAAGGCAGGACTGGAAAGACCCAATGCCTACAGCAGAGAGGACTGTGCTCCCTCCTAGTTTTCATCTCACCTTACCCTACCCTACTCTACCCCACCCTGCCCCACCCTACCCCACCTCATCCCATCCCACCCCATCCTATTCTATTCCATTTCATTTTTAAATCTTATTTCTATTGTGCTGGGGACTCTCTTTTTGCAGGGGACGTGGGGGGATGAGCTCAATATCTGAGCTACATTCCCAACCCCTTATTTCCTAGTTTCAAAAGAGAACAATAACACTTGGAAAGTTGAACTAACCAGCTCAACATAAACATAGTTTGAATGTGGAAGCCAGGCCCATCAGACCCAAGCCAGGTTCTCTTGGTCCTCCAGGATTTCCGAGGAGAGGAAAAGGATGAGCAGGGTTGTGGGTGACATGGTGCAGCAGCTGTGGGCAGCTCTTCCACCCAGCTGCTGGGCCTGGCCAGGACACTGGGCCTCTGCACGTTGGACCTCCCTGGCTCCTTGGTGCCCCAGCCACGCCCAGCCTTGCCAACTGTGACCTGGCATTGACAGCACCCACAGGTGCTGTCCAACAGGCACACTCACATAGGCCCACCAATGATCACTTGCCGCAACCCAGGCATTCACACACACTACAACACAAATGCATGCATGTATGCAAACACATGAGCCACACCCTTCCCTTCTGTGCAGTCAGCCCTGGGTTCCTGCGAACCAAAGCAAACTGTGAGTCTTCACTATTCCTCCCTGCAGCTTTCTAGGCTGCTCTGTGGCTAACACTGGTGACCAAACTGGAGAAACGATCAAGTCCACAGACCCCAAGGACACACAAAGTGCATGCAAGTTTTGTGTTAATAGAAAAGATGAAGTTTCAACTTGAATTACACAGCTCTATGGCATCCCGTCTTTTGTCGCCTTTATTTTCTAAGCCCTGCGTTCCACCCTGACCGTGCTGAGCCCAAGGCTATGATTTCCGAGGTGACTCGGAAAGGTCCTCTTTCCCTGCCTTAGGTACTCACCCACCACCACTCTCACCGTCCTGTACATCATCATTCCCAGCCCTAAAGCACTTCACATTTGCTGAAAAGCACTTCAGTTGCAAAGTGATTAGAGGTTGAAGATCCGTCGTTTAAAATTTAAATTAAACCGATTAAAATTACAGGAGCACTTCACGTGTTTTAAGCAAATAATTATTTTTCACAAACAGATCCGGAACTCAGGCAAGCTGGACCCTCAGCAAGAGAAAGCAGAGGCAGCTCCCAAGGGAGGCCAGACTCCCCAGCCACGCGGCCGGCCCTGCTGGGCACCCTGGCTGCTGCGCCAAGTCCTGGGAGGGCACAGGGTCCCAGCTCAAGCACCGTCCCTTGTGCTCCCAGAAACCAGCCATGACCTTGGACCTCCCTCCCAAGGTGACCCACAGGATGTCACTTCCAGGGCTTTCTTGGAGCTTCTGCTGTGAACGGAGGTGATCTAGATGACGGGGAGAGGGAGAAGGCCTCTCTCTGGGCTGTGGTAGCTGCCCAAGTCACATACACCACGTCCCCAAGGGCTCCAACGTCTAGGACACAATCCTCGGGGCCACCAGCATAGGAGGAGGACCTCACGTGGACCAAGCACTCTGCGTGTCCCAGGCACAGCTGGGAATCGGCAGAGGAGCAAAACTAGAAGCTACAGAAAGGAAAACTATGGAAATGGTCAACCTCGAGGTCTTCGGGCTTAGCCTCATAGAGCAGCAGCTCAGATAGGAGTTTTCAGATGAACAAAGAACGCAGAGACATTCAAAGACCAGCGGTGCGAAGACCGACGGCACCTGTCCCGGCACGCAGTGAATACACCGAGGCCAAGCTGCCGCAGTTAGCCGTAATCTCGAGGCTCGAAGACAAGATCCCCAGCACTTCCGGCTCCCTGTGGGAATACTGGGACCCAGAGATTGGTGTTTCAAGTCTTTACGCCTGGCCACATGGCGCCCACAGTGCCCCAGCCTGCCTCCCTCCACCCAGCGCTGGGCAAGGGGTCAGCTGTGCGTGGCAGCGGGAGCAGACAGCAGAAGGAAGCGGCTCCTGACCTGCGTGGCGGAGAAGGAGCGCACAGCCAAGCCCAGCCCCGACTTTCACAAACAAACCTGAATCCAGGTTTCCAAACCCCACCCCTGCCCCGGCGGCCCCACCCCCGGAAGAGCGAGCGAGCTGCAGCCGCCTGGGTAGGAATCCTTGGGCCTCTGTTTTCCGTTTTCTCTAATTAGGTTTCCAAGCCAGGGATCCTCTGGGCTGCTTTCCTTGAGCTCTGTGCTGGAATATGTGCTCTGGGGTTATTTACAGCTATTTCCCAAGAGGCCCAGGGGTGGGGCAGGGCGAGAGGCTTTCTGTAAATAAGAATCAGCCTGGGGGGCGGGGGGAGCCGTTAATCACCCGGATGAGCCACATTTTGGGGTGGTGACCGTGGCGGTGGTTACCCAAGCCCCGAGTGTGTTTCAGCCCACTAAGCGCAGCTTTTCAGGATCCCTGAAATGGCGAGCATTACATCACAGTCTTTTGTCATGACAAAACACCAGCAGCTTGCCCTCCACTTCCTGCGGATGCGCGAGAACCCGAGGTCTCCGGCGACGGTCATTTCACAGCGGCGACAGAGGGGCCGTGTCTTCTTGCTTCCCAAAGATGATTGATTTACAGGCCCCCTGAGGAATAGAAGAGGCCTGCTCCTCAGCAGCCCGGGTGTGGCCCAGAACCACCGGGTCTTTGGGGAGAGGGGAGCCATTTCTTCTCTTTCAAGGAACAAACTGACCCATCTGTTCACCAGGCAGGGCACCCCCCCAACTCCTTCCTGAGCCATGCCCCGGCCCTGCAGGACGCAGTGGGACACAGGCCCGAGGAGGACAGAGAGCCGCCCATTCGGAGCTCACGCTGAGGGCAGAGGACTCGCACCAGCACCCAGACCAGGCTGGGACCCTGGCTCTCATCCTCCTCCAGCATGCAACGCAGAGCCCTGCGGGATGGAGCCAATGAGCGAGCAAAGCGGAACAAGGCCGGCCACTGTCGCCATGGTTCCTAGGAGGGACACACTTTACTCTGGCTCTGTGGCTGGCAGGAGCGACAGGCGAGGTGATTGCCCTCCCTTCCAGAGGTCTGCATGACTCTTTGACCAGGTGGGGCAGAGAGGGGACACGACAACAGGAGAGGCTGGTGGAGGAGCCCTGTCACTCAGCCCTGAAGTCAGGCCAGGAGGTCGACCAGCAGGCCATTTCCTGCACCACCGAAGATCCCCTGTGTCTCTGTCCCAAACAAGCCTGCTCTTTCTTGGACAAGGCTGC
This sequence comes from Octodon degus, assembly GCF_000260255.1. Classification (NCBI taxonomy): domain Eukaryota; kingdom Metazoa; phylum Chordata; class Mammalia; order Rodentia; family Octodontidae; genus Octodon; species Octodon degus. The sequence goes on from NW_004524646.1 coordinate 10,995,747, forward strand.
TTCCTGCCTTAAAGATGAGAGCACGAGAGTCACTTGGGAAGTATTCCCAGGGACCACCTAGGCGCTTGTCACCTGCTACCCCTACGTACAGCAGGGTTCGCAGGAGCTTAACTCTTAGATGCACGGCCGCTTACAAAGCATTTCTCAACCTGTCTTGTCTTGGGTGCGGTTGTTCCCACGACATCTTACCGGACTCAAGTTTGAAGGGCACCTTTTGGGCGGGCAGCATGGCCTTTGTAGTGCTTAACTGTGGCTAAATCTGCCACCAATTTTTTTAAACTCTTGCTGTAGAGCTGTAAAGGCTTGCAAGCTGAAGTTCTTGGTGCCTTGGTTTTGACCTCTGTGAAGTGGGTGTCGTGGTAAGTCTTGCTGGAGGATAGAGAAACTATGTGAAGGGCACACAGTCCAGTGTGTGCAGCTCCACCCAGCACCACCGCTCATCACCCGCTCTGTGATGCTCCAATTCTTTCACACATTCCACAAACTGTACCTGGTGTCACTGTTGCTGGCTTTAGGATGCAGGTGCTGACAGGACACAGACGTTGAGGGTAGAGGCTGTTACACTTGTCTGGTGCCCATCTTTGGTCAGCAGCGACTGTGCCATCAGCCACCTCAGGGTCTGGGTCAGAGTTGAATGAAAGGCAGGTGTTCACCATTACCCTGGCGGCAGGGGCTCTGTACGCCCCTGTGCAGGCACAGCAAGGGACACATCAGGCTGTCACCATGGAGGGCACTTCCAGAGCAGTGTTGTGCACCAGGCTGTGTAAGAGGATGTGTGGAATGGCACAGAGGAGCAAGGAAGGGAGTCTTCAGAGAGAAGCACATAGATAAAGGGGCACCAAGGAGAGGCCCCTGAGGGAGGGAGGAACCGTGAGGTTGGAGGCTCCAGCCCAGCGCTTGCTGTCAGGAAGCCAGAGGGGGGGGCTCCAGGTTGCCAAGAACAGAGGGACTTACCTGAATGCTTCGTGTGCTCCAAGAAGGGAGAGTACGCTGAACAGGCCCGCAGACGGCTCATCATAGAGCTGCTGTGGGACCCAGCGGCTGTGCTCTGAGGAATGTCCCCAAGAGAAATGAAAACTTACATCCACAAAACAGGTACACAAGAGGCAAGAGGTGCAGGCAACTCAGATGTCCATCAGCTAATGCATGGAGAAGTACAAGGTGCTGTGTCCACAGAATGGAATACAATGCAACCCTAAAAAGAGATGACGTGCCATTAATGGCCACGTGGCCTCAGGACTGAACCCTGAAGCTATTACACTAGGAGGAAGAAGTTACAGTTAGATACACACACACACACACACACACACACACACACACACACACACCTACCTCAAAAGTCCAGAATAGGAAAATGTATGAATATTAAAAGTATCCCTGGGGCTGAAAGGCATACAGAGTGTGTGGACCGAGCATAAAGGGCTTCTTGTACAGGTAGTTAAAATATATGGAATGGACTTCGGTGCTTTGCTTCGCACATCTTGGAAGGCCCTGGAAGCCATTAAATTATAAACGTTAGTGGATGAATTGTATGGTGTTACATCTCGATAAAGCTGTTTCTAGAAACTGCATGGAAGCATCAGTTACTTTCCACCTTCATGAAGTTAACTCTGACTTCTGTACGGGAACAGTTATTATGCTTCTTGTTTGGCAAATGAAAGAAGAGAAGGTTCAGGCAGGGTGAGTGACTTGTCCCCCAGAAAGCTCATGGTGATGAAGTTTTAGTTGCTGGTGGGATTGTGTGAGTCATCGGATCGGGAGATCATAATTTGATGGCCTTTTTGGGAGGCTATGGCACCAGGAAAGGGGCTGGGCTGAAGGGAGCAGATCAGGGGCTGTGCCTTAGGATCCTCACCCCATCTGCTGCTCTTGCTTCCTGGCAGTCATGAGGGGAACAGCTCTGCTCCACCCCATCCTCCTGCCAGGATGTTCCCACCTCATTGTACCTAAATTCAATGGAGCCTGCTGACCAGGGACTGAACCCTTGGAAACCGTGAGCCCAAAGAGCTCTTCGTTCCTTCTTGTTTCCCTCATGTATTTGGTCACAGGGATGCAAAGCCAGCATGCCCAGGGCCAAAGCTCACAAATGCCCACCCTCCTCTCTTACTTCCAACACCTGAGGTTTCCCAAGACGTGCAGCCCCACGTGCCTGATATCAACCCCATGTGACTGATAAATCCAGCTCCCTTCCTCATTCACTGAAAACCATCTTCTAGAACCTCACCATCTGCCCTCAGATCCATGTAGCTCCTTGTTCCCTGCCCCTAGCCTCCTGCTCTGTGCTTCTCGCCCACCCATCCTCACTCCCCAGCCCTGGCGGTGTGGCCAGCACAGGCTTTGCTTCCAGCCCAACCACTTATCTTCAAAGACAATTTCCGCTCCAAATATTTATGGCAAAATAAGAGCGTCTTCTCTCACCGGGGCCTGTGCTGGCGGCGGTTTTCCCAATGTGCATATATTCGCCTATGAAGTCCTCTGAGGTACGTTAAGAACTCTTGGCTGTGGGGCTCTGCACTGGCACCCACCCACCCACACAAGTTGTTAAGCCCCAGCTTTACCCGAACAGAGGCACTGAGTTCCTTCCAAGAGCCACACCCAGTGCACCCTTGCTCTGACCCTCCCCACCCACCCAAACCCAGCAGCCTGAAGAAGGGTCCTAGGCAGGATGCCCACTCCTATGGTGGACACTGGTTGCCCCAAATTTTGTGTGCCCCGGGAATCCCAACTCTGCTGCACACTAGCTGTGATCATCCTCAGTCGCCTTGTTCAACCCCTTCCTTCGTCTGGAAAGAGGGACAAAGATAACTTCCAGCTTTTACAAGATGGTCTGATGTGGGTCTGGGCGCTCGGCCATCAAATACACAGCCAACTAAGGCATAGGCACGGCGGCAGCTGTCTTCTCCTCTTTGGCATTATCGAACAGTCTCTGCAAACAAAAATGGCCCTTATTTGCCATCACGTTTTCACTCTGCACAGCAACTCATTTGCAAGAGCATCGCGTTCCTTGGATTCAGCCTGGGTCTTCTTCACCGAAGAGGAAACTGGGCTCAGAGAGGGGCAAGGATTGCTACGGCCTCTGAGTATAACGGGGGTGGCTGTTGGAAAGCCCAGTTCACCCTGCTCCAGCCCAGGGTGGGCCTCTTCCTCCCCCGGGGTGATCGCCATGACACCGCCACAGCTGTACCACAGGGTGCGAAGTTTCTGTCCTCCCAGGCCATGGGACATTTTTAGATTTTGAATCGCCACTGAAGGTTAGGGGGACGCTAAACTCAGCACTGTCAGCACATTCCTGGGGTGGGAGAAGTCAGCCCCCGCAGGTGGCACAGCTCCTCCAGCCCGCCCTGCACCACCCTGTCCCCTCCCAGGCGGCTCCATGGCCAGGCCCTGGTGCACAGAATTGACCAAGCACCCCTCCCAGCTGCGGCTCCTCCGAGACTGCATGTCTGAGGACTGGTCAGGACAAGGCCAGGAGGAGCAGTGCCAGCTTCGCCATGGGCCGCAGCGCACAATGGGAAAAAGGTTCTCAGGCCCTGGAGGGAAGGGGTGGGACCTCCCAAGCACAAGACGGTTCCCAGCACAAGCCGGGAGGGGTGGGTGCTCTGCAGGTGTCTGCCTGGGCAGCACGCCAGCCCGACCTTCCACGGGCCTCACCCTGGGGACCACAGGGGACAGTGGAGCATCCTGGCACAGAGAAGCAATCACACAGCTTGGAGCCAGACAGAGGTGGCTCTGTGGCGGCCAGAGCCCAGCAGCAACTTGTCCCCTGAGCAGCAGGCCCTTCCTATAGGATCAGCAGCCCTGCCGCCACCCCTCAGCTGCCTCTCGGAGTGGAGACCGCAGGCACCTCCCACATTCCACAGTAAAGAGTGGTCGTACACTCGCCCCCTCATTCCGAATGTGTCCTAGGGACCAACCGGGCTCTGTCCCCCCCCCTTCCCTTCTGCTTGCCCCTCACGCTCTCCTTTCCTCACTACCTTCCTGACTTTCCATCCCTGAGGGCAGACTCCACTCTCCAGGCCCTGAAACGCTTGCTTGCAGCTGGTTTCAACACAGGCCCAGGCCAGAGCAGCTCTGAGTTGGAGCTCCTGAGACCCCAGTACATTCCAGCCCAAAGGAAAAGGTGAGCCAGGGTTTTTCTGTGTCTATCAGCGGAGGACACCATAAACTCAAGGAGGTGACTTTGGAGCACACACAAACCCTGGCTTCAGACCCACCTTCAGTTACCATTGTGCTGTGGGCTGTGGCCACCCTGGACAGGGACTGCACAGGAAATTCTGCTGGAATTAGACACGGAGTTCAGGCCCTGCCTCCTGGAGGACACACGGTGAGAGGGTTGCGGCCCCCTGACAGAAAAAGAAGGGTTCCTGAGAGCAGCAGAATAGCTGCAATGAGTGGAAGTAAAGACCTTGAATCTTAAAACAAACAAAAAAAAAGAAGAAGAAGAAGAAGAAGAAGAAGAAGAAGAAGAAGAAGAAGAAGAAGAAGAAGAAGAAGAAGAAGAAGAAGAAGAAGAAGAAGAAGAAGAA
>NW_004524646.1:11000372-11001204 GCF_000260255.1 Octodon degus
AAGAAGAAGAAGAAGAAGAAGAAGAAGAAGAAGAAGAAGAAGAAGAAGAAGAAGAAGAAGAAGAAGAAGAAGAAGAAGAAGAAGAAGAAGAAGAAGGAAGCGAAAGCCTTCGTGCGCTGTGCCACCCCTGTCTGCGCAGGCAGGCCCGAGGTGAACTTCAGAGGCTGTCTCTAAACACAGCACTGCAGAGTCAAAGGCAAGCCCAGCCCAGCCACCACCCTTCTCACTGATAAATTATGCACAGCCTCTGGATAGATACGCCCCCAGGGCTGAGGTCCTGTCTGAGCAGCTCAGGCCCCTCTCCTCAGCCGCCCTGGGCTCCCACGTTCCTGCCCCAGCCGGCCGCACACCCCGCCCCACCTGCTGTCTCCCTGGGGCAGGCCAGGTGTGCTCCTGATGGACGGCCCTTCTGGCCCCTCCATCCTAGAGGCCCTGGGCTTTTGACAGACAGCAGGCACGTCACAACTGGAACCAGGGCAGCCTGTCTCGAGGGGACATGCATTTTATTTGAGCAGCAGCAGCGAGGGCTGTCTCCTAGCTCCTGTCCTGAGAGGCTGGTCCGACCACGCCTCTCATTCCTCTTGCGTGTGTGCACGTTTGCTTCAGTGTGTGCGAAGCAAGTCTGAGCCAGAGCGCGACAGCGAGGAAGCCAGCTTGCTCTGTGATCTGAGGGTGAAATCAGAAGGGTGCCGTCGCCTGCGTACCCCTTATCTGTCCCAGAGATGGTTGCAGGTCATTTCAAAGGAGATGCAGCATCTTTATTAAATTTAAGCCACGTCTACTTAGAGAGGAAGAAAGATTTCCTTCTTCCTGCCTCTCTCTCTCTCTCTCT
>NW_004524646.1:11002144-11010831 GCF_000260255.1 Octodon degus
AGAGAGACAGAGAGACAGAGACAGAGTTTTGAAAAAACAAGTTTAACTGGCTGCCCCTGCTCTTCCTAACCCCTTTATTTTCTTTCTTCTTTATCTGGTTTAACCCTCTCCTCTGCGGTCAACTGTGTCACTTGCTTTCACGTCATTATTTCTTGATAGAATTTGGCCTGAATCGCGCTCTCTTTGCCTGGGTGTGTTTGTTTGGTTTTTGTCTGTCCTTTGCCTAGACAAGAGTCAGTAATGAGTGGTGAACCATGGACTTCGTTGCCGTCCTCCTGAGTAGGAAGCCCAGCTTTATCACCATAGAGGGACAAGACCCAGGGGACACACCTGTCTGCTCAGTCCACAGATATGTTAAGCATCTGTAAAGCACTGTCACAGCTGGTGCAGGGGTTGGGGGGGGGGAATCCGATGAGCAGGACAGAGTCTGTGAGAGGTGACGCTGTCGCTGGAAGAGCTCTGCTGCTGTTCAGGGAAGGATGGAAGCCAAAACGGGGGTGGGGGTGGGGGGTGGAGGAGACAGCAATTATTTGTGAGAAAATAAACCAAGTACTGTGAAAGACAGACCGTGAAGAAGGCCAACATCAGGCAGGGTGATTAAGAAAGGTATTTCTGAAGAACTAGCGTTTGAAGTGAGACTCGGAAGTTGAGATGGAGCAGCAATTCAAAGAGCTCAGGGAAGAGCACTGGACAAGTGGAAGGTTGAGCATCGTGGGTGTCGCTGATTGAGCCCATGGAGCATGCCCTCCAGAGCACAGTCCTGGAGGCCAGTCAGGGAACCCGGGCCACCAGCAAGTAAGAGCGTGCCTGCCCCAGGGAGGCCCATCAGACCCCAGCAGTGTGCACAGAGATGCTGGGCACCCCCTGGCGGGGTGCAAATGGCAGGGCCTTCCATTCTGCTTCATTCCTCAATGTCCCTAAAATCGCTCCTTGTTCTTCCCAACTCAACTCTTCAAGCTCCTTTTAGATTCTGCAGCCACCACCGAGCTTTCCAGCTTAAAATGTGATATGAAAACAAGGAGCCGTCAACGGCCTAGCGAGTGATACAGGCAGAGCGTTTTCAAATATAAAAGCCCCAGCAAAATGGGGGCACACTGAGGTCCTCCATCCAGGAGGAGGAAGACATAATGAGATTTCCACTTGCAGTCGGGGTAAGACTCTAACCCCCAGAGGAACTTAGTAGAGAAAGAGCTAATTAACTTGTCACCTATCATGACCTCTGAGAAGAGAGGGAAGGGTGCATGTGATACAGGTTGGAACTGGAAGCGTTGGTGTGAACTCGTGGTTGTCGATACAGACGTGCAGCTGGCACTGTAGGTGTGAATGTGCGCCTGGGTGTGTGCTTGTGTGCGCAGCCATCTCCTGGCCCAGAATCTGGGAGAAACAGACATATATAAGTATGTGACCAAGGCTCCAATCACAGGCAAACATTCCCACAACTCCTACAGCTCTTGGGACCTGTCATCATCAAGTATCCTTTCCAGGGCAGCCACTTATCTGCTTTGTGTCACTTCTTTGGCCTTTCTAGACTCTCACCCGGATGGCATCTTACAACCAATGTTCTTTAGTGTCTTTCTTCTCTGACTATCCCACTTTTTGAGCTTAATCCATATGGCTGACGATGTCTGTGATTTGCTCTCGTTCAATGCTGAGTATTTTTCCACTTTATTAAAAATACAACTGGCTAACCCATTCCCCAGTTACTGGACATTCATAAGGTTTTTAGTTTGTGAGTATTATGAATAATGTCATCTTGGATATCTGTTTTAACTTCCCCAAGGTAAAGCCTAGGGGTAGAGTGTTGGTTTTATGACAAGGCTGTGTTGTACACGGCTTGTGTACTACCCAGGAAATGTGTCTTCGGCCATTTTCCAGGCGGACTGTGACATTTCTCATTCCCCAGCAATGTCTGAGCATTCCGGTTGCTCCACGTCTTTAGCAACGCTTGTAGTGTCCACTTTGTAACTGCAGCCACTCTAGTACGTGCACCGTGGCCTCTCAGCATGGTTTTCTCATGGGTTTCCCAGTGCCTGATGACATCAGGTACCTTCTCATGAACTTATTAGCCAGCATGTCACTCTGCTCTACAGCGCATGTTGAAATTCTTGGCCATCTTTGTTGGATAATCTGTCTTATTCCTGAGGAATCTTTCCAAACATAGGCTCTTTGCCAGCCGAGTGTATTGGAAACAGTTTTCAGTCATAACATATTTTCCACTTTCTTAACTGTCTTTCTTTTAAAGATTGTATTTCATGCAGCACATGATTGCATTCCTCCTGGGGACCTGCTGCCCGCGCACAACACATTCTGATTCTTCCTGTTACCCCTTTTTTACCCTGCCCTCCATCTCCTAATGTCTCCCCTTTTACAAAGATCTTCATGATAGATTTTAAAGAGTGGAAGTTTTTAATTTTGTGGAAGCACAATTTATCAAATCTTCTAATCAATGCTGTTTGTACCCCAGCCATTGTTTACTCTGAGGTAAGAACTAAATTCCCCTATGATTTCTTCCTGAGATTTAAAATTTAAGCCATCTTGCTAAAGGATTATGATATATTTAATCTTTACTTTTGTGACTGATGTGAAGAACACCTGTGCTTATTTTTTCATGTGGACATTCAGTTATTGTGGAATCGCTTGCTGGAAAGTTTATAACCCTCTAGTGAAATTACCTTTGCCTCCTTGCTAAAAGCACTCATAGATAGAGGCTTTTATCTCAATAATCTGTGTGTCTATATATTTTTTCACTATAAAATGGTCCTTCATTTATATCCCCCTTCTTTGTTTTGTTTTGTCAGAGATGGGTGTTCCATCACTCCTTGAAATGCTGTATTTGAAGACGTCCTTAAAGGTCCTTTTCATATTTGACACCAGTTCAAATAATGTAGGTACTTGAATTCATACAAAATAGTTAGGATAGATGTATAGCTACTTTCTCTTAGTTCAATGAGAAGAAAGATTTTTACTAATATTTTTTAGACAAGAGATCATGTCTGCATCTTGTACTGTGAATTACTACAAAGACAATAATATGCAATTTATTAATTATTGTAACTGTCCTACTAACCTGTTTTGAAACTGTCTCATTGCTACTTCTTTCTCATTAAAATTAATAAAAAAATTTAAAAAATAATATGTGTGTCTACTCTTACACCAACTTCAATGTTGTAATTTTTTTGTATTGTGATTGTTGGAATTAGATAGTGTAAGTCTTTCAAATACACTGTCCTTTTAAAAAGTTTCATTCACTACACTAGGTCCTTTGCATTGCCATAAAAATTGTATAGTTTACCAATCTCTCCCAAAGCCCCACTGATGTTTTGGCTGGAGTTGCACTGAATCTGTACATTAATTGGGGTGTAAATGATGCTAAGGCAGAATAAGCAACACATTTGGCTTTTGTCCCTGTTTGGTGGCATAGAACTCCAGAAAGCCTTTGAATTTTCTGAATCATAAGCACTTCTCTGGTCCTTCCTGTCAAACCCTTTTCTTCTGGGGCACACCTACATTATGCCAATGAGGCAGTTTAGGGTGGGAACTCTCTGTAGCTTCAGGGTGGGACCAGTCATCGGAAAGACAACATGATTTCTGCATTTGCACTTTGAGCCCCATCCACTGACCTCTAGAAGAAAAATGGAGACTCTAGGTTCAGTGGTGTGCAAACCCCAGAACAAGGAGATGCAGAGTCTGAGCTGGTAACCCCATCAGCTGCTGGGTGGGCAAAGCAGTGGAGGGTCCTGGGAATCTGCATGCATTGACTTATGTGCCTCCTCCATTAGGCTTTCTGTGTTGTCCTTCACTGTTAACCAGCAAACACAAGTTAAGAACACTCCTGAGTTCTGTGGGTCATTCCAGCAAAATACCAAACATGAAGGGGCTCATGAAAACACCTCAGTTGGGCTCTACCGAGAAATGTGTACCCTACAGGCACCTTGTTTTCATCCCACATCTAAAATAGTGGGGGTGACCCTTTAACCTTAAAGGAAGCCCTGTACTTATCCAGGGGTGGATATCAGAAACAAAGTGGAATGTTGATTTGAAGAAATTGGCAAATAAGTGTGGAAAACACCACATATTTGGTGTTAAGAGTGTAACATATTATATATACTATAATATTAAATAAAATATTTCAGGTACAGTTCATTGCAGGGGAACAGTGCCAGAGTATCACATGGTTTCTTTTATAGTAGAAACATGAAGGACCGATAATTTAAAGAGCAAAATAAATGAGACATGGCAGGAAAAAGAGAGGTGGACATTTTGGAGATGGAGAAGGGAATCTAGGGCAGAGAAAAGACGAAGGAAGGGGATAAGAATGAACAGCACGCCACATGCAAGTACTAATTCCCAACAAATGTAATTACAGTGCATCACAAGTAGAACAAAACTAAAATGAAAAGAGCGTTGTCAGGAGGAAGGATCTTCTTGGATAGCCCAACAACTCTGAGTATTGTATCTATCTTCCCATGAGCCCACTACCTCTCTTCATATGCTGTATGTGAGTATTTAATTTCCTTCAGAAGTGTTTCATAGTTTTCAGTGCTGCTTTATTGAATTTGTTCCTAAATATTTTATGTTTCCAATTATGCTTGCAAGGATGGTCAGCCGTCATCTGTGGGTGCAAACAATCATGGATCAAACACCTCAGGAAGAAGAGATTGTATCTGTGCTGAGCCTGAATAGAGTTTTTTCTTATCATTACTTCCTAAGCCACAAAATAGTGTAATAACTACTTGTACAGCACTAACACTATGTGGGTTACTGTAAATAATCTGAAGATGGATGTGTTGGTCAGCTTTCTTGTCATTCAGAAAGTCATAAGGACCATAACCTAAGGAGGGAAGTCTTAGCTCGCTCAGTTTGGGGAACTCAGTCCACAGTCAACTGGCTCCATGGCAGGAGCATCGTGGTAGAAAGACTCAGCAGAGCCAAGCTGCGGGGTCCATGGCAGGGGAACAGCGCCAGAGAAGAAGGCAGATATGGCAGCCAAAATCACACCTTCATGACCCACCCAGGCACATCCAGAAGGGAGCTTCACTCAGCCCCTAGGTGATGACCAAGCCAATCAAACTGTTGACTGATTAGACCCATCATAATGACCTACAAGATAGGCGAAATTGTACATAGTTATGTGACAATACTGTACCATTTTATCTAAAGATGCTGCATGCCCACAGAGTTCAGTCAGCATCCCTGGGAGACCTCAGAACCAGCACCCCCAGAGACTGGGACAATGCTACATGTAGAAATACAGTAGGTGTTTTGTGTCAAGAAACCTTGCAAAATTATTCAACCTGTCACAGTTTTGGATTCCTTAGGATTTTCTATATACATAATTATGTCATCTGCAAATAAAGATGACTTTACTTCTTTTCTAATCTTTGTAACTTTAATTTATTTTTCTTGCTTTATTGCACTGGTTAGGACTTCTACTCAGTGAGAAGAAGGGGTAAATGTAAAGGAGCCCTTTCTGGTCCTTATCTCAGTCTGGTAAGTTTATATTTGTAATCCCATGGATAAATTATTGGAATTCCATCAAGTTAATTCCAATTTAACGCTTCCAGTGTGGCCCAAGGCAAGAATAAAGACACTAAGGCATATTTATAGTCATGGGGAGTCAAGGGGCCCTAAGTCCAGCCATGGTGATGGCTATCCGGAACAAAAGCAGGTTTTATTCAGTCATGCAGGAGGAGTGGCTTGAGGATGAGTGACTGAGAATGGCAGGAAGTAGGTGAGTGCTGTGAGCCGGGCTAGAGAGGAGGCCTGCATGTACCTCTGCCATATGCACAGAGAAGGATATGCAGAAAAAGTAATCCGCATTATACTATTGAGATAGTATCTGATGTTTTGGGGTCCAGTGCTTCAGCTCTGATGTGTGATCTTTCAAGCCCCAGGAGGTCATGGCCTCTGCCTTAAGGCTCAATCCTAGCTGACAGTGTGGAGCACTGGCTCTTCGTCCTGTCTCAACGCAGCTCATATCAAAGAGCTGCAGGTGTAGGTTATCAGGGAAACACACAAGCTGTCTTCAAAGACTAGCACCAGCCCCTCAGCTAGACCAATATGCATTGCTTAAGGCCAACTGAAAGGATAAGGAAAAGTCCTAGCCAGCTCTGTACCTATCAATACATGGAAATGGGGCCAGGCTCAGCCAAAATGGAGACAACCGCCCTGCTTTCAAGGAAATCCCCTCTGGCAGTCCTCCACAAGTAAACAGGGCTATCCTTGGCACTGCTCTTGAGTGAGAAATAATCTCTTTACCAGTATGATTTTGCTATATGATTTTCATGGGTGCCTTTTATTATTTTGAGAAGACTTCCTTCTCTTCCTAGTTTTCTGATAGTTCTTATAATCTGTAAGTATGAAATGTTGCCAAGTAATTATATACACCTGTGGAAATAATCACTATTTTCCTGACTTTTACTGGAAATATTATGAATTATACTGATTTTTTTCAGATAACAATAAAATATTTCTTTTTTAGCTTTAATTTTGTATTAGCACCGTTGACAGCTCGTAATGACTCCTTGTGAGAAGCTGGGCATGTGCATGACGCATCTTAATTATCGTTTTCATTTTTTCCTTCTCCCTCCATCTCTTGATCTCCTTCCCATTAGAGAAAACTCTACCTCTCTCCTTCCTATTATCTATCTTTTCTTCTACTCTTTGCTTATAACTTGGGATCCTCATATAAGAGAAGCCGTGTGACACTTCATCTTACGTGTCTGATTTGTTTACTTACTATTACGGTCTCAAGGCTCATCCACCTTCCTAAAAATGCCTTGTCTATGCTTCAGTGTGCCAAGGCAGGCTCCACTGTGTCCAGGAGCACAGACACCTGACCCACGCAGCAGTGGATGGGCACATCGGCTCCTCCAACAGCCACCTATCGTGGACTGCACTGCTGTGGACATTCCACTGGGCCTAGCTAGTCTCTTCTGGGCCTCTAACCAAGAGAGTTCCCAAAATGTTCATGTGTAACAGTAATACGAAGACTTTAACTCTCTTGGTTAGAAGGCTAGAAGAGAATATCTAGGCCCAACGAAATCTCTAGCCTGAGATTTTTGAGGAATCTCCATGCTGATTTCCATAGTGGTTGTGCTAGATTACCTTCTCCCCAGCAGCCTCACCAGCACTTCTTACCTGATCTCTCAACCATAACATTCTTTCTGGGGGTAAGCTGGAATCTCAGAGGTGGAGTTGTTCTAATTTGCATTTCTCTGATGGCCAGCAAGGGTGAGCATGTCTTCATCGGCCATTCGTACTTCTAGAAGCAGCTACTTATTTCACTTGCCCATTTCGTATCAGTCTTTTATTTAGAAGGTCTAATTTTTTACTCTTTATATATTCTATATATTAGTCTCCTGTCGGAGGAATAACTGGAAGAACTGCTCTTCCATTCTGTAGCTTCTCTCTTCCCTCTGTTGGTTCTTTCTTTCACTGCACGGAAGCTTTTTACATGTAGACATACTCCCATTTGGTTGGTTCCCAGTGCTGTTTCTTGTGCATCCAGGGATCTGCTTAAAGGTCCTGGCCTACACTTAATTTTCTGAATGCCAAAATAACTCTGCCTATTAGCAATATACTACCCTCGTGTGTGGGGATTTTATTTGACAGTATGTTGTTAAGCTTCCCTGCGTTGCTTGCTTTCATTCCCCTTGTCTGTATCAAGGCCATGAAATTCTTCCAGGAATGAAGCTGAGGAGTCCTACACTTCCTGATGTCAGATACCTAAAAGTAATTTGTTCATGCTTCATCTGCTGTTCCACTCACTTATGGTTCAAGAGCTAGCGCCACAACATTTTTCCTTCATGGAAAGGGCCAATGGAGAAACAGCACAGACACTGTACAGATACCAACAGAATTCAACCATCAAATAAAATAGAATCCATGAATCTTCTCTGAGAAGAGTAAATGGAGAGACAAGGAATAATTTCCCATCATAGTAACTACCCACCCAAAAATATTATAATAAATATCCTATAGGAAGCAGGATGTCTATATAGTTTGCAAGCATCTCTCCCCAAAGGAGAAGGAAGGACTTTACAGGGAGGAATTCACTGACACCACCTGCCATATCAGTAATGACATCAATTAAAATCAGGGAGCACCTTGAGAATATGTATTAAAAACTGAGTTTTTGGATTCCCCAAAATTCATGCTTCAAAGATGCAATTTCCAAGGTGGTTGATTTTGGAGGTAGGGCCCATGAGGGGCTTATGAAGGTTAAGTGAGCTTGTGAGACCCAGGCCCAACCCTAGAGGGTGATGTCCTCAGAAAAAGAGGAAGGGACTGTGCACCGCCACAGTGCAAAAGGGGACACCAGCCAGCCAGGAGGAGAATTCTTCCGAGAACATGAGTCAGCTGTCGCCTGGATAACTACTCAGGCTTTCATGTTTCTCAGCGACTATCAATTTTCCACATGAGACTATTAATTTTCCTCTGAGTAAGCATTTATCTGCTTTCTCCAAGTTTTTATGTGTATATTTTAATTTGTTTTTGCGTATTTATAATGTTCCCTTATGACTTGCTCATTCACTTACAAGGTATTTAGAAGTTCTATTTTATACTTACTTTTTCCAAATATATAAAGAATAACTGTCTTTAATACATAAATTCAATTTATTTTGGTCAGAAGATATGCTTGCATATGTGTATTAATTGGATTTTTTTTTTTTTTTTTTTTTTTT
>NW_004524646.1:11018466-11025694 GCF_000260255.1 Octodon degus
AAAAAATAAAATGGATCACTGTTGCCAATTCCAGTCATTTGAACACCGGTTGCTTCTTCTATTTTGAGGCTGTGTAGTTATCATATGCACATCGATGGTTATGACGTAATCTTGGTAGATTATTCTTATCAATATAAATAGGACTCAAAGTATTACTTTTAATGCTTTTTAATTCATGTTGTTTTTTCATTGTTAAGGATATTATATTTTCTTTTAGTTAGCAATTGTCTATAAGAGCTTATCTGTATGTTTTAATTTTCAAATGTCTCTAGATGTTTATGCATTTTTAATTTGATCTGAAGTTTCTGTCTTAATTGTGAGTTAACATATTTACATTTATTATGATTAGCAATATGTGTGGCTTTATTTGTAATTTTCACCCTGTTTTTCCTCTTTTACTTCTTTTATGGAGTCAATCAAATTTTCTTTCTTCTTTTTTTTGTTTTTCTGTACCAGGGATCAAACCCAGAACCTTGTGTTTGCCAGGCAGGCGCTTATCCCTCTGAGCTGTTTCCCAGCCCTAATCAAGTTTTCTGTTTGCTTATTTTCCAAGACTAGCTCAGAAGTTGCACATTCTGTCTCCCTAGTGTCTACCCCTAAATTTTAATATTATTATTTTGTATCCTACACCTTCCTTCAGGAGTATGTTTTCTGATTTAGGTGTTTTTATTAATAATTATGTTTGGTAATATCTGAAGTATCTTTATGTCATCATCATCATCATGAAGTTTTTGATATATAATTATATAGTATCAGTTTTTTCTCAGTTCAAAGATATTCCATTTCTTTCTGGCATATTTTGTTCTGGAAAAGTCTCCTATGCTCTGGAAAACTCTTCACAGTCTGATTGCTGTTCCATTGAAGATAATCTGTTTTATTCTCTGATGATCTTTATGATTTTCTTATGTTATTTTTTTTCCAGAACCAGGGATTGAACTCAGGCCCTTACGCTTGCCAGAGAAGCGCTTATTCCACTGAGCCATCTCCCCAGCCCTTCTTATGTTATTTTTATGATTTTCTTTCTCTGTTGGTCTTCATGAACTTTTTTAGCTTTGATGGCCTGCAGTTTCACTCTAAATATCAAACTCTGGGGATAAATACATCTTTCTGTCCTTTTAAATATTTTTCATTTATGATTACTTTAAATATTAGCTCACTGACTTTTATGCAGTTCTTTATCTATACAAGTAAGAGGTTGTAGAGATAAAGGTGCACTTTCTACTTGTGCATCTTTTAACTTCATGTTAGTTTTTTCTATTCCAATAATTTTCTTTTTTTATGTATTTGGTATAGACTCTCACTACACAGCTCAGACTCACAGCAATACTCCTGTTTTCAGCCTCCCGGCACTGGGATTACAGGCATGCGCCACCACGCCCCATCTCAGTCCCTGGCCCAGAGTGCCCAGGAGAGGGCCCCGCGCAGCATGTGGTGCCGGGAATCCAACCCCAGTCCTTGAGCCTGCCTGAGCAGGCACTTAGTCCACTGAGCTATCTGGCCGGCCCTCCAATAATTTTCATCCCGCACGGTTTATGTGGCAGCTTCTTGTTCGCCATCCACACATCTTCCTTTCTCTGGTCTCTGCTAATTCTTTCATATTTGCCACCTCGCCCATGTTTTCATCTTATTAGCCATAGGCAGAAGCACCTCACTGTCTGAATTTTGCTAAATTCTCTTTTATGTCTTCCAGGATTTTAAAAGTTTATTTCTCCAACTCTGTGCTCTAGAGGCTAGCAAACATACTCTGCTCTTCTAATCTGTTTCTTCTTCTCTCCTGTGTCTGGGTGCTCATTTATGCATCTACTGATCAGCTAATTCCAATACCCATTTAAAAATTTTGACCCATGATTTGCTTCACTCCCGTGTTTGTAAGGCCCTGGATCTGTTTCCCTCTCCCTTCACTCTTGGCCTCAGTGACCATTCATTCCTTCCTCACGCCTGACTTCACGGCACACAACACAAAACACACCTAATGCAGTTTGGTTGCTGTGGCGGTGGACAAATCGGCTGTGGCGGCGGCTGGCTGGATGCTCTTCGGTGCTCTTGCGGCACCCTGGGCACTGCGTGCCGTGGCCTCTTTCGTGGTTAACGTCTCTTGACTACTTCTGGTCAGTGACATGCGGGTGGGTAGGACTACAAGCAATGCGGTTCTCATGGGAAGAAGGATGCGTGGGGCTGCCAGACTAACAAGCAGGGCCGCAAGGGCACCCCATGTCTTCACGCGTGTGCCTGCCTGCCTGGCATCTGTTCACGCTTTATACCAGCTGTGTCCAGCGTGCGGGCCATGTGCGACGAGTGGCTCTGAGCTGTTAGCAAGGTGGCCCTGTGAGACTGTGAACTTTTAACATTATTATGGGATCTCGCGTAAGATTTCTCATGACTGGGCTGTGCAGTGGAGGAGTACGAACTGCGTGGGAGTCTGCCGAAGGCCTCGCAGCGGGGGCGTGGCACCCCGTGGGCGCGGTGCAGGGGTGGGCACGTGGAGGGCTGGCGCCGCCTCGCAGTCCGTGCCTGCGAAACTCAGGACCGCCGCACACTCCCTGCGCTTGTGCATCCTGGAGAGGCGAAGGACGAGATTGCTAGCAACAGTCTTTCCACCTACCTGCACGTGCGTGAACCCGCGGGCAAGGCTGCTTATGGCTAGGAAGCAGGTATACACATTTTCTCCTACAATTATAAACTGGGCCTGGCTGTGTTATTCATTTAACTCATAAAATTATTTTTAAAAAGTAGTTTTGTGGCTTATACGTCACACGACGATCCTCACTTAACAGGGTCTGTTCTTACGACTGGGTAGTCAAACGGATTGGTCGCTAAGCGCGGAGCCACTTGTGTGTACATTACAATATTCAGAACATTAAAATATCTATATAGATAGATAGATAGATAGATAGATAGATAGATAGATAGATAGATAGATAGATTCCGAACACAGAAACAGAGGAAACCCCACCTCGATAACTTCTACTTGCACCACTCTACCACTCTTCCTTGCATGACACAGTGTACAGCAGATCGTAAAATACAGTGCTGGGCTGCACAGCGCAAGCAGCCGAACGGCCAGGGCTGTGCAAGCCAGGCGCACTGAGCCAAGAGAAAGACGCGGGCGCGGTCAGCAAGACTTACTGAACCTTACCAAAAAAAGACCGTCAGTGTGAGCAGGGGGTCGGGAGTCCATTAAGTCCGAACAGTTGTTCAAACAAGTAGGTCATTAAGCAAGGAATATCGGTATTGTACATGAAGTGATCACTTAAATTTTAGGAAAAAAACAATAGAAGACATATCGCCACGAGTCAAGTTGTAATTGTGTCCGGAGAGGGAGTATTTGAGCATTTTTGAGGCGACTGATGGCACGTGTCTTTTGCTGTCATTTTTTCATTTAAATATAAATGATATGTTTTGATCGCACCAGGTTAACCAAACTTTTATGGCCATTTCTGTCAAATCCAAACACGGTGGTGTGTCCTCGCCCACCCTATTGCTCAATTCTGGCAGCCTCTGATGCCTGGATCTGCCCCACAGTCAAAATGACCTCGAAAGATAAATGTTGTGAACTCTTCGATACACTGAGGTAGCCAGGACAGCACAACTCTGAACACTCAAGAAAGAGTGTGACTTTCCCAACTGCTGCAGAAAGTGGCCAGAAGGCAGGGCTGAGCCCCTCTCAAGTGAGGCGCAGGTTTTGAGAGGGATTAATGACGATGCCTTTTACTGTAACACATTTTTAGGAGGCCGGGGATTTGGCTCAGCAGTAGAATGCTTGTCTAGCAAGCTGGGTTCAGTCTTCAGCACCAAAAACAAAAAATAAACCTCCCCTACAATACATTTTTAAAATTTAACCATTAACCACATTGTTATCACACCCCATATATTTTATATGTGGCCCAAGACAATTCTACTTCACTCCACGTGGCCTAGGCAAACCAAAAAAGCTAAACCCTCATTCTATATAAATAGATGGTGTCCCCCAGTATTGTTTGAAAAAACTAACCACCACTAACCACCATCGAATTTGGTCAAGGTAGAACTATCAATCAACGTACTTCTCACCACCAGCCCAAGGCAATGCAGGGACTTTACTTGTGGGACTTTTTGTTCAAAGTGATTGAGGATTTCAGTAGGGCAATATAGAGCATTCGCCCCAGGGTGGGGCCCTTAGGACAGGGCTGTGTGTGAGACTCCGGGGGAGGCTCCAAAAGCCACTCTCCCAACCCCCGAAATTCAAGTGTCACCCACAGTGGCACAGGATTGGAAATCCCAGAAGTGCATCATTTCCCCTAGAAGGCACTGTTGGCTTCTGCTTCAAATCCCCAGAGAAATCCCGGTTCTTGTCGTTTCCAAACCTACCTCATGAGCTTGCCCTGCAACCCACTCAGCCCCTGCTCCACTTCCAGCAATTACATCTTTGACTCAATTCAACTGCAGCTAATTTCTGATGGCTAGACCAAGGGCCCCCATATGAAGCCATGAGTAATTGCATATGATTCCCGTGACCCTTGGAGTTCCTGGTGAAGAGCAGACCAATAGGGATTCTACATTAAGAAGGACAGAGGCAGGATGTCCGAGATGAGCCCTTGCACGTTCTAGAAGCTTATTAAACACATATTTCCCTCCCTCACTTCCACTGTCCTCCCCACACCAGATCATAAGCCATAAAATAAAATGCCAGGCTTTCTGTTACTGGACAGAAACTATATCCATGTCAATGTTAAGTCCAGAAGTTGAATTTTCAAAGCCCAGCTGATATTGAGAGAACTTCCTGCCCTGTCCTCACTTGATCTGCTTGTGGCCCCCGCTGCAGACATAGAGGGAGAAAAAAGACTAAGCGAATTCCATGATGAGCTTTCAGCCTACTCCTCCCACAGGGCAGAGGCCACTTGTAAGGGGACATGGTCTCTCTCAGCCCATGCCTCCTACTTCGGAAGCCCAGAGGCCAGAAGGTACCCGACAGGCCCACAGGACCTGACCAGCCAATCAGCGCCCCCCAGTAGGATGTGGCTCTTGAGCCACTGCACTAGGGACAGTGGAGGAGGCAGACGCATCACCTGCGCATGTGCTCCCCGCGTCCTGCACAGGGTTCCTGTGGGTCCCCCTGGCTTCTGCCAATGCTGAGGATTTCGGTCCATTTCAAGACACGCCCCCCCATCTCCATCATAGAGCACTGCTCCTCCTCCTCTGGGTCACACGTTGGCGTGCTATTGGTACGCTCAGGTCTGCTGTTCCGATTCAGGGACAGGTGCAGCCATGGTGCAGAGCAGTCTGTCAGGAGCTTGCTGCCTGAGAATGTGCTCACTGGGCACACGCATGTGCGACCCCAGGTGGGCCACAAAGGTGCTGGCAGATGAGCTAGGAGCTTGCGAATGTAAAGCTGCAGGTGATGACAGTGAGACTCACCAAGAAGCAAGTCACTGCTCAAAAAGTGTGACCCAGAGATTATTTCAGAGAGGGGAGCTCTGCCACTGGCAGTATTAAATCTTTGTAGGCATAATAAAAGCTGCATTCACTGTGAGCCGGGTTTAATTCCTAAAGTCCCTGTAGCTAGGGCACCTGTTTATCACCTGCCCCTCGGGACAGTGGCTCCCCAGTCCCACCCTTGGGGTACGACTTCCATTTTACAAAGGACGGGGCTTCTGGTCCAGCCACAGGCCATCACCACTTCTGAGTGCAGCTCAAAGCCAAGGACACTGCCTGCAGCCTGGAAGCCCAACATGGAGAAGAGATGCCCCGCCTCCCCAGCCCCCCACTGCCTTCCCAAGGGGCGCCCTGGATTCCTCCCTCTTTTCTTAGAAGACCTGAGTTCAGATTTCAGTCTCACTTATTTAGTCAGTTTTCTTTTTGCTAGGACAAAATAGCTTAATTTGTCTCAATGTCAGCCTGCTGTCCACTGGCCCCATGGGAGGACCACATGGCAGGGGTCTGCTCACTGAGCAGTGGGAAGGAAGTGGAGTGCAAAAGTGGAAGCAGGGAGGGGCAGGACCCTCCAGGGTCAGACCCCCAGCAACCCTGGTCTCCCACCAGACCCCACCTCCTGACAACACATTTAGACTCATTGGCAGGCTCATCTACCTCCAGGATCCACTCATCTGCCCACAGCCCCACTGCATGCTTGAGGCCTGGGGGGGGTGCACCTAGGCGTGAGCACAGAACCCGCTGGCACCCTGACACGGTGCCCCCAGCACACTCCAATGTCCCAGTTCGTGCCCCGAGTTCACACAGGTAGGACAGCACTCTGTCACCGTGCGGGAAGCACTGCGGGCAGGGACACCAGCCTGCGCTTCCGCCCCGTATCCGTGTACATCTAGACAGACTCCGGTGCCCACCATCTGCAGGGGAGAGCCGGACCGGGGCAGCAGGCCAAGAATCGTGCTGTCACCAAAGCCGGAGAGCCAAGCAGCCATGTGTCTGCGCATTATCATGTACACTGAGGAGCCGCATATTTAGAAAACAGGGCTGGTCCCGAGCCGCCCATCTGTGGCCAAGCTTCCCAGGCCCACCACACCATATTGCACAAGGCGCCGGCTGCAGGAAACTGCGTCCTGTGGCACGCTGTGTTTGTTTGCTTTGGGGCTTTTGTTGTTTTGTGTTTTTTGTTTTTCTTTTAACAAATTCAAATGTGTCTTCCTCACTTCGCAAAGCGGGCTGCATGCCCCCTCGGAGTCGCTGGAGAGAGAGCAGGACTGACATGGCACAGGATTTGTGCACGTGCTGCAGAAAGGAGAAAACGGTCCCTCGAGGCTCACATGACGGTGAGACTCCTTTGGGGGCTTGTGAAGCACTGTTGTGGGCATAGATATCAGGTGTATGATTTCTGTAATATGCACCACAACCTCCTATGGTGTGTGCGGTGGCCAGTCCTTTATTTATACAGGGACACAGAGAGGCTGAAAAACCTGCACATGGCCACACAACAAGCAGACAGACTCCATCTGGGATTTGGGTGCAGACCACAGTCACCCCGGCTGTCCTCTGGGGCCTGCTTACTTACTTCATTGGCCCTCCCTTTCGCGTGGCTCTGCTGTACTTTCCCTCTGTGGGGACTGCAGCCATCTCTGTCCCTTCACCCGAATCTCATCCCCAGGTGGGCTGAGCTCCTATCTGAACTCTTCAACATGGAACCCATAGCTCCCTGCCCAGGCCTGGGCTGTGGCCATTTGCTGGGTGACACTCCTGCCCATAAGGTGGACCTAGGACCCTCATCTTCACTGGGCAGAGTTGTGAGAAGGCACCC
>NW_004524646.1:11025794-11026792 GCF_000260255.1 Octodon degus
GTATTTTAAGGAAGGGTCTACAGGTTGCTAAGGGTCTCACTGCATAGACTGGACTCATAGTGATCCACCTGTTCACAGCCTCCCAAACACTGGGATTACAGGCCACACCACCACGCCCAGTCTCAATGGCCGTCTCAGCGCGCCCCAGGGGCGGGACCGACAAGACAGGCCCCTGCACTTGCTGTCAGGCGCTTTAATCCGCTAAGCTATTTGGAATGTTCTGTGACTTCGTTAATGGCCCAATACATCAACAGTTTTTTTGTAAATAACACATGCTTGATATTGATGTCTGACTTCTGAAAAGCAAGTTCTTGTATATTTTCTGCCAGATCAGACTTGTTTTGATTCTTTCTTCTTCACTTGATCAATTCATTTCCTGCAGATGGATATTAAAATAGATCAATAGACCCAATCCTAGCCCAGGCCCAGTGAGTGTGTGGGAGAGCTTCCCACTACCCTGCGCCGGCGGGACCTACTACTGGTCCTAGCCCAGGCACAGCGTGGGTGAGACCCTCTTCCACCCCCTTGGGACCCCCCACCACCACTCCACAGCACCTCCCCCACCCTGCCCGCTGAGTAGGAATTTCTGCCGCATTCAGGGAACCCCCTGACCCTGTCCTAGCCCAGGCCCAGTGAGTGTATGGCAGAGCTGCTTCTCCCCTCTTGTTATGGTTTGTGTCTAGGTGTCCCCCCAAAGCCTCATGCAGTCTTGGGGTGGTTTCTGGAGTTTGTGATTGATTACTATGGGTGTGGTTGCTGCACCTGCCCTGGGGAAGGTAATTGGCATTACATTGTAAGGTGGGAAGAGAAGTTAGCTGCTTGAGCTGCTGCTACCCCACCCTTGCACTCTTGCTCTTTGCCACTGCTATGAAAGGTTGTTTTCTGCCATGTGCTGCTCTGTGTTGGACCCAGCTGAGTATGGACTGAAACCTCCAGTAACTGTGAGCTAAATAAACCTTTCCTTCCTTCATTTTGAGTGTTGGGTATTTGTCCCAGCA
>NW_004524646.1:11029228-11047630 GCF_000260255.1 Octodon degus
TGCCAGGCAAAGTGGGGGCTCCCCAGGGAACAGCGGCCCATTATGAGCAATGACCTCACACCGTTCGAAAGTGGCTTCTGGAAGACTCGGCTGGAGAGCGGCAGGCAGGCCCCTCTGCGGCAGTACCTGGCAGGCTTGGGCATTGAGCAGCAAGGGGACACACACGACCCTGCCGCTCTGTGCGTGGCACCCTGGCCCTGTTGCAGGCTGCCTTCTTTCTTTAATTTTTTTAAAAAGACGTGGGAAACATACTCTTTGGGAACTGAAGCAAAATAAAAATGCCAAGAATTAAAAATGCAAATTCATCCAAGATGTTTTCTGCCCAAGACGGCAATGGCCACATGGCTTGATAACATTTTAAATGTTAAAAAATGGGTAATTTTCAGTAAAAATCAAATTTGCCAGAGCCCGAGTTTTAACGAATCCCACGTAGCGCTCAGGCAGCAAGCCAATAGTAATGAACAACAAGTCCTTTCAGAAGGCTGTGGACCATTAAACGAGGAGAAAACAGAAACCCCGCGTGCAGCACACGGTCCTCGGGCACCGGGAGCGCAGCGTCTGTGCCCGGGGCCCACGCCCTCGCCACGTTGGGCACCACTTCCATACGACGGGCATCCAGAAAGCCTACCTCTGGGCTTCAACAAAGGTCACAAAGACGTTATAAAGCAGCCTCTCAGCCTGCTTTCCGGGCCAACAGCAGAACGCCGGAGGCAGGGTCGTTTATAAGGAAAGTGGGCTGGTTGGGCTCTTGCAGGTCTAGAAGGGTGGCGCTGGAGTCTGCTTGGCCACCCTGCTGCAGTTCATAGCAGAAACCAGAACCCACAGGACAGGGAAGGGGACAAGAGTCAGACCCACCCACTCCCACGAGACCTGACCAAGGCCGGCAATCAAGGTGATAATCAAGGGCTCATCTCCCCACACCGCTGCGCTGGCAGCAGCCGCATTTCAGCACGGCTAAGAACGACCAGCAAGCACTTTCCCAGTAAGGGCTGAGCAAGTGTCCTGCCCTCCAAAATCGCCTTGCTACATGCAAACTTTAGGAGCAAGAATTAAACCTCTGCACCTCCCGCTGTACCCTGTTATCACTAACGCATCTGAGGAACGCAGATTCCCACAGCCTGGTGAGCCTGGGGGTACCTGGTGAGCTCAGCAACCACTCAGGGATGAACAGAGACCCCACTGCCCAGGGCACTCCAGCTCCAAGTGCAAAAACCCAGCCCCTCCTGCTCTTCGTCCTGCCAGGCAGGAAGCAGAGAAGCCCCTCATTCTCAGCCTCCGACCACCAGGACAAAACCCCCTTGGCTTCTTACCAGCCGTGGGACCTTGGGAAGTGTACTGGACCAGTCTGTGCCTCAGTTTCCCCATCTGCAGCATGGAGGTGCCAGTAGATGCCAGCACTGTCTTGAGGATGATTCACAGGCAACTTTCAGCACACACTGGACCCAGGCTAGTGCTCAAGCAGCAGTGGCTGTTGTCATCACTGTCCTGGAGCTGTGCCCCAAGCCCCTCAGCCATCTGACCAGGTGCTCTTTCCTGGTCCAGGCCAAGGACATGGGCTGGGTTTTCTGGGGATATCCCCTGTGTGCACAGCCCTGGCCTTTCCCAGCTAGACCGACCCAACAACCCCATCCTGCAGGTTGTCACTCACCCAAAGTGGGACCTGCCATGCTGGACCTCACCTCTCCCCTGGACTCTCCAGGGTTGACTCTGGTCTTGCCTCAGCCTTCACAGCCCTGCATATACTGGGCCTGCAACCTTTTGGCCATCGTCTGCCAGCCCTCTCTGCAGTCCCCTTTTATAGTAAGCTCTACACTTGGCCAAGTTTCTGGAGACTGAGGCTTGTGGTGGTACAGGGCGGTGGTCACCCCGACACCTGGCCAGTGGTGAGGGCTTCTGGAGCAGGAGTCCCAACCTCATCTTCCAACTGAACCCCAGTGGTAAGGGCTGGGGCTTTCCAGGACCATCGGGAGATGGTGGCATGACACCACCTCCCCTCCTCTGGCTCTGGTCCAGGGTCTGCAGGCTGAGATGCATGTAGCCAGGCCCCTTCACCCCGCCTGTCACTATTCCATAAAAATGCGCACACTGGGAAGAGCCCACTGCTCCCCAAAAGCATCCCCATGACTGTCCTTTCCGGGGTCACTCACTAAACACAGTGCTACCTCAGCAGTTGGAGTCCCCTCCTGGTCAGAACTCCAACTACGATGTCCCGCTGCCTGGAATGGCCTGCTGCCCTGGCTGAGGTGAGCAGGCTGAGTGTGCCTCTCCCTGTGGCCCTCTCCCTCCCTACCTGCAGCTGGCATAAGCTCTCTACCCCAAGGTACTCCAGGGACTGGGTTGGGGAGGGACAGGCAGGATGTCCTCAGCGGTGCCCACCCCACACTGGGTGCCACACACTGGATCTCCAGGGCACATGGGTCCCTGTGCCCAGACTCTGGGCTGCAGTGTGGCTAGGTCCACACAGCCTGCCCAAGAGCTCTGAATGAGATGACACCCACTGTCCTGGAGTGAGCAGGGCCATAGGCCCATGTGCCCTCTCTGAGAGAGAAGCATAGGAAGTGTTGGGCTCTGAGCAGAATGCACAGTGGGGGGCAGGGCCCCGGACCCGTGCTCACCCCCTCCTCCACCTCTGCCACTGGGGAGATCACTGCTGGCCCAGGCTACCAGCAGTGATTTTCTGGCAGGTGCACCCAGGTCACACCAAGCCCGTGTGTCCCTCTTCCTGCCCTGCCTCAGACCTACCTGGGCCCCTCTCTTCTGCAAACCTCTCACCCTGCCCTCAGCAGACCATCTCTGCAAGGGCCCTGGGACCCCCAGCCTAAGGAGCCACACTCTAGTGGTCACGACACACAGATGAGCCAGAAGTGCCAGGGCACCAGCAGTCAAGATGGCTCCACACCTGAGGTCTGAATCCTGAAGAGGAAGAGGAGCAGGAGGAGGAAGTCGGCGATGGCACCAGGGACTACCTGGGGGCCTGAGAAGGGGTCTGGCAGGGAGGCAGAAAGGACAGGAGCCAGGGGCGGTGACATCCAAAACCTTCAATGGCAGGGCCCTCCTCTGCTCCCCCAGCAAAGGCAGGCCAAACCCACTTCCAGGGCAGAGGTCTCAGGCAAGCTCCTGCTCGTAGCCCAGAGGGCACCTTCATCATGGGCACCTTCATCATGGGCTCCTGGCTCCCTCCTCACCAGATGGTAAGTAAGCTCTGCTGGCTCAGAGGGGGAAGACAACTTAGTCCAGCACCACAGTCAGGAGGGGACCAGACACCCAGCCTAGCACTCTGATACCCCACATTGCTCCTCCTCTTCTGTGCAGCAGTTCTGATATCCGTGGGGCCCACATAGCCTATGTCCAGGAGAAGGGGCAGGGCTTACCATCAGCTCCAAACTCCAGAATCAGAGGGTGTAGGAGGCAGGGCTGCTTCCCGAGCTTGTGTTCTCTTCCCGTGACCCAGGATCCCCATAGCTCCCTTTGCAGGAATGCCTGGCAGGTGTGCAAACCATCAGGCTCCAAAGCCAAGGAAAAGCAAACAGGGTGTGGAAAACCCAAAGAGGACTGCTAAGACTGCTGCCCAGCAGGATGCAGACACGGTCCATGCCACCAACAGAGCCTACCAAGGGGGCCACCCAGGTGGCCTTGCAGGCCAGGGCAGGGGTGAGCCAGGAGGAAGGGTGATGGCCCAGTCCACCCAAGAACTCTTACCTACCAGGCTGAACAGACAACTCTTCCAGAACCCTCCAGGGCACAGCAAGAGGTGCAGGGCGCTGGAAGTGGACTGCACAGGCTGTGAATTCAGCCAGACCAGCCAGAGCACCGCTGCACCACACCAGGGCAAGCCAGAGGGCGGAGGCGGGCATCCCTAGCCCTCATTCCTAGCCTGGCCCAGCCCACACCAGGCTGCCAGGCCAGACCCAGAGTATGGTTGTCACCAAGCTCTGACTGCTGATGAACGAGGGGTGGGAGGAAACCCTTCCTTCACGGGCAACATCAGGAAGAAAAATGAGGGAAAATAGCATGTTTGTTCCCTATTACTAATTGTGCGGCCTCTGGGTTTTCTTAGTCTGTATTTTTGGTCCACTGGTTTTACATAAGCCTATTACCCTCACACCACTACAAATTCAGTTAGCAGGCCCTGTCTCCCACGTACCGGGCACACATGCTCTGCCACACAGCACCAATAGCCCTGAAAGAACATCCGTTTTGAGGGCCGAGTTGATTACCTCCAGCTACCGTCATGACCTGCAAGCACGCCTCTCAGCAGCCCTATTCATGAGACTCAAAAGCCCCTGGCCGTGGTCCCCAGCTAGGCCTGGCAATGTAAAGGCAGTGTTCTACCCCACAGGACAGTCAGGGCTGCACCAGTTCCAGACCCCGCTCCTCTGGCTCACTGGACAGCCAGGAGCAGGGCACGCCTCACCCATGGTCTCCCAGGGAAGGATTCGAGAACCTTCGCAGCATCCCTCAGACAGCATTCCAGAAAGTGCTCCATAAGTTCTCCACACATGTCAGCGCAAAGAGCTGTCACTTCATGGGGCTCACGTGGACTGGACTCTGCTCCACGTGCTTCCAGGTGCAACATCTAGATGGTTTGCCAGCTTCCTCCATGGTTCCCTCAAGCAGTACCATTGTGGACTTGCAGATGGGAACAGAGAGACAACTAAGCCACCGGCCCAGTGTTCCACAGCTGATGGAGAAAGGATCAGGACTGTTAAGCAAGCAAGTGGCCTGGTGGCCAAGGTCACACCCTTGATGTCTACACGGTGGCTGTCCTGCCTGCTGCTGAGGTCAGCAACTGCTGCCAGGTAGGCTGTCGATCTGCCTGTTACTCTAGGTCTGAGTTTGAGGAAGGCATCCGGGTGCTCTCTCCTGGTTAGATGAGAGCCGCTCGCTCGCTCTGGGAGACTCAGCGCATGACAGACAAGCAAAAGAAAGCGAAACCTGAGCTTACAAAGTCAGCCTGAAGACATTGCTTCCCAACACAGAAACTATCAACAAAGACCTCCAGGATGGCTGGCTGGCCGGCTCCCCCCTGGCTGCTGGCTGCAGCCACCCAGCGAGCAGGAGAGGAGCACACACGCGCACACACTCGCTGCTGCAACTTGCCCTCTGGGTTCCCTCCACGCAGCCCCATCCCGGGATCGGAAGCTAATCCTTCGCCCCTTTCTCCCCAGCACTCGGGCTTGGAATGCCAGGATGCCCCAGGGAGGGGAGGGTTCGCCAACTCCAGCCTCCAGTCCAAGATAAACACAGAATTCCCACTCGTCCGTCTCCAGTGGCCTGGGAAAGCCAGACGCAGGTTTTCTCCTTCATGCCATATGCACGCGGGTGTGCGCTGATGTGAGCGTGTGTGGAGGACCGCGTGGGTGAGCGCTGCGCGCACCCAAGTGCAGGTGGATGGGGCATGTGTTTGGAGGACTGTGCCTCGGGGACAGGAGCACACCAGGGAGGTCCCACGAGGAATAGAGCCTGCTTTAAGCTGAAATTCTCCTTGTAGTGAACTGCCAGGGAAATTCCCTCTCGTCCTGTCCCCTCACTTCTTCCTGTCCCTTCCCAAACCCCAAAGGGCCGAAAGCTCTGAGTCCCCCTAAGCAGCTTGGTGCCTAAAGATCAAGGTTTTTAGGGAAGAGTAAGTCCTCCGAGTGAAGACGGAGGGTACCTGGTCCCTACAGAATCGGTCATGCAACCCCTAGCACCAGTGAAATCGCAGGACATCTGAGGACAAGAGCTGTGGAGCCACGGGTTGTCCCCACCCATTGCACTGACCCGGACCCAGGAAGGCGGGCTGGCACCTACGCCACCAAGAGTCTTTCCAGCACTGTCTCCCCTAAGGCTGTCAGGTCCCCAGGACCAGAGTCCTCACGGCCCTGTGGATCCCCCATCCAGTGCTCTTCCAACACCACGGCTGGCTACTCAGGGGGCTGCTGGTCTAGACGGATTGGAACAGGCACTGCAGGCTTCCCGGGAAGTGGGCACCCAGCCCTTGCTTTCCAGGTGGCTGTCTGGTGACCCTCCTGGCCAGTTAGGGCTGAGCGGGCCCCAGAAGGGCCGCGGGCCCCTTGGGAAGGGGCCCCTGTGACCCCAAGGAGTACCTGCTCGTTCTGCTCCACTGGGCCCCGGATGCCACCCAGGCCTCCTGCACACAGCTCCCGCCCAGCCCTCAGCCCTCCGCAAACTCCTTTGCAAAGCGACCACGCTCTGCCTGTCCCTCCTCCCTCCAGCCCTGCTTCCGGTTCAGTCTCTGACCAGCTGTCTCGGCTCCAGGTCTCCCTTCCCCGAGACTAAAAAGAACTCCCTTTGCACCTGTCCTGGTTCAAACACATAGGACAGGACGAAGGACCACAGCTGCTACTTCAAATCCAGCCTGCCCAAAGGTCAACCACGCGACTTCTCAAAGCCTCAGTTTCATAATCTATAAAATGGGGCGAGTGCTGCCTGTCTCACTAGACCATCAGGAGGGCTTCAGGAGGAAGCAGGATGTGGCAAGAGGGTGACAGCCACAGAAGCATGCTCGCTTCTCCTGTCCCTTCTCACGGCTGCTGTCCCTCACTGGAGCAGAGCTCAGTGAGCTCTGAACAGACCCCACTGTTCCCATCCTTGACCCAAGAAAGAGCCAGGCTGAGCTGGCCTGGCAGGAAGATGAGCTGCCTCCTAGCCGTGTGGAAGGAGAGCCCCCTTTATGCCCACAGAACTGGAGAACAGAAGGACATCACGGCACTTGTAGCGGGCGGGAGGAGGGAGCAAGCGTGAATCTTGGGGCTTTCCAGCCCCAGCGCAGGCGCAGGAGCGGAAGTGGATCTCGCGGACCCAACCAGCGAGCGCCCGGTGACATAGGCGAGGAACCCCGGAGGACTGTTGCCCTGAGGATAAAATGAATATTGTGAGAAGATGGGCTCGATTACTGCGAAGGGACACCTAGTGTTAAGTGAAAATCCCACACGACAAGGACAGAAAAAAGGAAGGGGAAGGGGGAATCACGTAAGTATACACACAGAATAGCCAATTTTTATCAGTACGACTAATTTCTGTCAGTTTCTGATCGCTCTCGGCCTTTTGGCTGAGATCAAGTGTAGTATCTGTCATTTCTTGAAGGTAGCAGGTAACGTTTAAATTTTCTACTTTGGCGAATTTTATATGCTAATGTCTGTAACGTGAGCAACTACACTGAGGACAGCAAAGTGCACATGTAACAACCACAGTTAAATACCTTTGATAGTATTTTTCTTAACTGTGTATCGTATCTAAAGTCTTTTCTGTTATTTTATACTCTCCTTAAAATGAATTAAAAAAAATAAATTCATTTTTTGGGCCAAGGAGCTAGCTCCACGGTCTCAGCGCCTGCCTGGCAAGCACAAGGACCAAGGTTCCATGCCGGCCCTGTGCCGAGCTAGCCACCAAAAGCAGGCGTGGTGGCACATGCCTGTGATCCCAGCTCTGGGGTGGCTAAAACCGAAAGAAGGATCACTGTGAGTCCAAGCTGCATAGCAAGAACCTGTACCAAATAAATAAATCTTTTAAAAATATAAAAAATTAAAAATAATTAAAAAGTAAAAAGGACAAGGAAAAGACTAAGGTTTATTGAAAGGAAGAGTTAGCATTTGTTTGATCAGTCTTGCATGCCTATGTCTGGTAGTCCGAGCAACACATTTGATGATAACAATACAACCCTTGTTGGTGGCCAGCAAGACAGCTCAGCGACTAAAGCGCCTGCCTAGCCAAGCCCAGTGACCACAGTTCCATCCCCAGCACCACATGTGGCACCAGCCCCCCTCCCCCAGGGCACGCTGAGCCAGCCAGAGTCAGGGCTTAGTGACAAGTACATTTTAAAAAAGAATCTAACAACCATTGTTAATTTTCTGTTCTTGTTTTGAAATTCTGTACCATTTCATTGTTTTTATTTTGCTTTGATTTTTGTCTTCGTTCTTGTTGTTTTCAGGGTTTTTTTTGCCTCTTTAAAAATAAATAAATTATAAATAGGGACGGGGAGCAGGGTACCACTCCTTCTGACGCTGGGGTGAAAAGGCGCTCCGGAAGACGGCTCCACAGGTACTCAGCCCCAGGGTGCCCGTCCTGCAGTACTGGGTACAAACCCAACAGAAGCGTCCACTGGCACACATTGAAGATGCGGCGCGGGAAATCCAGTGGCAGTGCCCCTGGGAACCACGCAGATGCCACCGACAGCAAAGTGGACAAGTAGGAAGGTTCCTGTCTACGAGCACAAGTGACCTGCCCCTGACATTGCGGATGATTCTCACGCGGTGAGTGAGAAGAGCTGAACACAAACAAGCGTGTTTGCGTGATTCCAGCAGTCGGAGGGAGAGCAGCAACAGGCTGAACAACGCGGGGCAGGAAGGCGGCGGGCAGGCGGCTGGGAGGTCCCGATCCGTTCTGCTCCCGGCCTGGTTGATGCGATATGTGTGCATGCAGTGTCACGAAGCGTCCCTGAGCTGCACGTCATCATGGGCTTTGGGATACACTTTATGAAAACTTTAAACACACACACACCTAAAAATCACCTAGTGCTGAGGCCAGGGAGATGGCTCAGTGGAATAAGCGCTTCCCTGGCAGGTGCAAGGGCATGAGTTCAATCCCCGGTTCTGCAAAAAAAAAAAAAAAAAAAAAAAGACACCTAGTGTTAAACCTGCCGCGCAAGACACCACTCCAAGACCCCAGCATCCAGGATACTGAGGCAGAAGTGTGCTAAGCCTGAACCCAGCCTAGTCAACTGGCTGATTTTGCAAGATCTTTCTCAACATAAAGGGTTCAATTCCCAATATACAGCATACAAACTATATGTATAATATTGTATCATAAAACATAGCATATCTAACTGCATGCATTAACATATTTAATGGTATTTCCTGTAATTGATATATAATTAATAATTGCATATACCATATGTATAGATTTCTATGTGAGCATATGTACTTTACTAAAATTAGGCCTTGTGTCACCCATACATAAAATATTTCAAGTACAGACCAGCAGGGCCGGGGAGATGGCTCAGTGAAATAAGCACTTCCCTGGCAAGCGCAAGGGTCTGAGTTCAATCCCCGGTTCCGCAAAAAAAAAAAAAAAAAAGTACGGACCAGCAGATGAGAACATCAAAGCACACATAGCCTGATGTCTCCCCAGCTGCCCCAAGAGCAGTGAGCGCCCCATCATGGGACATAATGTGCACAGAGGCTGCAGAGCTGCCCCAGGGGCTGCTGGGAAGGAGGAAGTTGCCGACAGCTGGCTCCAGCATCCCTTTGTGAGGAGGGTAAAAGGACCCCAGGAGGACAGTGGGATCAGAGACCCACATAGGAGCAGAGGCCTCACCCTGAACCCCTTCCCTGGAGGAGTTGAAGAACCAACGACAGGGGCCTGTCACAGCCACTGGCATCGGCGCCCAGGTCCCCTGCTCCCCTCAGTCTTGGTGCACCCTGGGAAGTGATGCTGGCAGGAGCAGGTGCAGCTCTGTGAGTCCAACAGTGGGGAGATGCTGAGGACTGTGGGTCCCCACTCTCTGGGGTCCTAGGCTCCTTCCACCTGGCCTGTGCACAGCCCCAGCGAGGTATAACAGAAACCCACACATGAGGCTCTGAGGACCAGGAGATGGTCGTGACCCCGACCCGCCTCTGCTGCCTCACCTTCCTGAGAGCAGAGCCTTGAGCCTGTTCCTGTCAGAAACAGAAGCACAAGCCCACACAGTGCCAGGGCGGCCTCCTCCTCCTCCTCCTCTCAGCTTCCAGCTCAGTGTATTCCCCACTCTCAATTTTTCTTTTCCTCGGGGAAAAAAAAAACGTACTCCTAAAAACTCTGTCAGTCGGACAGCTCTCCCCGCCCCGGGCATGGGGCAGGCTCCCTGCGACACCCACAGCTGTCAGCTCTTTAACGCCAGCCCAGCAGTCTGGATGTCACAGTCTTCTCTCCACTTGGGGTATTTCTGAGAGTGACAGATGATGGCAAGGCTCCTGGGATGTCAGAGAGGAAAGTCCTTCTTCGCTGTGGTAACAGAGATCCAGACTGGGGAGCCACAGTGGGAGCCACACCACGTGGGAGGTGGGAGGGGCAGCAGCACGTTGAGGGGAGGGTGCCAAGTAGGGAAGCCGCCACCCCTGTCCCTTGCTTGCTTCCTGTTTCTTCCCAGAGCAGCCCTCCTTACTGAGAACATCTGACAAGATCACTGCTCTGTTTGCATAAGGAGCTCTTGGGAGGACAAAGGGCCTTGACACATTTCTGCCAGAGTGTGTTCACGCCGAGAACAAGGGAGACGCCAGCAGTGGCCTTGGCCTGCAGCAAAGTGGCAGTGAAGGTGGAGATTTCTTCCTCTCTGCACCTTCATCTGGTCTCCAATGAACGGGCTTCTCCCTAGGGAGAGCGGAGCTCCCTGTCACCAGTGTGGCCTTCCCGCCCACCCTCTGTGTTCCAGTTAAAAACATGTTCTGTCTCTGCTGCAGGTTGAGGAGGCTCCGCCTGTTTCAGGGATGACAGTCTCTTCTCCAGGCGAGAAAGGGAGAGCCAGGGCCAACATTACAGGACAGCCCTCCTGGAAGGGAGCCGGTAGGGGTGGAGAGGAGGATCCACAGCCAAACTAGGACAGCACTTCCCAGGAGGAGCAAGCAAGACTCCACATGATTTCAATCAGGGAAGGACACCCGGCTGTCAGCCATGCCACCTCCCAACCAGAGCCAGGCACATCCTCGTCTGTGAGACATCCTGTCTCCCCCAGGAGTCCTGCATCTTCCCCCCAGCGACACACCTGAAATGTGTTCCAATCCTCAGTGTCCCCCAGGGCCAGTTATAATTGCCTGAACCACTAATATATGGGTATAGTGAATGGCATATTTGGTAGCTCTCACAGCCTTGGACAGGAAGTGATAAAGTAGCATAGGCCCCAAGTTACTCCTGGACTGCTGCTTCTGGAAGGACATTTTAGGATGTTACACAGGAAGCGGCATGGCAGCCCATTTGTACTCAGTAGGAGATGTGTTTCCAACAGGAACTCCCAACAGGAAATGGAATAAATGCCTGTTTGGTCAAAAGGATGGTTCAAAGGCCACTGGCATGGGCATGGCAGGAAGAAAGCCTCAGGCATAGCAGTCGGACCTTCAGGTACTAGAGGTGAGGAGTTGCACACAAGGACAAAAGGAGAGGTCTTAGTAAGGGAGTAGGAGGATTCGTGGTACAAAGACAGGGCTTAAGTGCAGAGTCAGGCTAGCAGTTCAGGCAGAGCCACAGGGGCTAATGCTGATGGCAGAACGGTTCTCATGGGCCTCTCAGGCTCCTTAATAGGGACAGAAGGGAGGCCTCACATGAGTCCCCAACCCCTTGGAGCCTGTCATACTGCAGGGGCTTCTTAGGATGAGTGTGTGTCTGGTCACATACGCCCCATCCTTGGACCATTTGTACCAAATCCTGGGTAAGAGCTCCTCCAGCATCGTTGCTCACATTTGCTGCAGCCTGGGCTCCAGTCTCCGCTCACGCCACCCAGGCAAAGGCCGCTCCTGCTGCAGGGCCTACAGACCCCTCTACCCAAGCCCCGAGCAGTTGCATGGGGAACACTGGCCTAGCCCATCCTCTGCTGCACCTTGTGCCCTTCCCAGCAGCTCCTGTCTGCAGCTCCCTCAAAAGCAGCCTTGCAAATGCTGCCAGAGGCTCCTTTCTTTGCCAAGCCATGGAGACTCTGTCCTCTGAATTCAGCGTGCAAGGAGTTCTCATAAAAACTAAGGCTCAGAGCAAAGCCCAAGAAAACGGAATCTCAGGCAACATAGATTCAACCCTGAGTTTAATAAGCAGCTAAGTTAGATAGAAATTAATAGCCAGTCAGGGAGGGACTGGGCTCAGGGAAGTCAGAGAAAACTAAAGACATCAGAATTGAGGCTGGGGGCTCATCTGAAGACCAGGCCTCCAGGTAAAGCCACAGCGGGCAGATTTCTATATTTCCCTAAGGGACAGATGGAACTTTGGATTAAGTCCAGATATGCGTCAGACACCCCACTGGGTGACCAGGACGTGTGGACCCGTGCCTTGCCCAAGTTATTCCTGTTTCACAGGTTGCAGATGCACCGAGGTTAGGGCTGTCAGCCACACACCCGTGAGACACGCCCTGCTTCCCTCCTGGGTCCACATCAGCTAAGCTGCTCTGCCTGTCCTCCTGCAGGTTGATTGTAGTTTGGCCAACATTCTACCCACATTGCAACTTCGCAGTATAAACTACCCTCAACAGAGGGCCTGGGTGGGGACACACGTCTCGCAGGAGCTCTCTCTCAATAAACCTTTCCTATGCTTAATTAACTGTTTTTCCTTGGAATCCTTTCTTTGACTTAGGGGGATGTGGACTTGGCACATCTGGCGTCTAGCAGGCTGGCATTACGTTCTCCTCCATGGTTAGCGCCAGGCAAGGGCACAGGCCAGAACTTCCACCACAGCCTCTCTGCAGCTCTTCTCTCTGCACTTAACCTGGTAGGAAAGGCGGAGGGGTCCAGTACACGGCCATGCCTGTGCCTCCTTTTGCAAGGGGCATTAACTCTCAAAGTGCTCTGTCCCCAGAAAAAGGCTCCAGATGAAGCTGGGTGTAAGTATGAAGAGGATGTGGAGGGCACTCATTTGTTGGGTCATCATTTGATCCTGCAGTGCCATTTGTGGAGGAGCTCCTTGCACAGAGAGCTGGGCACACAGTGGTGATTAACTAGTAACTGTCCTTGGGCTCAGTCTCCAGGGAGCAGGGGTCGAGTAGATGTCAACAGCAGCTCTGCCCTGGAGAGATCCCAGGAGGAGCCAGGAAGGGCCAACACCCTGCTATGGTGGCACAGTTAGACACATGGGCCACAGAGACGCATAAAGAATGGGTATCTGGGAACCTGGAGTGGCCACTCAGAGTGTGACCTACTGAGGGCTTGGGGTAACAAGAGAGTGAGCAGGAGGCAGACAGGGTGGCCATGCCTCGTGACCTGTGGAGAGGGATGGATGGCCATTTGACAGATGGGAACACTGAGGAATGGGGAGTCGAGTCCAAGAGCTGCCATTGCTGCTGCTGCAGCCACTGCCGCACGGGTGGTCTCCAGCCCACAGGCACTGCGCAAGGGACTCATCTGCCCTGATGCAGACACCCATCTTCAGGAGCTCATCACCGACACCGCAGACTCCTCCTCACCCGGCAACAGCGGCCGACTCTGGCTTCTACACCAGATCTTGCCCCAGGCCCGCAGGACGGAAAACCAGCCCTGGGTAAAGTAAAGTCGCTGTGCAGGATATGAACTGTCAACCGAGGCCAAGCATGTGTCACTGTTCTCAGAGGCCAGAGCTGGCAGCATGGCTTTTTAGTTCAGAAAATACAGTCCCGCCGGTCACTGGAGAGTAATTACCCACTAGAGCCACAAAATGCCAGTGCACTACTCTTGCCGTGGAAGGCGAGCAAACTTTTATGATTTGGAGGGAGGAATAAATTTCTTTAAGTGTGACAGGTACAAACAGCTGCGCTCTGCCAGAGTGCCCTTAAGAACTCATTTTAAATAAACGCCCACTGAGTACTAGAACGGTCTCCTCAGAAAGACTCCTCCAAGGGACAAAGCCCACGGTCGAGGCCAGGCTGCAGTTGAAGGACAAAGCCATTGCTGAGCACGTGTGTGGCCTCGGTCCCATGCCCAGCACCAAAAATAAAAAGTAAATAAATAAACGCCAACAGCTACGCGCAGCAAGGCTCTCTCCCCCTCCTGGCGCCTCCTCTGTTCCCAACCAGTGAAGGCAGGTCCCAAGGGTAGATTTCTCTCCTTCGCCCTTCACCTCCACTCCTTCTACACACAGGGGCAGGTGGCCATCTCCTTGCTGGTCCTGCCGGGGTCCTCTCTGGCAGCCTCACCCCCCCCCCCCCGGCAACCACAGTAGACTTGGCAGCTTACACAGGCAGTCACAGCCCTGCTTCTGAGCTCAGCCCAACCAGGTGGTACAAGAACGGCTCTGCCTCGCTTCACCAGAGACCAAACTTGGGACAGCAGTGAGCGCCCACAGGGCTCAAGTGTGAGGCTCCCCCCCCAGCTGTCCTGCTCCATGCGTGGTGCCCACAATTCTCAGGCCTCACCACAGTTCAGTCTTCTGGACGGACTGTCGACAGGTGTCTCGAATTCAGCATGGCCAGGACCAAGTATGTCACCCCTGCCCCACCTTATCCCAAATGGTAGCTTTCTCTTAGCTTGGACAATGCCCCACCTTCTGCCAGCCAGAAGCCACATTCGAGGGTCTGGCCCCGGTCCCTTGGGTCACCGTGAATGTCCCTCCATCAGCTTGTGCCTGCCTCTCATCACGTCTCCCTCCCAGTGACTTAAGTGATTTTCTCCACCCCCAGCCCTCTGGCTCCTCCCTCATGGCAAGGCCAGCTGCAGGACAAATGAAAGCCACAGTGGCAGATGTCATTCCTCACGTACTCCATGCTCCTGGTCACCAGGTGCCAGTGCAGAGACTCAGGTCCGCCCAGCCAATGGCTGTGCAAGCCCTCAGAGCCTCAGACTCCTCTGCTACAGACAGCAACAAAGGAAGAAAAAGGAGGCTCGGGCCCCCAAGAACCCCAGCACTGTGCCTGCCCACGTACTAAGAGCTGCTCTCACTGCTGCTCTGGGCAGTGGGGCATGCTGGGAAAGGAAGGGTTTCCTTGAGGCCTGGGCAGTGGGGCAGCAGCATGGGTCCTTGGTGGGCATGCTCCTCTCCCATGCACGTAAGGCCAGTCAGCAACCTCGGGACAGGCGTAAAGTGTCCATCTAGCTGCGTGTGCGTGGCTCCCGCCCCAGATGGTCCCTACCCTGGGCTTCAGGAAGATCCAACAGCTGTATATGCAGTGTAGTTTGGACAATTGTACTGTTGATTTCTGCTGGTCTTTTGAAAGGAGCAATTAATGCTTAAAATTATTTTCCTTTTATTCTTATTTTTTTCTTTTGAATTTCTTACATTTTGTTTTGCTTTGTTTTGTTTTTTCTTTAAACTAATATTTCATGTTTGTATCTAGTGACCTAAACAACTAATTTGAAGATAGCATCATGCAATACAGCAACCATTGTTGGATTCCTATTACTTTAGTGAAATTTTGTATCATTTACAAAGCACACCTGGCCTCCTCCGCCCCTTCCCACCCTCCGACCCTCTGCTGTCACCTTCAGCAGCCGCCTTAGGTGTCTGATGCATCCTTGGCCTTCCAACTTCTCCTCCCCGTTCCCATTGCTGGGGGGGGGCAGGGTGACAAGAACGAGACACATTCAACAGCTTGGGGGTGCTGGGTGAGACTGGAGTGGAACAGCCAATGGGAAGGGCCAGGATGGATGTAGCCTCAGAGAGCCCCAGGAGGGAGGAAAGAGGACACCCCAAGGGGATGAGCTCTGGACGAAGAGACAGATGTCAGGCAAAATCAATAGAAATAATAACGGCATATGCAGGGGTCTGGGTTGACCTTGGGGATCAACAGAGTCAGCCAGACCCAGGCCCTTCCACCCCAAGGAAGGTCTTCCCTGCGACCCGCAGCATATCCCCTGCCTGGTTCCAGAATCACACAGACAGGGCTGCCCCCAGCCTCCTCAGGCAATGGCCACACACGCGGCCCAGGGTGAATGAGGGCTTCACGGAGGGGGGGTATGAGTACAGGACTATATGCAGAGCTGAAGGAAGAACAGGAATAAGCCAAGCAGAGACAGACAGGAAGGGTGTCCTCAATGGAAGGGTCTGAGGGACGGAAACACAGAAAGGGGCAGGATGCAAGATGCCTCATCCAGGTAGGAGCAGAGAATCGCTGAAGTCCAGCAAGGATGGAGCCCAAGGCAGGCACATCCTTCTTGGGCCAGTGACAGGGCTGTGGCCCAAGCCATGGCATGGCCATGCCAAGTTGGTGAAAGCAAGCAAGCTGGGGTCAGCTGGCCCCTAGAGCTCCCAGCCTGCGCGGCGCCTACCAATCCCCAGGCCCCACCCTCTCAGGAAGCAAGCTGAGCTCTCTTGGAACAATCCCAAATCAATAACACATCTTAATCAAATAGTAGCAAATCTTTAATTGAAACCAATCACGAAATTGCCTTCTCCTCCCCTCCAAAGAGCGTGCTTTTGATTAGGCCGCCAGAAAATGGCATAATTTCCCACCCAGGGATTCGGGGTCCTACCCGGACCCCCTCTCTGTTCTGCAGCTGGGGAAGATAAGGCCTGCACGGAGGGGGTGGGGGGCGGTGAGTGCCCAGACGAGGTTGGAGTGAAGGGCTGAGCTGCTGTGTGGGTTTCTCTGTGTGGTCCTAGAGTGTGGGATGCATGTGGCAGCACCCCCGGCAAGCTGAGACCCCCCAGTGGGGCCTGGCTGGGATGGCCACATGCAAGGGTCCCAGGCTGCCTGTCATTGTCTGCCCAATCGGGGGTTGGAGGTGCCCAGGAGTGGCTGCAATCTTGGGGGCCTGGGTGATCTCCAGCTACCGCAGTCACAGGCAGGATGCAGAGAACCAAAGGGCCTGTGCAGCTGCACAGGAGGCGGGTGACCCCTCTTTCCACCTCCATGACTGCTTCCTGGGGAGATAAGGGGTGCTGGTCTCTGACAACCCAGTGCAAGGCTGGCCCGCTTTCTCAGGAGACCTCACACAGGATGAGGTGGAGAAGTACTGACATAGGGCATGCTTGGGGGAGAGGTTAGGCCGGAAGCCAACAGTGGCAGACACTTTGAAGCTGTGCCTCCAACCAATGTCTGACCATGCTAGAGTCAGAGATAACATCCTTAGAATTGGTTGTGGCCAGACCAGGCAGAGCGGGGCCTGACAGTCCTCTTAGAAGAGGACAAGAGGATTGGGAAAGAGAGGCAGGCAAGATCAGAGAGGCATGGCCAACTGGAGCTCAAGAGAGGCCCTCTCTCCCGGGAGCCAGAGTCTTGGGCTCCTATTTGCTGAGGGGTGGCTGGGAGCGCCCTCACAGGCCTGAATGCCACCCAGCACTTCCCAGGACTGATTCTTAACACCGTCACCGTGGATGCTCTTTTCCCCTGACGGGCGCAGATCCTGTTGCTGTGGAAGGAACAGAACATCATTTCAGGTTTACTGCCTCGCCTTCTGAAACGCAGATGCTTGGGCTTTATCCCGGGCTGTGACTCTATAGCTCTTGGAGGAGCTCAAGAATTCGCAATGTCTATCAGTTTCAAACTAAATGATTTTAGAGGCAAGGGTTTAAAGTCCAACCGCACTACCCTCAGGCCTCCTGACAGTCACGTCCTGGCTTCATCTGTGCCCTCAGAGCCTCACTAACTGTACATATAACAGGGTTATACTGTGGCAGCTGAGGCAGGATGGTCACTTCCTGCTGGAGTTCAAACGGGACCGCCATGACAGAGCGCGCAACATCCTATTACACCATGTTCCTGTGTAACATCATTAAGCTTCCCCAAGGAAAGAGTGACCATATATGCACACGTTACGGTTTGGCTCCAGAGGTCCTCCCCCTCGAGCTTCATGCTGTGTAGGTGGGGTGCCTCCACAGCCACCCTTTGCAGAGATGGCTGGATGTAGCGTGGGTGATGCTGCGATTAAGAGTGTGGGACTACTGAGTCAGCACACTGACGGGTCTGCCCCGCCCCAGGCCCGGAGCCTGCACGCACTGCAAGGAAAGCGTCCTCTTCTCCCTTGCCTGCCCGCTGCTGCTGTCGTCCTTGCCATGGACTGTCTCTCCTGGGCAGTGCCCCTCTGTCAGTTACCTTGCCTCAGACCCAGCCAATTAGGACTAAAACCTCTACAAACTGTGAACTAAGGACACCTTTCTTCCTTCAACTTTGGGTGTTGGATATTTTGTCTCACCAACAAAGGGAAAGGAACTGAGACGCCACCCAATATCGTCAAGGAGACCTCTGGGGTCTGTGGGGCCCCCGCCAGCCACCCCATGCCTCGTTTCTGCCCCTCCACACCCACAGAGTCTTTCAGGCTGAAACAGCCCATTCCCGTGCAGCACAGAATGGCCTCACGGCCCTCCTTTTGTGGCGTACCCCCATTCATTACCCGCTCTTTCTTGACCATGGAACCTGAGGAGTCCACTAAAATGTGAAGCCATGGAAAGCAGAGTGGCTCCTGCCTCCTCCACTGTCCACTGCGCTGCCTGGTCCACAGTGGTTGGCTGCCTCACAAAGAGCCAGATTTAAACCCTTCATCGTGAAGACAAGCACACAGATACAAGAAGCAGAGAGAGGACCCGCCTACAGTCCCCCGTGAGAAATGGCCATAGCCAGAATGCATGCTCAGGCCTGAGTCCTGAAGGCCCAGGCTCTTCCTGCTGCCCCTGAGGAGCGGTGGTCACTGGAGCGGCATCTGAGCGACGGACCCCGGCCACAGCTCTGACCTGGACTCGATCTCAGGGACACCACTGGGCAGTGCTTGTCACTCTCCCTCCCTCCTCCCTCCCCTCCCCTCCCTCCCCTCCCCCTCCCCTCCTCTC
>NW_004524646.1:11047730-11072029 GCF_000260255.1 Octodon degus
TCTCTCTCTCTCTCTCTCTCTCTCTCTCCTTCAGCTTCAGCAGCCAGGAAGCTGCAAGGGAGGTTCTACCACACATAAAAGAGCCAGCAGCAGCTCTGGACCTCGCCCATCCCTGCTTTCACTTTCTCTTCTTCCCTGTCACTCCCCCATGGCCCGGCCTCCTACAGCTCCTCTGACAGCAAAGACATAAGGCACAGTGACAAAAGCTAGCTGTGCAGCAACATGGCAGGGCTGGGGGCAAAGCTCCTGGAAGGCCAGCCCTCGAGGTGCCTGCCACAGAGGGCACCTTTAGCCCCTGGCCCTGGGATCTTTCAAGAGTGACTCACCAGACTCCTGTGCTTTTCCTCAAACTTTGGAAACTTCTCTGAAAACCTGTTCAAGCATTTTCCTGCCATGCAGCACACAGAAAGCAAAACCTCCCGAACCGTCCATTTTGTGGCTATTCTTGAGCAAATAAGAAGAGTTCAGCAGGCAAAGAACAGAAGTGCATTTCATTACAAGAAGACACCAAGAGCAGAGGACAGCACACAGAGGTCACTGTGTTCTGACATGCACATTTTGCTAAACAATTACCTGTTCTGTGCATTGTCGTAAAAGACAGCACCTCCCATAAAATGTCCAAATGTTACCAAGAGTAGAATGGGGCCTCAGGGCCCTATTTTCTGCCATGTTACAAGGCAGTAATTAAGTCAGCACGGGGGTCCTCTTCTTGGATCTGTGTCTCTCATCCCACCTTTTACTGTCCTCCCCTCCCCAGCAGCTCGGGGGTCACACACACAGGGCCTCGGGACCTTGCCTGGAAGACGCACCACACCTCCCCACATCACTACACCTGCAGCAGATCACAAAAGTGCCACCATAGGACCCACAGGGACTCCTGGGGAAATCCTGTTCACATGGCAACCTCGTATACTAGACCCTTGTTCTTGTGCCTGGAGCCCCTGACAATGGCTCTCTGTCCAGAGCCTTACCCTGCCTCCCGGGAGCAGACTCAGAACCCCCATGCCCTGCAGGCTGCCTTGGGTTCATCCCCTTCCTCATACACTCCCAGCACAGTATCACCCACACTCAGTGCAGAGCTCTGAAGGTGCCACAGCCTGAGGTTGTCATGATGTCCCCTCAGCCTCACCACCCCCCAGTCTGACAGATTCCCACCAACCCTCAAGAGTCCTTCCATCCTTAGTGTCTCAGGAGCCCGACCTGACCTGTCCTCAGCAAAAGCAAACCATACCCAGTTCCCATAACCCTCGGCCATCACAGCAAATCCAGCCAGCTGCATCCCCACTGAAGGCCAAAAAGAAGTGTGGCAGCGGGCACAGCGGAGAAAGCTCCCTTGAGCTCAGGATACAAATTTACAAAACAAACACCTAGGAGTAAATCACACTTGAATCTCTGCTAGCTGGCTTCCACATCAGATTTTGTTTTAATGTATTTTGCCTGACATAGTGGCAAGCACCTGTAATCGCAATACTTGGGAGACTGAGGAAGGAGGATCAAGAGAAGTTCGAGGCCAGCCTAGGCTACACAGTGAGTTCCAGGCCAGCCTGACCTACATGGAAAGACTCTATCTCAAAAGAAATGCGATTTGTGCTCTAAAAATGTTTATGCATATTTTGTGAATTTGACTTAGGTCCCCAGAGTGGGTTGGTTGCCTGCTCTGGAGCTTCACAGGCTTCTGCAGGGCCCCCGTTGTCTCTAGGTGTCCCTACTTCCAGCTAGCTGTGCATCCCCAAACACTAACACCTTGATTTACCCAGAAGTAGAGATTTAAGGTTCTGTGCATAGCCATCCATCTTTTTCTTAAATACGTGAGTGTGTGTGTGTGTGTGTGTGTGTGTGTGTGTGTGTGTTGTGGTTATGTTGAGATGTCCCCCCAAAGCCTGATACAACCATAGGTCAGGTTTTGAAAGGTGATTCCTCTATGAGCGTTCATAGGTGACTTATTAGGAGAAGCAGAAGAGGTGCTGTGACCTGGGGCATGACCCGGAAGGGTTTACCTCCCTTCCTTTCATACTACACTTCTGGTTCACCATGCCCTGAGCTGCTGTCCTGCACCACATCCCCTGCTATGTCATCTGCCTTGTAGCCTGCCAACCACACAAGGACCAAAACTTCTAAAACTTGAGCCAAGATATATCCCCTCCCTTAGTCAGGTTCGCTGAGTCTTTTGTCCCAGCAACAAGAAAGGGACCGAGATGGCATATGTGTGTTGCCAGGAGAGGCTGCAAAGCTCAGGAAGGGGCAGCGAAGACCACCTGCTCAGGGGTCTCCAAAGCAGCCGAAGCAGCCGTGAACAGCCACCAGGGCACCCCTGCTGGCCCTCAGCACTGTGTTCTTCTATCCATTCCCGGTGACCACAGAAGAGCAACCCACTCCTCTGTCTTCCCGCAGGCTTCAGACCCCATTCCTGGGCCCTGAGCCCAGGCCAAACCCAGGACTGATGGCTTGAGATGCAGACATAGCCCAGGTCTGGGTCCCAGTCTTAAGGGTGGATGACTCTGCAGCTGACCTTTGGTCCCACCCAGCCCAGTGCCAAGGGGGCAGGTTCCGCAGGGACCACATGATTAAGGGACAGAGAGTTGGGGTGGCCTCACCTTCTGCTCCACAGAGAAGGGAGGGCAGGGGACCCTAAGACAGACACAGTCCTGCCCTGCAGCCCAGCCACCCTGGATATAGGCAGAATCAGGGCAGGAAGGG
Organism: Octodon degus; assembly: GCF_000260255.1. Lineage (NCBI taxonomy): Eukaryota > Metazoa > Chordata > Mammalia > Rodentia > Octodontidae > Octodon > Octodon degus. The sequence goes on from NW_004524646.1 coordinate 11,050,428, forward strand.
CTGCAGGAATAAAGCCTACAAAACGGGATTTACAGAGCTAGGGTTTGGGGTGTCCACAAGAAAGGAGCTTGTTTAGCCTCAGAGCAGAAGTATCAGGAGCTTCTGGACCTGGCCAGGGTCGTGCCCAGCAAGAGCAGAGAAGGGGGAGAAAGCACTGCATAGACAAAGCCACTGTCATTACAAAGCACCACAGGTCCAAATTCTTGACGTGAAAAACTAATTACTATTCCTTTTTTGAGACAGGATCCTGCCATGTGGCCCAAACTGGCCTCGATCCTTGACTCTTGATCCTCGGGCCCCAGCCTCCTGAGAGCTGGGGTTACAGGTGAGCACTCCGTGTCCAGCAAAATTAGACTTTTCTCCACTTGTTGTGTAGCAGCTCCGCTACAGCCCACAGAACCAGCTGTCTGATCGAGGAGGCGGGTCTTCTTGAACGCTGGTCACCTGAGCACACTTTGTGGTGGTGGAGGTTTTCTTTCATGTGCTTTTTCTTTTATATTTGTATGTTGCTCAAAACTTTTAAATAACAAAGACCCATCATTTTATCAAAATGATAATTCTTTTTTTTTTTTTTTTGATACAGGGTCTTAATACGCAGTTCGGACTTGTAGTGATCCTCCTGTCTCAGCCAGCCCAGTGCTGGGATTACAGGCGTGTGCCACCATGCCAGTTTGGGCCCATTTGGAGGCTGGCTCCAGATGCATGCAGTACCAGGATTGAACCCGGGTCCTTACGTTTGCCATGCAGACACTTAGGCTGTCGAGCTATCTCCCAAGTCTGATATTTTTTTTAATGGTGCACTTTTTGTCTGAGCGTAGGAAAGAGGGGTGAAGTGTGATACTTCTCTGGAATGGGTGCAGACCCGGAAACGAGGGTGCTGTCCCAGGGCCACCAGAGTAGCATTGCTGGCTCAGGCTGCGAGCCAGCTTCCACGTTGTACGTTAGAAGGGATACACAGGCTGAAGGCACTTGTCCCTGTCCTGCTCACATGCATAAAAGGTGTTTATGAATTAATAATTTTATGATACGGAAGCTCGCATGTGTCATCACACACTGCAGTCACATGCCTTGCTAGGGCAAGCGTTTCTGGTCCAGATGGCAGGATCTGTATTTCTCAGCACCCCACGAAGAGTCCCATGGCTTCCAGGTGGGAGTCCTTGTCCCCAAAATACACCAACAGATGGATGGAGAAAGACAATGTAGGATGTAGACACAGCGGAGCACTAGTCCCTCATACAGAGGGTACACTGAGTCATTTGAGGAAAAGGTATCGAGAGAGACCATAATGTTAAGTGAACTAAATCAGACACACGAGCTTAAATGTCACATGGCTTCTCTTATATGAAAAAGCTGGATTACAAATAAAGAGAAACATAGAAGACAGATCATAGAAAGTGGGGAGCTAGATCGCTTTCTGGGAAGGGGATCCAGAGATGGAGGGCAGGAGGGGGAAGTGGCAGAAAAGGGGAGGAAAAAGGACTGAAGACGTGTTATGTAGGGTGCCAGCTCCGCATGAAGAAAGCAATCATTAAGTATGGAGGAGGAGCTAATAAAAAATTAAAGCTGGAAAAAATGGGGGCGCACTCATCATACCCCAGCCATCTGCTGATGGACACACAGGCCTCTTCCAGAGGTAGCTCTTAGGAGCTCCCCTGCTGCAACACCAGTGTGCGTGGATCGCCGTAACATGACGCCTTCCACTCTTGGGACGACGCCTGGAAGGAGAACAGTGGGGCCAAGTGAAACTTCTACTTTCAGTTTTTGGAGGAATCTCTGTGCTGACTCAAGTAGCCGTTGTACCAGTCGCATTCCCACCAAGGTGGAAGTGTCCCTGTGCCCCCGACGCCACCAACATTTGATCTCTTGGTGGCAGCCGTTCTTTCTGGGGTCAGACAAAATCTCATTGTTGCCTTAATTTTCATCTCTCTGATGCTGATCATTTCTCCATTTAGTTGTTGTGGTGATGCTGGGGACGTTGGCATCTGTATTTCATCTTTCCCATATAACTCGTTCAAATCTTTTGCCCATTTTTATTGAACTATTTTTCTTTTATTACTGGGTAGTAAGAGCTCTTTTATATCCTGGCAATCACTTCTCCATCAAGTGTGTGTTTCATAATGTTTTCTCTTTGTCTGTTTGCTTTGTCTTTTTTTATGACACCTTTTGAAGAGTAAGTGATCTCTACTTGAAGTCCATTGATCTATGCTTTTTTCTTTCCATTGATATATTTTATGTTTTATTTTACAACTATCTTCCAAAGACAAAACCATGAATTGTTTTTCCTATTTTTTCTTTAGAAGCTCGATAATCTTAGTTCTCATATTAGGCCTTTATGTGTTAATTTTCTTTTCGACTAATTTTTTTCCTAAGGGAAGTAAAAAAGATAAGGATTGGTCTCAGGGCCAGCCAGATAGCTCAGTGGATTAAGGCTTGGTCTTTTTTGCATACAAATGTCAATTCATGAAATTTCCTTGGAATTTAACTCAAATATATATGTTATATATATGAGGTGGAGGTGGGGGTGTAAAGCTGTATTTCTGGGCTCTGTCTTGTACTTCACTGACTTATAAGTCCACCTTTTTGCCAATACCAGCAGCCTTGAGTAATGTGACTTCACAGTAAGTCTTGAAGATAGATCATGTGACTAGCTTGATCTCTTTGGTGTCCATAGTATTTATGTATCAACTCAGGAATCAGCTGGTGGTCAATTTATATTTGAAATCCCACTAGAATTTTATTTAGGATTGTTTTGTGTACACGATTAACTGCAAGGGAACTTACTATTGAATCTTGCAATCCGCAGACATCTTCATTTAGTCAAATTCTTTACATTTCTTTCAACAAATTTTTGTTGTGTTCAGTGCATAAATATGCATTTATTTGTTAAATTTATGCCTTAAAACTTAATTTTATAAATTGCAAGTGCTATTGGATTTCAAGATTTCGAATGATGACTTTTTCCCATTGATATTATATAGAACTACAGTTTAGCTGTACAGGTTGACCTGATAGCCTATAATCTTAATAAGCTCACTCTATTTCTAATAGAAGTTTGCATATTTCTTCAACAGTTATGCTTATTTCCAGTCTTATATTTTGAATTTCATTTTCTCACAGCATGGTATTGTATAGGAGTTTGCATTTAGGGTGAGTACAAAGGTCATGGCCTTGCTCCTAATCTTTGGGGAAAACCTTTAGTCTTTAACCATAAAGCATAATGTTAGCTGTAAACTTTAGTCAATTTATAAAATTCCCTTCCATAGCCAGTTTGCTGAGCATTCATAACCATTACCAGGTCAGATACATTTTCTGCATCATTTGAGAGGACAATTTTTTTCATTTTAATCTGTTAATATGGCAAATGACATTGATTTGTTTGGTAACTTGGGGGTAAACCTCATTCGGTCATAATGCAGTCACCTTTTACATATTATTGGATTTGATTGACTGAAACTTCATTGAGGATTCAGATCCATGAGGGATATTAGTCTGTAAACTTCTCATAGTTTCTTTCTATGTTTTGGTTCGCAGGGTGGTACTAACCTCATAAAAAAGTTAGATGATTCCCTCATATTTGCTGGAAGATTTGGTGTACAAATATTTTCTGAAATAGCTGGACAATGTACTAATGAAGACAGCTGATCCCAGAAAACGTTTCATTTTTGTTTGTGAATAATGTTTTTACTATAAATTTATTTTAATCTACATGCAGCTACTCAGGCCAAATATAGAACTGTTTTGGATGTTCTCCTTTCTTCTTGACAGAGTATTTTTAGTTTGTGTAGTTCAAAGAATTTGTCCTTTTTGCATTGTGGTAAGAGGTTATAAGAACACTTACTAAGGCTGAGCCTAATGGCTCAGTAGAATAAGCACTTCCCTGGCAAGTGCAAGGGCCTGAGTTCAATCCCTGGTTCTGCCAAAATAAATAAACAAATAAAGGAATAAATAAAAAAAAAGAAAAAAAAAAAACTTATTAGCATAGAGGTATTCAGAGCATTGTCTTATTGCTATTTTAATATCTGCGGGGTGTACAGTGATAGCCCTTCTTTCCTTGCTGGTAATTGCCTCATTTTTTCTTTTCCTGGTCAGTCCAAATGGTGACTTCAATTTTGTAGCTCTTTTAGATGGATAAGATTCTGTTTCATAAATTTTCTCTTTTCTTTTGCTTTCAATTTCAGTACTTTTGCCTCTTGCTTTTTTTATTCTTTTTTCCAATTATTTTTTGTGGAGCTTGCTCTCTTTTTCTAGCTTCTTAAAATGCGAGACAAAATTATTGATTGGAAATCATCTCTTTTCTATACAATTGAATGCTATCGATTTCCCTTTAAGTACTTCATTAGCTATGTCCCGCAAGTTTTACTATGTTTGGTTTATATCTTCACGAACTTCAAAATATTTTTAAATTTTCCTTGTGATTCCTTCTTTGACTCATGAATCCCTAAGAAGTACGCTTACTTTCCAGCTCCTCTGAAAATCTTTCAGTTATTTGTATTGACTCTATCATGGTAAGAAAACATATTCATATGATTTCTAGCCACTTAAGTTTATTAAGAAATCTTACAGCTCAAAAATGGACTGCCTTGGTAAACATTTTGTTTTCTTAAAAAGAAGGCCTCCTTTCTCTTTTTGACTGAAGTATTCTCTAACTGGTAATAACTGAATTGTCAATGATGTCTTCCACGTCCTTTCCTATGGACTGTGTTTCTTTCACCTATTGTCATCAAGAGAAGGAGATTGAAACACCCAAGTACACGTCTGGATTTGCCTATTTTTCTTTTTCTCAACCTGTGTTGAATGTATTTGAAGTGCTGTCACTAGGTGCGTGTACATTCAGGATGACTGCGCTGCCTTCATGGATTCTGTTGCTGAAGGTAAACTCCGAGGTTTAGGATGATTGCTTTCTGAGGTGAGTCTCGGTTCTTTCATCTGAGGCCCACTTAGAAATTGATCTTGCTATTCATTAACCGACCTATTCCCAGTTTCCAAGGCAAATTACCAAGGAAAGGAAGATTAACAAAAGTAAAGGCTAAAAGCTATTCTACCAAAATGAACCTAGGAACAATTTAAAACCACATGAATCTATAACCACATTGATAATTTATAAGAACAAAGGATTTATCTTAGTTACTTTTCTCATTGTTGAAACAAAATACTTGGCACTCAAACTTAAAGAAGGAAATGTTGACGGTAGCTCACAGTTTTTAGAGGTTTTGGTCCATCATCGGCTGGCTCCAAGGGAGGGCGGCAGGGCAGAAGGGTGAAACCAAGCAGAAACAGCCCATGGCAGGCAGGCAGGAGGCCCCAAGCAGCAGCAGCAGCAGCAGCAGCAGCCGTGGAAGGGTGGCAGCAGCAGTGGGCCCGCCTACTTACTATTCCCTTCTTGCCTTCTAGGCTACCCACATTTTGGGTGGTGTCACCCACAGCCGGTGTGGGGTGCCCCTGATCCCAGCATCACACACCCTAATTCAGCCACTTTGGAAACCTCCCGCCTGCTACCACACGAGGCTTTGAGAGAATACCTAAATATAAGCCATCACAGTATGATTCTGAAAAATTTAGAGAGTTGGAACTTTAACTAAGGCCTAAATACTTGGCAAAAAGATTTTTTACTAGTGAATATCACCAGGAATTTTGTAATATTACCAGGAAACCAGACTTTCTGGTAGAAGGTTAAAACAGAGTTCTTAGAGGAATCTAGCAGTGCCTCAAATTTAATTCGAAAGAACTAGAGTTGGCAACCTTTAATAACTCGGGCAGTGACTGGCAAGCAGATGTCAGTCCTGCAGGAGAAAGTGAGTGGACTGATGTATCACACACCCCGGAAATGCCTTCTGGATGGGCACTGCAGCAGCCTGTGGCCTTGCAGGAGGTCTCGAGTCCAACCAACGGGCCGTGAGCCACACACTGAGAAGCACAACTTCATAGAGGACCCTGAAAGGAAACGGCTTTGGGATACAGTCCCAGGAAACACTCAGCGTCTCCTGCAGAACCACTGTGGGGTTTTCCACAGCAATTGCCCCATCCGGGATATCCACTTTCCCTTTGACAGCCGGGAACCTCAGAGCCAAACTCACCAGTCAAGCTTATGATCCTGCCCCCCGAGCATTTGCCTCTCACCCCTCCTATTTCAAGTTGGCATTTGCTCCGAGCTCTCTGGCCGTACCGTTCTAATGGCTTAAACATATTTCTTGACAGCCAACTCTCTTTCATTATTTATGTGTGTAACAAGTCACTGCAAGAAGAAATAAATATATGACTCTGCCTGAGGGTCCTGTAGATATTTCTACAGCCCCTGAATGCTAAATCCCTGACCACAGCCTCACACTCTGTCAGCTTACTGAGACCCCTTCTAAGCAACTAGGAATACCTTCCCACGTTGGCGAGCTTAACCCTTGGCAGGCCGGGGGAAGCCGCAGCCTCCTGTGGCCTTTCCGCCTGGGCAAGGCCCTGCCGATCACAGGCACAGCCGGGGCCAGGTGGGCCTAGGTGGCTGAGGATGGGAAGCTGCCCTCTCCGCATGGCGGCTCAAGGAAAGTGAAGGCCCAGGGCTTTCCTGCTCGTTCTGCCAGAGCGGTTACTAGGGTGTACAGTCCTTGCAAGCATGACATTGTAATCTCAGTTATGTTTTATTTATGGGGAGTGGCGTGGCAGCCGGGTGTGTTAACAAACAAAGATGATTGCTTCTGAGCCACTCTCCCGTCCTGAGGTAATTAACACAAAGTAATGCACCAGTTGGGGAGCGCAAAGAGGCGGCAGCCTTTTCCGTAGGAAAATGCTCTGCAGGGCCCGGGCCAAAAGGGTGGGACCCAGGAAGCAAGGACGCGTTTTATCTTTGGTTAAAGGTGCATCATTAAAAGGCACCAGCATAAATTATTCTTCCTTTTTAAAAAAAATCCATACAGCATTAAGAAAACTACAGAGTATAAAATGTCAGGGGCAGAGATGTGGGGATTTGCAGCTGTTAGCAAAGTGGGCCGGGGGCTCCATGTGCATCTTGAATGGCATAAATTAAAAATATTGACTGCAACCAAAATAGCAATTGCAATCAGCTCGGTGTTGCGATGTGTGATACAGACCATTTGCTTTTAAAAAAATTAAAATATGAATCAAACTTGGATGACAAAGAAGTTCAACTTCTCGGGAAAAAATCAAATATATCATCAAAAGGTCACCATTCATAGACAAATTGCTGTTAAAATTTATTACTTGTTTGCAAAATGTACTGTTGATCATTGGTAACTGCTAAATGCTTGGGCGCCCCTGACAGAAGAAATAAATAAATAAAGCATGCTGCATTCATTAGGGAGAAGCACAGGGAGAGGTACCTGGAAGGCTAACTCCAAGCTGGAGAAGGGTAGAGCGAGCGGAGGCTGCCAGGCGGGGAGCACAGGAGGAAGAACCGAGGCACTCGGGCAGAAAGGAGGAGAGAAGAGGTGTGGCAAGTGGATTCCTCTTGCTCCCTTGGTCAGCCGAGAGGACCGATGAAAGCCACAGAAGGCCGAGCTGCTCAGGGTCACAAGCCGGGTCGTGGCGCCCGGGGCACGTGCACGTCCTGTGTAATCCAGCTGATTGTCCCAAGGCCCTGCCAGCACCCTGCTGCATGCCAAGCGCTTGGACTTGCTCCCTTATAGGAAGGGATCCCCACAGGACTCAGAACCCCCAGGGTACAGAGGCTGCACATGACAGTCCTGCCCCTCCAGGGCCTGGCAGAGTCCCAGGCACCGCACAGGGTACTGTGGGGCCTTCACAGAACCCCCCAACCTCTCCTCTGCCCCCTCCACTCGGCAACAGCCAGGGCCCACTGGCGCATGGCATCCTTCTGGTCAAAGGCCAGAAATAGCCACTGGTTCTCTTGGGGCCCGGATGATGTGATGGGAAGTCAGCTAGAAATATTCCAGAATCTTCTGAGAGCTTTTACTTAATTATTTCATCAACTGAAGCAGGGAGGCACTATTGCTGCCCACACCTTATACATGAGGAAACTGAGGCAGGCACAGCACGGCCACAGAAGGGAAGAGGTCACATGGGACTACAGCCCAGGACCTAGGAGAGGAGCTCTTCAGGAACCTGGGATGGAGACAGTGGCCCCAGTGGGCCCCTGAGCCCCATGGTCTGGGAGCTCAGAGACAGTGGGTCCCATGGCAAAAGAGAGGCCAGGCCGCCTGTGCAGCCCCTGAGCAAGCTCCTGGGCTCCTGGGTGGCATTGAGGCTCTTCCTGCCCTGCTGTCCTGGGAGGGTGATGAGGGGCCAGCTGGCTCTTCCAGGGCTGTCGCACACACCCCGTCACTTACTTATTCCCCACACAAGGCAGACTCCACAAGCTCCTGTCCGGCCAGGGCATGCGGAGTACACACGCCCAGGATAAGAAGGCCCTGTGAAGGCTGCACAGTGGGAGGTCCAAGGGGTGAGGCAGAGCGACCGTGAGTGGCCTCACCACGGAGCTGGGAAGGCAGAGAAAGGATGGCCACCCGCAGGATGGGCTCCGGGGAGGAAAGGCAGGAGCTCAGGAGAGAGCCCGTGGGTCTCAGGCATGGGCCCACCTGAGGCGTGGAATCGCCATCGCTTTCGGGCTGCTTTTAGCACCCTCTTCATTCTCCAACCTGTCCAGGAACAAAGGCTCTTCAGAGCTTCCTCACACACTGCGCTCCTCCCAGGACAGCTCTTCCTCCCAGTTTGCAGAGAAGAAGCCAGAGTCAGAGGTGCCAGGACCCATCCAGGTCACCCAGGTCGCAGCCCGAGCTGGGGCTCCTCGCGGGGTGAGGGCTGCGAGTCAAGTCTCGCTGCACTCCTGCCGCGTGACCTGAGCTCTGCGCCCGCCAGTACTCCCTGTCCATCAGCCCGTGTGGCCTAAGCCTCCCTGAGAGTCGGCCGCGGGACCAAGCATAGACAAGAAGCACAAGGCCTAAGCACACTGCCCGATTCCAACACTGGAAATGCACAGCCCAGGCGCTTCCCCAGACTGGCAGACTCAGAACCTCTGAGCAGTGCAAACCAAGAATCTGCATTTACAAGCTCTGCAGGTGCTTCTTCCCTAGGTAAAGTGCACAACCTGCACATCTTCAGGGAGCCTGTGGGGCTTTCCCAGAGGGTAGCCAGGCCTCCGGCCAGGGCCAGGCTCTTCCCCAGAGTCCGGGGGTGATCCAGAGTGGGGTACAAGGAGGGAGGAAAGGTGCTTGCAGGAGTGTCCAGGGGTGAAGATGTGGAAGGTGTCAGCGTCACCATGCTGGAGAGGCCCCCAGAGAGGGACAGCCAGCCAGGCCAAGTGAGGAGGAGGGAGGACCTGGGAGCAGATCCCAGCTGCCAGGCGCTCCAGGCCCTCCCAAGAGCTGGCCCCTCCCACATGCCTGCCACCCTCAGCCCAGCTGCCAGGCTCACAGGGCTGTGCCAAGTGGGCGTCTCCATGACCATGCCAGGCAAGGCACACACATGGCGGGGGGCAGGGATGGATCCCAACACCAAGAGCATGGAGGGATGGGAGATGCTCGAGTCTTTGGCCAAACGTGCAAGACCTTGTGGTGGTGAAAGGCAGAGGCCAAAAGGGCTGCTCTGACCTGGGACAGACTGGGGACTTTCCATGAACATGGAAGCACAACTCAAAGAGAAAAGAGAGGACAAATTGGACGTGATCGGGCACCATCCATGTCACTATGGTCTTGTCTCCATCTTCTTGTTTGATCCTCCAAGAGCTCGGTGGTGGCAAGATACTTGTGCCCATTTTATAGATGAAGAAACTGAGGCAGGGGTTACAGCTTTCAGGCCCTTAGCTGGTGTAAGAGTCCTGGTCAACCTCAGCTGTGTGCATTGTTACAGTCATCTCTCTTCCCTGCACTGAAATTTCTTGTTGTTTCCAAACACACAGAACAACAAGTTTTTTTTTTTTTATAGCAGTGCAATTCAACATTAGCAGCATTGTCACAGGCAGCTATTCCAGACCACAGCAAGGGGAGCTCACATGACAGATGCATCAGGAGTCTGAAAGTGCACACGGTGTGGACAGCCTCCTGGGAGGGCTTCCTGTGGTGCCAGAAGTTCGCTTCTTAGTATCAGTAGTTCTCGACACTGGTGTGCTTGATGTTCAGGGTGTTACAGTAAAATCACTGTTTTGGTTTAGAGCTAAGTCTCCAGCGCATGGAAGGCCATTGAGTCATGAGGTGCTGTGCTCACTCATGGATTAATTCATTGTCAGGTTCATAGCTGAAGGTTCTGTTAGGAGGTGAGGCCTGATTAGAACAGGTGGGTCACTAGGAAGGTGACTTTAGAGGTCTCCCCCTTTCTCTGGCTCTGGCTCTTCTTTCTCTCCCCAATGCCATGGATTGAACAACTTCCCTTCACCTGACCTATATACCATGCCTTTTTCTGCCTTGGAGCCATGGACTGTACCCTCTGAAATCATAAACCAAAATAAACCTCTTCTCCTTAAATTATGGGTGTAGGGTATCTTGTTTCAAGGACTAGAAAGCTGACTAGGACAGTGGACACCATTACTGTCCCCACTTTGACAGAGGAGGAACTTGAGACATGACAAGGTTACATTATTAGTTTGACATTCCACAGATTCTGTATGGCAAGGCCAAGCAGCTCACAGAGGCAGGCCACATGTGGAGTGCCTCTGGTTAGGGATCCCAGTGTATGCCACTTTGTGGATATGAGTTCTCAAATTCTCTCAGCAGCCCTGTGAGTCTGACACCATCAGAGTTTAAGTAGACAACCTCTCCTCCAGCATCTTGCACCCAAGATCCCCTCCCCTGCTAGCCCTCCCCACTCCTAGTCTCCACTCAGGCAGCTAGGTGGCCATTCACTCTCCAGGTTATCTTTGATGCCTCCCTTTCCTCTATATCCCACCCAATCCAGAGGCAAGTCCTCGCCCCTGTTCCCAACAGAGACTTTCAACCTGAGCTCTTCTTATTCCCTCCATCTCCACCTCTTGGCGCAAAGTCTGGCCTTGCTCCTTGGCCGGCACCTGCTCTACCTGGCCAAGGCGATCCAACCCCCACATGCAGCCTAAGGGTTGTCACTGTCCTGAAGATCTTATGTTTGATGACTTCCCAGTGTTCCACTGAAAGGACATCCTCTCACTTGTTCATCTAGCCCCATGTTCTGGGGCTCTGCTTCATTTCCAGCTTTTGCTACTGTAAAGATGCTATGGTAACCATCTCTATGGCTAATGCTTTGACTGGATTGCAGCTTCCTTATGTCTGGACTTTTTCTTGGGGGGGGGGGGGTTTGCGGAACCAGGGATTGAACTCAGGCCCGTGTGCTCGCCAGGGAAGCGCTTATTCCACCCAGCCATCTCCCCAGCTTGCAGCTTCCTTATGATGATTTTCTAGAAGAGGAATTACTTCAGAGTAAGCAAAAAAAGACAAGATTGCTGCTATTGTGATGGGGCTGGGCTAGGGGGGCAGGAAGACATTTCTGCATGACTGTGGAGTGACAGTACAGAGACTGCACATCCTGCAAAGTCCTCCTTAGCTGACAGAATGGCTGCAATAGACAGCCAGTTTTAGAGTGAAACTGCTCCAGCGCTCACGGATCAGCTTAGCTGCGAAGGCCTGAGGCCGGGCTTCCTGCGACGCTGGGCGTGGCAGGAAAGGCACCTTTCTGGCATGATTTCCCATGAGCACCCTCACGGGGCACGGATCTAGAGCCACATGCTCAGCCAGGTTATCTGGAATCCTAGCATCTCAACACTTTCTGTATTTTAAAAAGTTAATGTTGTCTCATATAGAGTTTTCCTGTCCCTACCAAAGTGGGATAGATGTAAATATTCCATTAATAAGCAAACTCTTCTTTGTTTATTTCCTCTTTTATTGCTGAATAGGCTGATTCTACAATTTTACTATCATGCGTATGATTTATCTCATGAATAATAATCGCCATATTTATGCTCCTTTTTTCTCTTTGGCTACCGGGAATCTTAGACTGAAATTAATGCTTTAAATACAGCAAAACCTCTCCCTCCTAGGCTCTACTCCTTCTTTCAAAATGTGTATCTCTTCCATCACCTTTTAATCTCTCTGGTCCCAATGCTCTGCTGCTCCTTTGTGTCTTAGCAAGTTTTCTATTGTTCTGATCAGAGCTTATAGAATGAGGAAGGGCATCATTATTAATCAAGTGCTTCACGAAATGCTGAAATAAACATCTACTGGCACCAAGCTTTTCTTCTCTTTAGGAGCCACTAATTAGTACATTTAGTGAAGTTTTCAAGGCATCACCAGATCAAACGTTGAGAATACCATTCAGGCTCCTAGTAAACCCTGCCCAAGCTCTCCAAAGGGGGAAAGCAAACAAGCAAACCAAAAAAGGGCGGGCCAAATAGCTCAGCAGAATAAAGCAGCTGTTTAGGCAGACGCAGCAGCCAGGGTTCAATCCCTGACATGCAGTGTCGGCCCACCCCCTGGGAGCGCTGAGACGGCAATTGAGACTGGGCATGGTGGCACACGCCTGTAATCCCAGCTCTTGGGAGGTTAAAAACAGGATGATCACTACAAGTCTGATCTACTAGTGAGACCCTGTAGACCCTGTATTAAAATACAAAAAAAGGGGTGGGGGGGAACATGGTTAAAATACGATACAGCTGAAAAAATTGAACCATAAATTATACCTCCAATTATGGGCAGAAGGGCCAGGTCCCACTGAGTGCAGGAGGGGGCTGGGAGTCTGCAGGTGTCCTGTGTGACCCCACTCTTGATTTCCTCCCCTTACCAATGCACTGGTTCTGACACAGAACAGGTGTCTCCAACACTCCTGATGGTGGACAGGAAGATAAAGGCCACAGAAAGAGCACAGGAAGGGGCACAGCTGTGCTGCCCCACCGCTCCCTGTGTTACTGTGAAGCTAGATCAGCCCCTCACGAACTGCAGTCTGTGGTGCATTTTGAGCCCTACAACCTTTATGTCGTCTGGCCCACGAGTAATTAACCAGCATTGTCACCAGTTGTCTTGGGAACAGGACAGTAAGCACCCACTCTCATCCTCTGGACAGGACCCCTGGGCTCATATCCTGGGATATGTCCTAAAATGGACACTTTTTTATTATTATAAAAGAGCACAGAAACAGAATTTCACTTTTGCCATTATGGCCTATGAGAAATAAACCATAATAAAAGGAAAGAAGGTAGGTTGTGGGTGGGTGCAGTGGGACTTTCTTCTCCTCTGAAATGAGGAGCATGGACATTTCCTCCAGCCTCCTGGTGGACCCTACACTCCTATCCCACAGACTTGGCCTGGATTGTTCCCTCACTGCCTTCCCTGCTAACAGGAGCCACTCCAGGCCAGGAGCTGCATCCCTGGCCTACAAGTGTGGGGTACTCATAGGAACTCCAGGAGAGGGAAGGGAATATATGACTGAATGGTACATGGGTACAGACCTATGACAAGATGGAAGGCCTATCCTATCCTCCTAGAAGACAGGGAAGATCTTATTTATCTTCAGAGTTCCATGATACAGCATGGGTCTTTGGTAAATGTTTATTAAATGAGCAAATTTATGGATGGGTGGACAATTACATGGGCGGATGGATGGATGGATGGATGGATGGATGGATGGATGGATGGATGGGTAAATGGATGGATAGATGGGTGGATGGATGGATGGATGGATGGATGGATAAATGAATGGATGGAATAACGGATGGATGGATGGATGGATGGATGGATGGATGGATGGATGGATGGATGGAGAGATGGATGGAAAATTGGATGGATGGATAGATAGATAGATAGATAGATAGATAGATAGATAGATAGATAGATAGATAATTGGACAGACAGACTGACGGACGGACGGATGGACGGATGGACAGACGGATGGATGGATGGATGGATGGATGGATGGATGGATGGATGGATGGAGAAGTGAATGGATAATTGAATGGATGGATGGACGGACGGATGGACGGACGGACGGACCGACAGACAGACGGATGGATGGATGGATGGTCTTTAAGGATTTTAGTCATCGCTAAGGTCCTGCTTCTCCACGGGCTTAACTGGGCTCTGCTAACCTCCCTGCCATACCCTCTGCAGGCCATGCCACTCCTCCCTTTGCCCTCATCTTCCTGGTGAACCCTTACTTGGTTTTCTAGGAGGAGTAATTTCCATAATCCTCCTCTCTGGCAGATTCATTGCTCCCTCTTCCCAGCCCCTTTGACAACCTATTTAGCCCACCCTTTGGTCTTGTTTTATATCTTATTTCCCTCCTCAAGGGCAAAGGCCAGGCCAGAGATTTCCTTCGTGCCCAATTCAGACATCCAGCTAAGTCTTCACTTTGAGCATTAAATTGACTTTCAAGTTCAACCTGTTTTGACTTCTTTCAAGGATCCCTGGTGGTCCGTAATCAGACTTCTATAAAACTGTTTCAGAGATTATCCACAGCAGGAAAACAGTGACTGAGGCTTCACCTGCACAGAGAAAATTAGAATTTTCACCCTCTCTGACTTGAAATTCCATGAGATTCATTATGTATTTCCATTCCATTAAAAGTTTATTCTCCCAGTTTCTTCTTCAAAATGGAGAGGGTGCTTTCTGGCTTAGTCTCTGGACCTGGAGTCCAGAGTGGGCCAGACAGCTGCCTGCACAGAGCCCTGAACAATGACTGAGATGGCTCAGAAAGCATGGGGCCTGGGATGTGGCCAGGGGTGTGAAGACTCCCGTCACCGAGTGTCCACATGGGACCCTCTGTTCTTAAAATCCATTCTTGCTGATTTTTGTAACCTAGAAGGGAACCTTTCTGCCCTGAAACCTCCTATTGCACCTTGTTACTTCATGTACAGAGAGCACACCATCCACCTATCTGCAGAAAACATGACTCCTTCTGGACCATCTTGACCCTTCCTTTTACAAATGTGAAAACTGAGGCCCAGGAAAGGGCAGGGACTGGCCTAAGCTCACCAGGCTAATTATCACTGATGCTGCTGAGAACTGGGTTGCACCTTTGTCCTACAGATAATGACCCAATTCTGCCAGGCTATGACCATGAGTATCAGGTGTCTGTGAGAGGTACCTGACTCAGTGAAGCAATTTCTGGGATTGATCTAGGGATTTCTTCTTCCACTCTAAAGTAGGGACTGTTTCCAAAGCAGCAGTGAATCCCAATCAGAATGTGAGCACCTCCATTCTGATATCTGCCCAGTTTTCTGGCTAAATACACAAAGGTTCACAAAACTGTTTTTAAGCCATCTGAGGAAAACACAAGAATAGAAAAGAATTTCCTCTCTGGGAAAGTTTCCTTAAGCCCCTAAAAAGTAGTGGAGGCACTCGCCTGGATAACCATTGACTCTACTTGTAATATTACAATAAAACCTCCTTCATCTTGTCTAGTGATAAGACATGGCCTTGGAAGAATGGTGACATATTGGGTGAGGATGGGACGTAGAAGAGGCTCCCTTGTGTCTCATCATCTGCACGGGCAGAACCCACAGAGAACCTCAGCAAGCGTGGTTAGGTTTTCCATCTCCAGTCTCCCTACCAGCCTGGTACCTGGTTCAACAGCAATGCCCATCGGAGCTTGCAGGACCAGTTTCAGTGGACAGTTCTGTGGCCCTATAAGAGCGTGATGGATGGGCAGATAGGTCGATGGATGGAGGGAGGGATGGATGGAGGGATGATTGAGTGGATGGGAAGAGAACCCAGTCAGCCCTTAGTCCCTTCAGACTGAGGGTGGGCTCTGGCTTTCACACACATGGAAGAAGCCATTTGTGCGCCTCAGTCCTTGGAGTCCGACAGAACATGGCTTTCTCCCAGCCCCATCTTGTTGGCTGCCCTGGGCCCAGCACTAAAAGGAGGACGTTAAATGCCATTTTGAAAGGCCTGGCTTTGATCACCCCTAAAGAAATTTCCTTAACTTTGTTAGCATCCAAGACAGGAGAAAAGGAGTCCTGTGTAGTTTTGTTAAATTCATGGATGGCCAAAGACACTATCTTGCCCAACAACCTCATTTTACATACACGGGAAATGCAAGGGTGCCGCCCTGAGCATACAGAGCCACTGTGGGCCTTGGAACAGGAGCTGCGCCTCCCTGAACCTGATTCCTGAATGGCTTGCCAGGTGCTGAAGAAATTTTAGCCAAATTGATCCAAAATCAAGCCTAGTATCTCTAGCCAGGTGCTCTTTTTCTTTTTTCTTTCTTTCTTCTTAAACCACTTGATTCAGCTGAAGAATCAAATTCAGACACGTGGGACCCACCTCGGACGCTGGCAGCACTGGCTCCCAAGCTGCCAGGCACAAATGTTTCCTCTAAGCTCTGGGGAAATTCTAGCGTGACACAGGCCAGGGCTCCAAGTCTCACCACGCGGCCAAGCTGAGCACCGCTGGTGTCTACTGGTTTCTTTCCCTTCCTCCTGGCTACAGACTCAAGAGCGTTGGGTCAACGGGAAAATGGAGCAAGACCTTCAGTCCACCCCTGGAAATGAGCTGTCCGCACCCCACCTTTCAAAGACACAGAAAAGGACAAGGTTTGGAGATCAAGTTAAATGTCCAATTTATTTTTATAACTTGAAACCAGAACAAACTTGGCTTTGAACAAGCGTACAAATGAAATGGCAGACACATGCTGAACTCAACATTGTGACACTGAGGGAAAAAGAGGCCCCAAATCTTGTACAGAGAATAAAAGGAACAATAAATATTTTACTAAGCCATATTGAAATGACCTCCTGTCATCTCAACATTTTATCCATAATTAAAAAAAAAAGTGCCCGCTTCTTAAACGGAGCACAAATACCAAGCAATAATAAATAGTTCTAAACTTGTAGTAAAAGACAAAACCTCCAAGTAAACAACAAAAGCTCATACAATAAGTAATAGAAAAGGTAATAAAAATATTTCGCCTTGCCAGTACAAATGCAAACAACTGAAATCAATGTAACTTCGCTTTGCAGGGCTGAGGTACAAAGAGCACCAAATCACAGATGTGCCTGTGTTCGACAAAACCTCCGGCTGATGGACAGGCCGGGATGCAGGGCTGATTTCCTTACTTTTCACATTTTGCTTAGAGTAATTCAGTCTCCTCTCCCCTTGAAAGACTCTCCAATGGCAAGTGGCAGTTTCCAATGGGGGGGCAACTTTGGGCAAAGTTGTGGCAGTGTGGAGCCCGGCCTAAGATCGGCTGGGTCACCCAGGCTGGAGCGCTCCCTCTGGGTCACCTGCTTCTGCTTCAGGGTGGGAATTTTTTTTTAAACACAAAAGAGAAGCAAAATTCTCTCTGCGGTCCACAGAGACACACAATGCTTGTGCTTTAGGATGGCTTAGTCCTGGTATTCCGGTGATTTCGTGTGAGCTGGTGTGTGCTGCCTACCTGCACTCGCTGCAGCAGGGCCACCATGGGTGCTCGGGGCAGCTAACCAGACAGGGGCAGGAGCAGGGCAGGGCAGGCGGCCCTGGGGCCCTGGATGAGCAGGCAGAGAGCTAAAACTCGGCTTTCTTGCCCGCTGCTCTGCCCTGTTCTTCTAACCTCACAAAAGGGAGCAGCAAGGGGAAACAGCGCCAGCAGAAAAGCTCCCAGAACGATTTCTGCATTTGGTAAAGAATTGCCTAGACAGATGCTTGGTTATACTTCCATAACCTGAAATAAGGGTTTCTTGCATTTCCTGAAATTAAAAAATGGCTTCCTGATATAGGTATTTGTTAAAAATGTATTCCCTCATCAAAAGACCACCACTTATTATCTTAAAGCTACTTGGCTTTACAAAAAAAAAAGAAGAAGAAAAAGAAAGAAAGAAAGAAAGAAAGAAAGAAAGAAAGAAAGAAAGAAAGAAAGAAAGAAAGAGGTGGGGCGGAAAGGACAGAGAGGAAAAAAAGAAATGAAATAAAAATGAAATGAGCAGATACAAGACAGACAGAGGCTAGGAGATGGAGGGAAACACGGAGGAAGGAGAGATGGAAAGGCACCGAATTCGTTCATCCCAGGCCCTCGGCTTTCGGAAACTGACGGAACGTAGGCTTCGGAGAGAAAAGCAGCAAAGCAGGAGAGAAAAGCAGGCCAGCATCCCCACGGGGCGGGCGGAAGGTCCCGGCGGCAAGGGCCCCCTCCTCGAACCCCGCCTGCGCCAGCCCCGCGGACCTGCTGGCCGGCCAGCTCCTTCCACTCTGGCTGGTGTTTCCCGTTCTCTCGGGGGCGGAAGCAGCTCGGTTTATACTTCTCTCTGCTCTGGAGGCCGGAGGGGAGCAGAGGTGGTGGTGACCGCCACAGTAGCGACAGCAGAGAAGGAAGGGGACCTCGTGTCTCTCCTCTACACCTGCCAGCTTACAGATGTCCTCTAGGAGGAAGAGAGGACACCGTGGAATGTGACCAACGTCTTCACGCGGACTGATTTTTTCGTCCGACACAAAGCATTTCCCATCCGGTCTGCTGCGGCCTCGCCAAGGCGCCCTGGGGCAAAGTTCGGGGCTCTGAGCTCGAAGCCCACCTCGAACAGTTCTTTGTGTACGCCAATTCCGACAAAAATATATACAACTAAAATGATTCGTGAACCAAAGCACTGAACTACTTCCGTCTCTTTTTCTCAAAGGTTGTCAAACAACCCCTTTTTTTTCTCCTGTACAATATGACTTAACATACAAATTTCTTGTTGCAACATTTTATCCTGCCAAATTAAAAAAATATATTATGGCAGCCTGTTTCTTTTTGTTTTTTTTTTTCTTTTTATTTCCAAATTCACTAACAAAAAGGTACATTAAATCCCTTTAAAAGGACAAGCTTACAGTTAAAAAATTACAAGCTCCAGTAAAAATACAGCAAGTGCCTACATCATACGAACCAACCAGTATATCCATTCCAGAGGGATATGGGGGAGAGAAAAATAAGTACAGGTCAGAAATGTGATTTTTTTTTCTGCAAAGCAATAACAATATTAAGCACTTTTTTCTACATACTTTTTCTACATGGTGTAGCAATCCCCGTTTAATCCCCAAATACAAGTTTCTATACATTTTTTTTGAAATAAAAATTCAACACCCAAGGCAGAAAAAAATTTACTAAAACTCCGACTTTACAGTTACAGTGACAAGAACAAATTGATAGACCCACCGTTTAAATTTTACTGCAACATTTCCAAGGAAAAAAAAAGGGTTTTTTTTTCTTTCTTGTTTTGTAAAATGCCCAGGCATTCTCAATTATTACAAATACTGGTCCACTTTTACAGTAATCAAGAAATTTTAATATATATAATATATACTAAAACCCCGTCACCAAAAGAAAACAATATACACGCAGCCATTGTGGCATTTTTGTATATAACCTATTAAGCAAACTTTGAAAAAAAAAAATGATCGCTCCAACACACATACACACAATTTTTTTTACCCTTGTATGTATCCAATACTGTAAACGTATTTTTAAGACAGAGTGCACTAAATTTAACTTTAGAAAAAAATTAGCCGTTGCTCCTGAATTGTTTTTTGTTTTGTTTTTCATTCAACAATATCAACTCGTGTCACTTGAGTTTTAATTCAGCAGTAAATCACCTCCACTCCAATATCTAAGCAGCGTTGTCCCAAAAACAAAAGGGGCTGAGGATAATTCAGCTAATGGATGTCCACAGTTGTGCTGGGTTTAATTCTTCATCTGACTGGGTCTCATGTCCTCTATCTTCAACCAGGATTTTTTTTTTTTTAAAGTTAAAGTAAATGTGGCTTTGTTTCTAAAGAATGTACTTTTGTTTTACTTTTTTAAAAAGTCTTTTCATTTCAAAAAAAAAGTTTTGCATTTGTCTCAAGAGACTCAAATAGGAAGATCGGTTTTCAAGGCACTCACGTCAAATTGAATGGCAGTAGAAAAACTGTCCAATAAATTATTTTATTTTGTTCTTTATAGTGCCAGTATTGTGAATGCCACGCTTAGCAACACTGACACTCGATCTCAGCTGTCCCTTACAGTTTAACCCACCTCTGGGCCAAAGAGCAGATGCTGCAATTTCTTGTTTAGAAGCCATTTAATTTAAATGCAAACAAAAGCTTTAAAGTGCAGGTCAACAGAACTCAAATTTCTAATCCTAACAGTCCAACGTTTAGTACTTTCCAACCTACTCGGAGAAAAGAAAAAGTGGGAAATAGTGCGGGGCTCCTCCGGATGGGACTCTTCCCCACTTCTCCAGGAGAAGGGAGCAGAAATTAGCGATGTTCCCCCATCTCTACAAGGCCACCGGCGTGCATGGCACAAGAGGACACTAACTGCCCATTCTCCCATCTGCTTGAGAAGTAAACGGTCAATCACCACGTGTCGCAACATCCACTCGGGAATCAGCGCGGGGGCGGGGCGGAGGGGGGAGAGGAAAGAGAGAAGTGGTTAAGTCAGAAGCCTAGAAGAACACCAGGGGACGCTTCCTTTCTGTGTCACTGCAGGCCACCACCAGCTACTCAATAATAAGTACCCTCGGCCCATTTAACGCAGCGGAACCTGCAGAGTTGACATCGGAGGCATCAACAGGCCAAGAAATGGCAGTGTCTGCTGGTGATGCACACCTGCGATCTCTTCCCAGAGCTTCCAGGAAACCGCGCGCGGTCTCTGGGGTGCCTCCCGCAACGCCCCCACTGCGAGCTCCCTTAGTACAACGCAACAGCTGAAACCTACACAGAAAAGGCCTCCGTGACTGCTGTCAGTGCTACATCTCCATTCCAATTCTGAAACAAAGTGCTACGATTTTAAAGATTGTTATCCGCTGTACATCCACACCCCCCTCAAAAAAAAAAAAAACCCAAAAAATGCATGCCACATTTTATTTTAGGACCAAAAAACAAAACAAACGAAAGAAAAGGAGGGGGGAAGGAATAAAAAAGTAAACAACTTTAAAAGTCATTTAACTGTTGGCTTCTTCACAAGAAATTACACATGCTTAGCTTAAATTTCAAAAAAGCAGCACCCTCCCCCCCAAAAATCATAATTTAAAAGTATGCTTCCCATCTACATTGCTTGAGAGTCATTGCTCAGTCTACTGAGTTTAAAAAAAAGAAAGAAAGAAAGAAAGAAAGAAAAAGAAAAAAAAGAAAAGAAAAGAAAGGGATGGATACCCAACAAAAACTTTTAAAGGAACTTTAACAGAAAGAATAATAAAAAAGGTACCTGCACATGCCAAAAAAATTACAAAACCCAATAAATACAGAAATTATTGCACAGTTAAAAGGCTCCACAAATTTTACTGCCTTAATCAACCCTCAGGTTTCCATAGGACTTCGCAGACACAGGTTAGGTGGGGTGCCGCCTCCCCCGGGCCGGGGACACGCGGGCAGGGCGCTCGGCGGCGGGCGGAGGCGCGGGGCTAGTCCGGCGCCCACGCCCGTGTGCGCGCGCGCTTAGCTCCGCTCCGCCTGCTCGATTTTGACGTCGTTAGTTAGCAAGTGCTCGCCGTGCCACTTTTTCATGTGTTTCTCCAGGGTGCTGTAGACGCTGAAGGGCATCTGGCAGATGTCGCAGCGGTACACCTCCTTGCCGATCTGCCCGTGCGTCTTCATGTGGCGCGTGAGCTTGCTGCTCTGCGCGCACGCGTAGTTGCACAGCTCGCACTTGTAAGGCCGCTCGCCGGTGTGGCTCCGCCGGTGCACCGTGAGGTTGCTGCAGTTCTTGAACACCTTGCCGCAGTACTCGCACGTGTCGCTGCGCCGGCCCTCCTT
>NW_004524646.1:11072579-11154386 GCF_000260255.1 Octodon degus
TCTGCGAGAAGGTCGCCATACTGCGGGGGCAGCGCGCCCAGGCCCACGTTCTCCATGACCTTGCCCAGCACCAGCGCCTTCTCATCCGCCAGTGCCTTGGCAGCGCCGCCCACGCCCACGCCACCCGCGGCCACCACGCCTGCCACCACGCCGCCACCGTTCTCGCGGTTGCGGCTCAACTCCGAGTCCATGCTGAAGCTCGACTCGGGCCGACTCTCATTCTCCAGCAGCAGCTCCTCTTCCTCCTCCTCCTCTTCCTCGTCCTCCTCCTCGGGCTCGTGGCCCAGCGACGGGTCGCTCTCGTGGTGGCGGAAGTCACCGTCGGCCGCCTTGAGGCCCTCACCAGCCAGCTCGCTGGTGCCGGGCTCGGGGGAGCTGGCGGCCGAGAGCCCGTCGTCGGAGCGGCCGGCCAGCGAGCCCGCCTTGTGCATGTGCGTCTTCATGTGGCGCTTGAGCTTGCTCGCCTGCGAGCACGCGTGGTCGCACAGCTGGCACTTGTAGGGCTTTTCACCCGTGTGGCTGCGCCGGTGCACAATGAGATTGCTCTGGAACTTGAAGGTTTTGCCGCAGAACTCACACGACTTGCTCTTGGTGGGTGGCTGCGGAGGGGGCGTGCCGCCGGGGGGCATGGGGGGCAGCGGTGGCGTGCTGAGGAATGGGGACTTGGGGCTGGGCTGGAACGGGTTCAGGAGCCGGTGCATAGGGTTGCCGCGGCCCGGCGACACGGGCGGCGGGGTGGCGCTGTTGCCTGCCAGCTCGCGAAGCCGCCGCGAGAAGTCCATGGCGGGGGAGTCGATGGCCATGGGGTTCAGGCGCATGACTCGGTCGAAGGCACTGGGGTGCTGGGCGACGAGCCCCATCTCCTCGGCGCTGAGGCGGTGTGGGTCCAGGTGGTGTCGCGGCGGCGGGCTGAAGAGCGGCGGCGTGCCCGGCAGGCGGCCCTCGCCGAAGCCGGGATGGTCCCGCAGGATGGGGCCCGTCATGCGCAGCAGGTTGAAGGGGTTGCTGTCTCCGAGGAAATTCATGAGCGGGGACTGCGCCACGGCCTCTGGCCCGAGGGGCGGCGGGATGGTGAGGCGTGGCGTGAGCGAGCTGCTGGCAGGCCCGGGCTCCAGGTAGATGCGGAAGCCGTGCGTGTTCTGCGCGTGCTGCAGCAGGAACCACGCGCTGTTGAAGGGCTGCTTGCATGTTGTGCAAATGTAGCTGGAAGGCTCATCTTTACCTGCGGAGACAGACACACGGACAGAAAGGCAGAGAGAGCGTGAGAAGGGGCTGGCGGGGCCGAACACCTGTAGGCGCGAGGGGCTGGGCCGAAGGGCTCTGCTCAGGAGCCTAACTTCCGTCCTGCAGGCCTGGCTCTGCTGCCACCTTCTTGTCTCAGGCTAGGTGAAACCGCGTGAGCAGGCCCGACCCTAATGGAAATCATAAAGAGCACAGGACAGACGGCCGGGCAGACCTCTGACCACTCAGACCTGGGTCCCCGCCAAGGCACTCCTGATATTCGGACCCCAGCAACTGTTGAGGGTGGGGAGGGATGTCCGACACTGCAGGGCCTCCACCTTGTAGATTTCAAGAGCACCCCCTCCTCAGTGGTGAAGACCAAACATGCCCCCCAACATTGCCCTATGTCCAGCGAGGGGAGGGGCAGTCTCCCACCCCCACCAAAGCAGGGGTTCACACAATATTTGGTTCAAGGAGCTCCTACAGAAACACAAACTGTAATGTCTTGAAAACTTTCTTTTTTGTTCCTAAGAGAAGTGATTGTGGTTCCTCTGGAATAGCTACAGGAAACCCTGTGTGTCATAGACACCACTGTGCAGGAAGCACCCTCCAGCCAAACACAGACACCAAGAACCAGAAACAAAAAATTTCATATGTCCTAGAGACCCCCTGCTGTGTGACAGCTGTCCCTACCCGGCGTCCTCACACACACACCCCAGCCAACGTGGAATTCAGCTTCTATGCACCCCTGGCACCAAGCGACAGTGACACTGGCCCACCAAAGTATTTTTGAAACCCTTTGCCAGAATAGTAAGGAATGAAAGAAAGACCATTGCCAAATCCACCCGGATAAACAGCCACCAGCGCTCATTAAGAGTCTGCCTCTGCTGACACCAGCAGCAAGTTGTACCGGACGCCAGTGGCCCTGAGCCAAACTGTCACCACCTCCGTTCATCATTGGGGTCGTCACAAAATGGAGGCTGAGCCTTTCACCCAGAACCTTCTACAGGTGACCCTTGTAGACCTGTAGGTGAAGCCAGCCGTCCCACCAGCCAGAGCCCTGCTAACACTTCACCCAAGAGAGACGGGCGCAGACAAGCCCTCTCATCAGCCATCAGCTGCAGCGCCAGGAAGGGAAGAACAGGAGTCTACCCCAGGCCTTGCAGGAGACACCACAACGGCAAAGCCCCTTTTGTCTTCTCAAACTGCCCTCTACCTGGAAGACATTAACACTGACATTCAAATAAATCACTGCAGACTCCCTGGTGAAGCCAAAATCAGTCACCCCACTAGGAAGGCCACGTGGGGAGCAGAGAACGCGGTGCCCTACCTTAGCAAGTCCTGGGCACACCAGGCTTTTGTTTTCTACCCACTCATTGAGTTTTTGGGGGGAGGAGCTGCAAATTCCATGGTATCTCTAGCCACATTAACTGGCCTTTGGGAACCATCTATGCCAAAGCCACACAACTGGGGAACTGAGGGCCCCGAATTCCCTCTGAGGGCTTGGTCTCCAGTGCGCGTCTCTCTCAAATCAGGATTACGGGCTTCTGTGTGGCCAGGACTTCCAGGGAAACGCCACGTGTGCAGTCACAGCAGCTGTGCTCAAGCAGGGCACCTGCTGACAGGGGCGCCTGGCCGGGCCCAGGAAGCCACAGCCTGGTACTCACAGGCAGATTCCTCTACTCTCCTTTTGCGTCTGTGCATCCGGGGGCAAGAAGACAGCAAGTAGGACAGAAATAATTTCAGGGTGATCCTTTCCCCCCATGCAGGAGCTTCTCAGGGGACCCTGCCCAATCTGGAAGAAAGCAGGGAGGCCCTTCGAAGCCCTGACACCCCGCCTTCCTATGTATAAGCCACACCTAAAGGGACGGAACTGGCTTCTCACAGTCACTGTCTCCCGTCCTCAGCATTAGTTAATGTCCTTGGAGACAGAACACCTTAGCCCAGTTCCCACCAGGAGAGCTGGTCAGAAGCCAGCCTGACACTCCACATGCTTTTTTTTTTTTTTTTTAAAAGCAAGATGAACTACGTAAGTAATAACTAAGAAGATAAATCGAGGTCCCTTTCAGACCCAAGAGTTAATAACACAATGAAGCGCCATGTCCTGAGAGGTCATAGATCTTCAAATTAAAGAGTTTTTCTGTATCCTTCGCCTGTTTGAGTCACTCTAATTAATCAATCAGTGGCGCACAGCACTCTGGTTCTGTGTGCCCTTGAGCTGGGCCACCTCCTGTCCCCACATCTTTACTTCTTCGGGTAGCTCTGGATCACTTCCTGTGTCTGCTTCTGCTGGCCACATATTTTCTAGAAAGTTCTGAGGCAGTGAGCACTATCAACAGCAGAGGAAAAGGCAGAGGTCCCAGTCAGGCGAGGAAGGAAGAGACTGTTCAGAGCCAAAATGGCCGATTACATTTTTCTTTTTTTAAAGAAAAAAAAAATCAGAATGCCAGCTGCCAGGAAGCGAGTAGCTGCATGTTCTAAAGAGCTCTGATGTTTCCACTTCTTGAGTTTTGTTTTTTTTTTTTTAGGGGCAAAAAAAAAAGAACATTTCTCAAACTCTAACTTGGAGGTGCCTCGCGAAGGAGGTTACCTGTCCATAATTCACCACGAAGTGTCAAAGAACTATGTGCACTCATCAGGGTGAATTTCTGGGCCACTCATTCCCAGGAGAGCTCTTTCCTTATCTGGAGCCCTGAGCCCCCAGCCCGGCCAACAGAACATGGTTCACTGGGAGCAGGCTCCTCCCCAGGTCTCCCCATTGCTGAATCTTAAACCTCCCACAGCCCCCAAAGGCCCTGCCCTCCCTAGACAGCCCTTTCTAGCTCCCCCACCTAGACCCCACCTTTCCTTTCTGTTAAATAAAATATTCATTACCATAACTTCACTCTGTGGTTATCTCTAGCCTTGAAGTAACCCTGAGCACGGGACTGCTTGCCTCTAAGAACCAAACAATGTCAGAAAGTCTTTGAAGAACCACTCAGAACATTTTTATATTAGAAAACCCAATAATAGTTTTGAAATGCAGCACGCAGTCCAGCAGACAGAAGGCCCTTGGACAGCGGGCTGCTTCCAGCGTAGAGCTGGCCTGCTCCCCAGCAAGGTGCTCAACACTGCCTCAGCAACAACCCCTCCTCACACGAGGCCACCTTCCCGTGGGAGCAGCCAGCTCCCTGCAGCAAAAGGCCACTGTTCTCTTTGCCAGTGGAACACAAAATCCACCTGCTCCTGTGGCCCTGAGGTTCCCACTGATAGGTGGAGGCCTAGACTACTATGGCAGTTTACTCTGAAACATCAAACCTGCCCCACAGACAAGAATGCCGGTGGCATGCTGGGTGACTCAGAACCTGGCCCACATCCTTCCTGCTCTGCTTGCCTCCTTCCTTTCTCAGGAAAAATACACGCTGCTGTCCCTTTAAATCGCACGTGGCTTTGCAGACGTAGTCATTGCAGTGGGGTTGGTACAATTTGGTTTTGTTATCCATCCTTGTACCTAGCTGTGGATGTTTCTGAATGACTCTGGCAGTAATAAAGCCCTGGAGGAATTTTAATGCAGCCTGCCTTGTGCGTTAGAGGTTCCAGGAAACCGGAAACTTGCACACGTTGAGAAAACATGCTTTTTTATTGTGACGCTTGGGAACCGACCGGCAACTGGACCTCTACGATGAAACGCTCTCCCTCTGCTATGAGGCTTTTCTTAATGGGCATTTAAATAATTGTTCCTCCTTATCCCTTCGAATACTTTAATAATAATACCAATAAAGGTACCGGGTGGTCAATAAAAAGTACACCTTTAATTGAACCATTATCCCCTCCCCGAAAAGGCCATAATTGAGGGGGTGGATCCTCCTACGGCCAAGAAGGCTAGGGGCTCTAGGTCTCTCAGGCCCCTCTGCAGGCTGCAAAAGGTTTAGCAGCTGGCTTGGCACTGAGACCTGTATCAGCTCATTTCAGCATTCACTCACTGCAACCTCTGAGGGGTGCAAGATCGCTCCCTCTTTAGACGTGAGGACCCCGAAGCTTAGAGAGGCCAAGCTGCACAGCCAAGAAGTGGCAGGGCCATGTGCCCTTCAGATTCCCCCACCCTGGGCAGGACCTCAGCTGCCTGACCGCCCTCACCCCTGAGGGATTCACTGTCCTGTCCACACTTGTCACAGTGAAATGGCCAAGACAGAGGTTCCCCCGCTGCACCATGTATCCCTGGATGCACAGGGGTCAAGCCCACCACAGGCCTCCATCCAAGAGAGGAATCGTTTTACAAAGCCAGTGAGCCCACAGTGCTATGGTCCCCAGGAACACAGTGACAAGGCCACAAGATGCCAGGGAGACTGGACCCAGGGGCAGGAAACCCTACAGCAGTCCTCCTTGTCTGGACTCCAAGACACCCAGGACCAAAGAGGGCTGTCTGTGCCAGGTGACCCCTTAATCCTCCTCCGGCATCTGTGACAGCCAGCGACACCACCACCCCCCCACCGCCACAGTTCCCAGATGGTGAGAAGTGTCGCTGCAACACCTGAGATGTGTAGATTCCTTATTCGTTAAAAACCATCCCCAGGCCAGGGGTGTAGCTCAGCGGTAGAACACAGAAGAGACCCCGGGTTCAATCCCTAGGGCCAAAAAATGAATAAAAGTAAAGCCTCTCTCTCCTTTTATGATGTCAGGAAGAAAATGTCACCTGGGTACCTAGGGGTCTATGCGGCTTTCATTTTTTTGTTTTTGTTTTGGTTTGGTTTGGTTTTTGGCGGAACCGGGGATTGAACTCAGACCTTTGCGCTTGCCAGGGAAGCGCTTATTCTACTGAGCCATCTCCCGGGCCCCTGAGGCTTTCATTTTTGTCTTATTCCTGAACCAGGTCACCTTCAAAGTTGGTCAGCACCCTGCTTGTCCCAAACCCCTCTGCATGCTCCTCAGCGCTCCCCAAGGTGGCAGAGAGGAGCAGGAAAAAGAGGAGCAATGGCAACAAGAAAACCTTAAGAAACAGGTACTGTGAGCCAAGCCCCATACCAGGTGCCCTCAGGAACTCACACAGTACCCCCAAAGGCCCCCGCAGAACCAACTGGCATCCCTGCCATTTTACAAATACAGGCGGCACCTGTGCCTATGTGAATCGGCGCTGCCAAGGCAAAAGCTGGGTCAAGGATAATAGGTGTTTGTTTAGAAGAGAAAAATCTTTCAGAGCAAGTGGTCAGGAGGGGTGCTTGTGTAGGGTACTGGCTGGTAGGTACTCCTTGGTCTGACCTGAGAAGGATATGCGCTGACATCCCCCTAGCTACACCAGCGTCTGCAGCAGACATCACCAATCCATCCTGACACTCTCGCTTCAGACCTGGGATCTTTGTCACCCCACATGCTGACAGCCATTACCAAATGCAGTGTTCATG
This sequence comes from Octodon degus, assembly GCF_000260255.1. Lineage (NCBI taxonomy): Eukaryota > Metazoa > Chordata > Mammalia > Rodentia > Octodontidae > Octodon > Octodon degus. The sequence goes on from NW_004524646.1 coordinate 11,079,179, forward strand.
AGCCTCTCTGCTATCCCCAGATCCCAGTGCACAGAAGCCAAGGTCACGGGCACCAGAGCAGATGGCTAAATAAATGTGGCAGCACTGTGTCCCCCGGGAACAATGACAGAACCAAGAGGTGCACACCCAGCCTGCACTAGCAACTCTGCAGGCAGCCAGGGACACGGCTGCCAGCCCGGAAGAGGCAGAAGCACCTGACAACCTGCCCGGTTGTTTAATGAAACCTGGAAGTGGTGCTCAGGACGTCAGCGAGGGAGGCAAGGGCCTGGCTGAGCTCGGCACCAGAGGCAGAGTCCGCCCTGCGCAGCTCTTGCCTACGTACCCTGATTACCCCAGGCTTGCTACGCACTGTGCATGGAACACAGGGCTCTCAGGCACATGCCAGTGGCCTTGGGTTATTTGACATTCCCCCTCCAGTTGGGTTTCAGACTCCTGAACACAGGTCCGCACTGGTGTCCCTGGCTGCTGACACTGCAGCCCCCAGCCCAGTGACTGCCACTCATGCCCCTGACTCTGTGTCAGGGCTGTCGGTGCCAAGGCGTCCAGTGGCCTGGGAGCTTCCTCCACACCCTGCCAGCAGGAGTCCGGGTCCTGCCGCACCCACACTGGACCCAGGTCACTTGGGCCCTCGCTAGGCATGAGGGAGCCCCAGGGTGCTCACGCACACGGCAAGGCAGCACCACTACCACGTTGCAGTTTTACCTTGCAGGGGGAGGGGCCATGCTGGAAAGCGCAGCAGGCCCTGGGTACCTGGGAGGGACCGAGAGGTAGCAAATGCCAAGCCTAAGCCCTGAGCTCAGCATCCCACGTGTTTTCCTACCATCAGTGTCACTAGAGTCAGCAGCCTTGGGAGCAGAACATCTATCCTGGCTCAGGGAACCTTGAACTTGAACTCCACGCACTGACCCACACCCTCCACACCTGGCCACCTACAAGCAAGACTCAGCCTGGGAGTTGAAGCCAGAGCCCCTGCCCTGGGCAGCAGCCACACACCAACCACGAGAGATGCCGGAGCCCAGGAGACACTAAGAGAAACAAACATGTCCCACCCTTCCACCGTTACCCACGATGGAGCAGAGCTGCAGTCTCCCCAACTCAAGGACCAATGGCAGCCTCCACTGCCCTGAGGACACACCAGGCACTCATCTTTAGCTGTGCAAACCACCCGGGGCCTTCACTCTCCTCACCCCCCCCCCTTGGAGACCATCTGGTTTCACACTTTCCAGGGCTAGCAAGAGCTGGTCCTGCTGACACCACACTTGACCCTCACCTTTCTCCTTGGCCACCTTGTCTTAGCTGTGACAGTGGTCTGTTGATCTGCCTACAGGCAGCCTGTGCCAGGACTTGTGCCAAGCTCTGAGTATTAGGGGCTCTTCTGGGCCCCTCAGGAAGATAAATTAGATCTTCTAGAAAAATGAAACCAAGTGCCATCACAGTTGAGGGACCCATGGTGGCCCTGGATGGGGGAACCTGGCTTAATAAATGGCAGAAGCAGGATTTGCACCCTGTTCAACTGACCCAGGGCTGCTGTCCTATCAGGATAAACTGCTGGCATCCCCCCCCAAAATTCCAACTCTGCCTTGCCAACCCTGGCAGGTGAGGACGCAGCCACGCTTCACCCATCCATTGGTACTTCTGAGTGCCAGGGTGGGCAGGGAGGCCAAACATCAGAATTCAAGGGTAGGAAATGGTCCAGGAGAGGGAGGCCTATGCACCAGGAAAGCCTCACAGTGTCTGTGACATCCAGTTACCCAGGTGCGATCCATGCAGCAGAGGTAACTGCAGACTCCTCCTGTCTGGATTAATGGGCTGGGAGGAAAAGTCCTGGCTTGCAACCTCCAAAGCAGCCTCCAACAGGCAGCTCGGCCTGGCGCTGGGCAGCCAGGCTGGTGCAGAGACACCAGCCAGTCATGTTCTCTCCAGGGAAGAGGTGCAGGCAGCACCAGGGAGTGGGCACAGTGGAGCAGTGGACACAGAGTCCAAAGGGATGCAGAAGCTGTGGCAGGGCCTGGCACAGGAAGGTCTGGGGTAGGGGCTGTGGGGAATTCACATGGCCAGGGCCAGGCTGCCTGGAAGAAGGGTGGCTCTGTGTGCTTCAGGACCAAAGCAACACAGGAGATGGGATGGAATTCCAAAGGGGCCCCACGTAGCCTGGGCCCCCACATTCTTCAGGGTTGCTTGCCTGCCTGCCTGTCTACCTATCCTGATACACCCCTGCCCATGCCCCTAACTGGGGCAAAGATGGGGGTCTGTGAGGACAACCCATGGCTACGTCACAACTGCTGGCAACCCAGACAGGTATTGCTACGGCGAATGTTGAGGGCTCCTTCTCATTCACTCCCACAAGTCCCAACACATGGCGTTGTCCTTGGTAGGCTTCAGACCGGTGCACAAAGCCCACGAGGAAGGGGACATCTGGGGACAGCTTGACCCATGTGGTCTGTGCAGTGGGACTTCAGACGAAGAGACTGGTGGCCAGGGAGGACCAGGGAGGACCCTTGAGGAGGAGCTGGTGGTACAGATTCAAAAGCGAGAATGGAGGGAGGACAAGGCCAGCAGAGGAGGCTGGGAGCACCTGCAGGAGGGGGGCGAAGAACTAGAGGCAAAGCTGAGAAGGGGCTTGGACCTGCCCAAGAGCGCTGCAAACGCGTTAGGACACTCAGCCACCAAGGAGCACTCCGGCAGCCAGGGTCCCATCAGGGTGACACTTTCGGATTAAAAAAGAAAAACAGAGTTTCTAGCCCATGCTTAAGAAGTGTTCAGTAGAACAAAGTCCCAGTGCAACAAAAGATCTTTGTTTCTAAGCAGGCTTCCCCTTCCCGAGAAGTCAGATGACCACATGGCATGAACAAATGAAACTCAAAATCAGTCGAATGAGGTTGCACCCAAGGGGTGGCTTTTGTGTCACCTCTTGGCCAGGAGCACAGTTACCCCGGCTGTCCTCACATCTGAAAACCCCAGGACTGCAAGTCCATCAGGAACAGGGTGGTCCAGGCTCCTCGGAAGATTCACAAATCGGCCTGGGGAGATAGTTCGGTGGTCTAAGCTCCTGCCGGGCAAGCGCAGGGACCCAGGTTCAATTCATGGTACCACAGACTATGCCAGCCTGAAGCCAGGCGTGGTGGTGCAAACTGAGTTCAAGCTGTGTAGTGAGACTCTGCACCAATTAAACTTTTTTTTTTTTATTTTAGGGAAGAGTCTACAGGGTGTTCAGGGTCTCACTACTAGATCAGACTCATAGTAATCCACCTGTGTACAGCCTCCCAAGAGCTGGGATTACAGGCGTGTGCCACTGTACCCAGTCTCAACTGTCTCAGCATGCTCCAGGGGTGGGGCCAGCACGGCAGGCCAGGGATCAAACCCACCGCCCCTGTGCCTGCTTGCAGGCGCTTTAATCCACTGAGCTATTTGGCCGGCCCAATTTTTTTTTTTTTATTTAAAAAAGAAAACGCACAAGGATTAAAACTGAACTGGGGTGGGGGCTGGGGAGATGGCTCAGTAGAATAAGAGCCTGCTTGGCAAGTGCAAGCTCCTGAGTTCCATCTCCAGTACCACAAAAAAAAAAAAAAAAAAAGAAAGAAAAGAAAGAAAGCTAAACTGGGGCCGCAGGGACCCATGCACCTGAGACTTCCAAAACAGTCTTCCTGTCATGGTTCAACGGCATAACAGACCAGATGCACAGTTTCGCACTCAGGAGAGACACCCAGCCCCCAAAGAAAATGAAATCGCAGACCAGCGGGGCCACCTCCGTAGGTGAGAACAGCAGCGGTTGTCAGTGCCGTGGGAGAGCAAGGGGCCGGACACACAAAGCGACTTGGCAGGGGCGGGTCGTGGGCAGCACAGTCCTCGGCGTCGTCCTCGCAGCCTCCCCGCTCCCATCAGGGGCTGTGAGGTGCCCGAAACAGTGTCAGTCTTCCAGGAAACAGGACGTGTGCCCTCAGACGCCCTTGAAACCTGCTTTCCATAGGGGACCCTGTGTGCCTCCCGTGGATGTGGAGGGGGCTGTTAGATGGTCTTATTTGGGGGGCTGTCCTTCCCTCCAATTCAACGCGGACTTTCCAGGAAGGACTTCAGAACACTGGGGATGGGCGCTGCGCAGAAAATGCGACCGAGAGACAAGAAGCCAGCCACCCCGGGCGCCAACGAGGAAACAGCCCGGAGGCAGCTGCAGGCGCGCGGGCACCCGCACGCGGCGCGGAGCCTCCTCCCGCGGGGCCACGCGACGCAGGAAGTCTCGCTGCTCCCTACGTCGCGACTTCCTCCGCGGGCCAGCCTCCATCCTTCCCGTCCTTAAATCCACAGAAACCTCTACTTTCTGCCCCAAGAAGTATGGCAAGGGCTGTAAATCTCGCTTTAATGGAGTGTACGTTTAGCTCTGAGGAGATAATTGACGTTATGGAGAGCTTCGACGCCGAGTTATATAGGTTAGCAAATGCAGAGGGGACTCATTACCGACGCACTACAAACAAGTAGTAATATATGTATATTGTTCTGAGTGGTGTTATAGCAAAAGTGCTCCGGTCCACGGGGATTGATAAAGAACAGGAAAACAGCAGATATGCACTTGTAAATTTGTCTCATTTGTCTCTGAAGTTAAAGGTTATTCCCTTGTTCTGAATTTGTAATAAAAACATGCTAGCCCAGGGTTTGTGGAGAATGTTTGAATATTTAAATTTTGTATAATGATAGGCAATTATAGGGTAAGAACTGGACCTTAGGAACTGGGGGGTCCCCCTAATGACTCCTTTATCTTCAGTGCATTCTGCACGTGCCTCCCCCCAGGGGGCTCAGGATGGTCTCAGGACCACTACGCAGTGACCAGCCCATCTTGGGCTTTGTGTCATTAAATGAGCGAGCTATCTCTGCAGCTGGCGGGTCGGGGCAGGCTGGTCAGTACTCCGCCTCACTGGGGAGATGGCCGGACCAGGCGTGGGGAGGAGCCTGCAGGGCACAGTGTGGGTTTCCTCTGCCCCGGGGCCTGTGCCCTTCCCCCACCCTCTCATCCCCCGGAGGTGGGCAGGCTGGCAGGGTGCCCCAGCGGTGCCCGGGTGGGGGCAGCGGCGGCACTGCGGCAGGAGCCCAGGTGCCCAGCTGGAGCCCAGGTGCCCGCCTGGCCATGGCTGCCCGTCTGCCCAGGTTAACCAACTGCAGTGCTAGAGCAAGTCCAGCCAGCCCGTCACCAACACAAAAGTCATCAGCCAGTGAATGTTCTTTTCTGCACCACAATTAAGACGAATCAATACGACGTGCCACAAATGGTATTTTACTCTCAATAAGAACTCGAGCTGAGTTTATTCAGAATATTTTAGCGCTTCCCCGGGGGATTTTGGGCCGACGCAGATGGCAAATAAAGTACTCAGCCTAAGGCTACAGCACATTATGGTAATTCTAATGTCAGATGTACTTTAATATACAGCTCTATTTAATCACCCCATTATTTCACATTTCCATATGAAAAACCTGCGGCACTTCTGCAGCGCCTTGCCTCTGCCACGGTGCCAAGCTTCCTCCAGCCGCTGCCGGCAGCCGGGCTGTGGTCACCCTCGCCAGGCTCAGCTGACAGCGCCGAGGGTTCCGGGTGCCCGGATGCACCGGGAAGAAACCAGAGGATTCAGAGTGGTGCCAACAACACCAGGACAAGAGACACAGCACACAGGTTCTCACAAAAAAAGGCAGGGTATGTGCCACACACACACACACACATGCACGCACGCATACAGGAGGGATGCCAGTGTCAGCCAGGAGCAGTTACAGCCCAGCTCAGAGGCCCTCTCCAAGCACTAGTGGCCACCATGGTCACTGGGCAGCTCGGGGGCAGGTCCAACGGGCACTGGCTCTGGCCTATGATCACAGCACCACGGCAGCTGGGCTAGCCCACAAGGAAGGCTCACAGCACTGTGGGCAAGTGCCAGGGGAAGGAGGAAATGTGCACGGGCAGCACGGGCTGGGCCGGTGACAAAGGAGGAGGAGCGCAGCAGGAAGGAGCCAGGAGCCACCGCTGCCTGCACTGTGCATTCTCCACAGGACCCCCAGGTGGTCCTGTCCAGCTCTCAAACCCATGTCCCTGGGAGGTGCAGCTCCACCAATTCCAAAGGTCTGCAGCACCTCGAGGCTGGCTGGGCGGGCCAGCTGGTGTGTGGGGAGCAGCCAGCGGAAGCCCAAGTTTTGGCTGAACCCCGAAATCACTCTCAGGAAGTCACACCACATTCTGAGGGAGCCGGGCACAGGACCTGCCAACCACCCCAGTCTACATTTCTCAGAGATGCTCCGCTTGGGGATCTGTGACATCTGCCACCTGACCCTGCTGGGTGCCCCAGGAATGAGTCAACATTTAAACCCACAAACGAGATGCTTATAAGTGATCACAGCCATGTCACCAGAGCAAGGCCCTCACCTGGGGCCAAGCTGAGTACCATTCCCAACACGGAAGCAAAATGAAATCTCTAGGGAAGGGGGGGGTGTGAACAGGGAGGAGGGAGGGAGGGAGGAGGGAGGGAGGGAGGGAGGGAGGGAGAAAATATTGAGAAAGTCCCAGAGCACACAGCCAGAACCACTGGGAAATTCCTCCAAAGTCCTTCCACCTGTAAGACTTGTCACTGCCTAGAAGCTGGGCCTGGGGCATCTGTGACAGACAGCTTGCCACCTGAACCCTGGTGGCAATATATATATTTGGCGAATAAAATTCAGTAGTAGAATTTACTGTCAATTTCCAAGACTTTAGAGTCCACTTTTTTTTTTTTTCAGTACCAGGGCCTTCACACTGAACTATATACCCACTCTGTTTTTTGTTTTTTTTGGTGTTTTGTTTTTTGTTTTTTTTTTAAATTTTGAGGCAGGCTCTTGCTAAGGTGCCCAGGTAAGCACAAACCAGTGCTCCTCCTAATTCAGCCCCGAGTGCTGAGATTACAGGCTATGCTACCACCTGCCCAACTAGAATTGGTGACTCGATGGTGAACCTTTTAGAACATTCAATGATAAAACAAGTCACTGCGGCACAAGTCTGCCACCACCGAGCTAGCCTTGGACTGGTGTTGCATATTTGGAAAAACAGGCTGGGCCAGCTGGTTTTCGACAGAGGGATACTTTGCTCCTCTAGGTAACATGACTGTCCTCTATGAAGGGGCTCAGAGTGCTTCTAACACCTAGCAGGTCGAGGTGAGGGAGGCTGCTAAAAATCCTCCAGTGCATAAGACGGTACCCAAGAATGGTCAGGCTCCAAGGTCGGTACCCCCAAGGGTGAGCAGCCATGGCTGGACCTTTAACTCAGACAGTGGCCACCTGAGAGCGCCGGTCCCAGCCCAGGAACACAGACTCAAAGGGACAAGCCAGGCAAGGGCTCGGGAGGAGAGCAAGGGGGACAGAGGCAGAGGGCGGGAGCTGAGACGCATGCGGAGGAGAGCCCACATCATCCACTTCTGGCAATAAGTGAACTGTGGAATTCCAGTCAGTCTCATCACTGCAGAAATCAACTGAATTCCAGAGCAGCCTGGGACCCTTGAATCCGGAGCTCTGAGGGTCCCGGTGCTGCACTGCAAAGAGAACTGCATCCCAACCCGGCAGTGGCAGGTGGCTGCCACCAACAACCGTCCTCTGTCTGAGGGACCCTCCTTCCCGAGCTGGCCGGGCCACTTGGGCAGGGGACACCGGGGGCTGCCCTAGATTCAGCTGCTCTGCAGCAAGCCTTGTAACAGCGACTGCTGGAGCTCAGAACCCAAATATACTTCCTGAAGTCAAAGAGATAAAAATACAATTTCTGCTGCGTACGCCACTCTTTCAGGCTGCAGCCGCGCTCGTGTGTGGTGGAGCTGCGGGGAATGACCATGCAAGCTTTAGTGATTTTTTTTTAAAACACAATCCGGAGAGATTACATAAAAAGTACAATTAAGGGATGCTCAGCATCCCAAGGCCTTCGAGAACGTGCCGCCTCTGGAATATTTTTAGAACAATCACTGGAGTGATTCTTCTTAGTTGTAGAAACACTCCAAATCAGAAAGTCAATTTTTCCTCTATTTGCAGAAGTGAGCTGGCTGCTCTGGACGCGACGCGCGTGTTTTGCTTGGCGGCTGTTCATAACACTGTCTTGGCAGCCTTGCTTGGAACGCGCAGGCAAACCTGGCTCTCGCGTACAGTAGCACTTTCATTTCAAGAGCCCCAGCCACGCTTCCCTAATAACAGCCTGAGAACTGCAAAACCCCTGTAAGACCAGCCCTTTAAATCGGGAACAGAGCGGGGCTTTTGGGCAGCACTCGCCACAATAGGGGCTATAAACCGGGGCTGGGGCTTTCAGTCCAGAAACAAGGCTTTAGTTAACAGCAGAAGACAAACAATGCCCGTGCTCTGGGGACGTTGCTCTGGGGACAGGCTGGCTTGCCAGCGAGGCTTCACCTCCTCCCTGCCACACACAGACCCAGACCCCCAGCTCCTCCTCCCATCTCCTGCCCTGACAGGAAGCAGGTACCATGGCCAGTAAGGATGGGAAGGGCAAGGGTGGCCTCAGAGTCAGTTGTCCCAGGCCCAGGCTGTGGACCCACAGACTTGGTCCCCTGCTCCCACATCTGGCTGAACTTGACCTCCAATATTTCCTCATCCACAAACGGAGATGAGGCCCCAGCTGAGAAGAGAGGCAGCCCTACGGCCATCTAGAGTCCAGGCTCCTGCTCTGGAGAGCTACTCAGTGCTAAGAATGTCAATGACCAAATGAGTTAATGAATGAACACATGAATGAACAAAAGCCCGCCAGCCAGCCAGCCTGACAAGACTAGGAGGAGCCCACCTCTGGACTCCTCCTCAGCAAGCCCAGCCACCACCCCACCAAAGCACCCTGGGCCCTGCCTCCCAGCGGGCATAAATAGGGGACTTCCAGGTACAATTTCCGGCCCTCCCCAGCACCAAGAAATGCAGTTACTTGAGCTCCCAGAACTGCTCCTCACCACAGCCTCTGCTTCACACGTTCTCCTTTCTTTCTCTCTGTGTTGTTTACAAAGGTTTCATTATGTTTTCAACTAATCAGAAAGGCCCCGCTAATACACAATTAACATGTGATTATAAAAAAAAATTAAAATAGCTTCCAGAAGAAGGAAATGTAATTAAGTAGAGAATGCTTTTCAATAAGTGCTTGCTTTAACCCATCCTCAGAACACAGGCTGCGCTCGTCCACAATGCCTGGAACAGATGCCAAGGGCAGAATGTTAAAAGCAAGTGAAAAAGGACATTATTTTCTGGGGGAATAATAACCATCACTTGGCACGTTCCACTGGAGGATTCAGATTCTGGCGGCAGAGGGGTGACCTTCCCCCCAATTCTCTCATCACTCTTTTCTGTAAAAATGTTTCCCTTCTGAACACAAAATAAATGATTATACCCAAACCTAAGACAAAAGGAGTCAGTGTAACTAGGTGAGAAACAATAGTCACACACACACACACACACACACACACACACACACACACACAGAGTTCACTGTCAACACAAGTTTTAGCCCAGGCACTGAAGATTCCCACTTTTTAATCATTTGTGTTTATTTTTTTTTTATATCCCTTGGGCTAAATTTCCTAAGGGATCGCTCTTTAAAAGCTCCCAATCGAAACTTAATTTTTAACCTCCAGCACACAAATCAGAAGGATGCTGCTACTTCCTCTCCTTGCCTGAATTATCCCAGATCCTCCTTCACTGTGTTTTATCGGCCCCAAGGCTTGTTAGTCAACATGAATTCAGCACTGGGGTTATCATGGTTTCTCCCCATCAATATGGCCCCAAAGCAAACTGCAAATCTAACGATTTCCCAAGAAAATGGGGATTTTGTAAGAAATATGCATGTGCCGGCCATGGAGCATCTGGTCCTCCCCACAGCTCTCCCCAGCACGATGCAAAAGCAGCTAAAGCTCAGGCGTGGCAGCAGGGCCCAGGAAGGGCTCTGCTGGGTCCACGCCCAGCAAGGCCCTGCCTGCCACCTCCAGGGCCCTCCGGACTGGGGTGGCAGCACAAGTGCCAAGGAGCTGGGCAACGCCAGGAGGAGACTCAGTGGCAAAGCTGGCACTCAGTCCTCTGGCCTCCAGGGCACTCAGAACCCAGCCACTACCACTCCGCCTGACACATGGCCTTTGGCCGCCAGCTGGGTGAGCCTGGGCACAGCACCCCATCTCTGAAGCTGGCCCTCGGTGTGAAGTTCCTTTGCTATAGAGTGGCCGCATCTTCCTGGGGAGTCAGGGGTTCGTGTGTATGGTCACAAAGTGGGGAGCCCTGGGGATTCACCTCTAGAGATGCCACCACCACAGTGCAGCGAGGGACTTCTGTGACCACACCCAGCATGGGAGCTGAGCACCGCCTGTCACATCCTCTGGGAACATCCAGCCTACGGACTAAACGGCCAGCCACCAGCTGTAGCTTACACAGCCCTCTCCCCAGAGAGCACAGATGGGGAAACCGAGGCTGTCCAAAGCAGGAAAGGACTTCACAAGCTCAAGGACTCAGGTCTTTGGGTGCCTCTTCTGCCCACTGCTAAGACTAAAAATTACAACACCAAAGCCAAGCTGGCCCCTCATGCAACATCTGCTGGCTTCCTGCCTGCACTTCCAGGCCCCCATCATCACATCCACCCTGGTGCCACTGTGGTCCACTCTGAGCCAGAGTGCCTCTGGAGGCCACGAGGACTTGGCACCCCACAAGCAACAGCCTGCCCTGGTCGAGCCCCACTGTGTCTCAGTGTGTCCTCCGTAACCCCTAGGAAGACTGCACTGTGGACCTCAGGTGGAGGAGCCAAAGCTTGGAAAGACAGGTAAAGCGACCTCCCCAGGGCCACACTGCTCCCTCCACCCTCAATCCCGTGACAAGCCAGACCCAACAGAAACAGGACTGCAAGAGACAGGCCCCACCCCAGAACGACCAGCCTCGTCCAGTTCGCCCCTGCTCCATGAAGCACAGCCTGACCCACTGTGGGTGCCCTACCCAGGCCTGCTGGACCCAGCTGAGTAAGGCCTCCTGCCTGCCGCCCAGAGGAGCTGTTAAAATTCTGCAGTTGGCACCCACCCCGCGCGTCTGCGCAGTGCAGCAAGAACTGACAATTCTTCCTAGATAAATATCTGGAAAGAAGTCGGGAAACAATTAAAACTAAAAGCTAATAAATGATGAAGAAGCTCAGGAGCCAAGTCCTGGCCCACTTCCCAGTCTTCATTCATGCATCAAAAAAGCCCCAGCAGTCCGAGGCTTCCAGGGCAGCTGGGCAGTGGGGCTGTCCGGCACGATATAAATGGGGATTTGATATGATCGAATGTACTCGCCATGTTCCCAGCGACAGACACTATCTCCCGGCGCCCCCACCGCCGCCTGCACCTCCCCAGCCAAGTCCCCTTCCCAGGGGACACGTGACAGATGATCGTGTAACCAGGCAACGAGGGAGGAAAGGTTCCAAAGTTCCTCCACAGGAGCGAGCCAGAACCGCCCATTCTGTTCCTGGTGGCTACTGGCCCTGACAGTCGTATGTGGACCTTAAAAGCGTTGAGGGCTGGGGGTACGCCAGCCACATCCAAGCACCTAAATATCCCGTCTCCTCCCCTGCCCCACCCGTGCCAGGTGGCCCAGCACACTGCAGGAGAAAGACAGTTCCACACACTCTCCGACAACCACTGGGGTCCGGGGGGTGGGGGGGACTTGCAGTCCTTGCAAGTGCCGTGACAGCCCATGTGGCATGCAATAGTGGTGTTCAGTGGCCCGCTCTGAAGGCCTACGGTGCTTCCCAAGGATATGTGAGACACCCCGAAAGCCTGTTCCTGCAGGGGGCACCTCACGGGCCAGGTGTTTCCAGGAGCTTCGCATCCTCCCCAGGGAGGTAGCCCTTAGGGTCGCCACACTAATGGAGGCTAGAAGCACAGAAGGGAACGCTTACCAAGGACCCACCGTATGCTGGGAAGTTCCCACATGCACAGTCTCAGAAACTCCATTCCCACCTGGGAACCTAATTTTCTTTTCTTTTTTTGAAAAAAGTCAAAGGACTGAGGGCTGGGCCCAGAATCAGAAGCCAACGATCTATCTGCCTCCCAGGCCTGTGTCCATCTCAGGGGCACAATGGGGAATTCTGCTACCTGTCACCTCGCTCAGGAAAACTTCTAGGGGTGCAGATGCAGGCGATGGGCCGGAAGCAAGGGGCAGGTGAATGAGAAGGGCCCAGAGGCGAAAGGCTCCTCTCCCATCCTGCCTTACTCTTCAGCTGGAGACAGTATGCAAAGCAGGCTCCGAGCTCAGAACTCAGGGCACAGCTGTCATTTTCTTCCTCTCCGATATCCACTGCACACTTAATAAAGAAAATGAGTGAAGGTGGAAAATTGAAAATTGGAAAAGAGAATAATTTTTTTTTCACCAGGCGAGCCTCCCGTCCCTGTGGGTATCAGAGGGTAGTGAGGGGCACTTCCAGGGAGGAAATGAAGACCTTGCCAGGGGACAAGGGTGGGGAGACAGTCTCTAATGAGGTTCCTCTCACAACACTGAGATCCACACCCACTGCCCCTCTTCCTGGCTGCAGTGGAACAGGATCACTCCTAATGGCTCTATCGGAATGGAAATGATCAGAGCCGAGCACTGCCAGGCGGGAGACTGCGAGCAGCAGCTCATGCGGGGCCCAACCTGGGTGAGTGTCTCCACCGCAGGGCACACACCGCTCCCGAGGGAGGGTCTGCGCCCCCAGCCCCCCGACTCCCAGTTCAGAGGCCCCAGCACCCTGTGGAAACAGCACGCTGTGGCAGCCGCTTCCACACGCGGGGTGCCCGCGGGGCTGGGAAGCAATCCATCCCCGCCCTGATGTCCACATCCATCCCCGTCGCAGCTAAGGCCTCAGTGGCTTTCTGGGAAGCGGAAGGAGGGGCTGATGAAGCCACAGGCTTGGCAGAGGCTGCCAGTGCAGGGTACCAGCTAGAAACTTCTCTCTGCCACCAGCAAAAGCCATTGTAACTTTTGAGGTCTCCATCACTGCCTTTCTGATTTCTCAACAATCACTGTCTTCTTATTGAAAACGTAAAAGATACAGAGGACTAGGGAGGAAATGTAAGCCGCCAACGCAGCTTCTGCCCAGATGCGGACGCTTCTTTCAGATCCGTTCCTCTGGATTTAGACGCAGGCACGCTCGGGCCTCTGCCCACTGTGTGCTGACCATGCGGTGTGGCTCGCTGGCCTTCCCTCTGGACATTTCCTCAACGCTAGAAACATCACGACTCAGCTTTCTCTGGCACTGGTTGCAGAACCCAGATTCTTTACATGAGATGACATCCCCCGCCCTCCGTCTCTGTATTTCTATCTTGAGACAGGGATCTCACAAAGTCACTAGGTTACCAGGCTGGCTCTAAATCCTGACCCTCCTGCCTCAGCCTCCCGGAGTGCCAGGATTACAGGCATGCACCACCACCTTCGGCTCACACTAGCGGCCGTGCGGTCCTTCTCCCACGGCTGCACCTCGTCTATTCCACCGTGTGCTTCCTGTCTGAATCCACTGGCTTCCAGGTCTCCACTATCACAAGGCTGATCCTGGTCTCCGCAGCACCCCAGAAGCACAATTCCTGAGTCCCAGCCAATCCACACTCATGCTCAGAGCCCAGGGGCCACCTCGACAGAATGCTTCACCCTACATGCAGTGAGACATCTATATAGAAGCAATCATTCCGGAAAAACCTTACCCGGCTTAAGGCTGGCAGGGCGTCAACTCACCTCATCCCTCCCAGGAAGATGGAGATGCCATCCCCTGCGGCCCCCAGAGGCAGCCTCACCCCGGTGGCAGAGCTGGGCACCTCCCAGGGGCTCCCGCACCACGGAGGGAGGCTAGCCATGGGACACTGTCCACAAACAATCATTTTAAAACACAAAACAAACAGAAAGAGCACTGCCCATACTTTCGCGATACTTGTCCACTTCCTGAAAATGTGAGATAATGAATAAAAATGTTCATTACTGAATTATTCACTTTTCCTCCCTGATTCACGTCCTGGTAATTACCGTGACCAGCCTAATAAAAACTGCTACAAACCGAAGGTCAACTGGCAGTTAGAAGTGTTCATTTTCATTTCAATGTATTCATCTCTGGTTCCTAATGGCCTCATTTTCTCCCATGCTCCTTAATAAATACCACTGAATTACAGGTTAAATAGCTAAATTAAATTATTGCAATTATAGCATGCAGAGCCCTGAATCTGGGTTTACCTTTCCCAGTTCAATTAGAGGCGAAGTTTCAACAGCCACGGAATTCTGATTGCTGTCAATATTCTCAATGGCTGAGAGCCTCGCCCAGATATCTGGTGAGGGTTTTTCTCCCCCTTCTTGCTTCCGAGGGGCTGATTGGAGCGCTCTTAAGTGAAACAAAATCACACAATCAAAAGTGGTTTTTGGAAATCTACCACGAGGCATAATTGAAAAGGGAGAAGACTTAGCAGGGTTCTGGCTACATGCTTCGTGTGTGTGTGTGTGTGTGTGCGCGCGCGCGCGTGCGTGCACACACACGCACATGCATGCATGGGTGCATGGGTGCAAACGTGCACGCGTGCGTATGTACACAAAGGAACACGCCATCTTCTGCAGAGGAAATGCACATTTTAATAAATACAGACCCTCTCCTGCTCATGCCACCAGCCCACAATTATTTTACAAGTCCACATTAAAGAACTTCCTCATTTATTTAAATCTATCTGAATGCTTGTTGCTCTTGCCTCGCCTCAGGATTAATTATCCAACGTCCCTTATAAGACAGAGTGTCTTAATAACGCGCAGAGCCTGGGCAGGGGCGAGAAAGCCCTCTCTAGCTCCACCTCCCCAAATCCCAAGACATAAGAGTCTATTTCTTGTGGAAGAGCTCCCCCTGACTTCTCTGTCCCTCGGCTTCCACAGGCACCAAATTCTGCCATAGACAGGGACTCCTGGCTTGCTTGCTTTCTTAAGCGACCTTATTTACTCCCACAATGTGTGAGCAGCGACAAGACGGCCAGGGAGCGTGTGGAGAACAGGAAGTAAGGTGCTGCAGGGTCAGGAGCACGCAGCTGCATCTGCTGCCCTACACAAGGCCCAGGCCTGGCCCAAGATCCCAGGCACAGGCATCCCCAGCCCTGGGAGGCCAGGGGTCCCTGGTTTGCTTGCTGAGGTACCCACATCAAGAAGCCCTCAGACCAAGACAAGCCTCTTCCTAGAGCAGTATGTTCCCTCAAAAGAAGAGAAATCCTCACCCAGGCCCAGGGACACCGAGGCAGACAGGAAAGAGTGCCAGTTTCACACCACGCAGCCTGTCCTCCTGGCCAAAGGCACAGCCAGAGCCCCCCAAGTGTCTGATCTGGGGCCACAGCACCCCCAGATTTTGACAGAAGGTTAGCATGATTGATGCAGACACTAATGTAGAATGGATCAGAACCAGCAAGTCTCAGACAAGCAGTTACCCTCTAGCGTCCAGGGGCTCCCTGAGGTCCAGCACAGGGCAGTCACTGGCCGACAGGAAATGAAGCCCCTGGATTGCTGGAGGAAGTAGGGTGGGGAAGAAGCCAGGGCGCTGGCACAAGGCCAAGCGGACTCCAACACCCTGAATTCCCAGGCCCTACATTTTCCTAGCAGAAGGATGAAGTGGCAGAGCCCCCAGGTTCCTTCCAGAAGTGGCTGGCAGTCCAGGCAAATATTTCTGCGGGGGAAATGCAGCATTAGCTTCCTACCCCTCAGACAGTGCCAGGCTCACAGGGCAGGGTACCGAGAGCACACGGACC
The DNA here is from genome assembly GCF_000260255.1 of Octodon degus. Classification (NCBI taxonomy): domain Eukaryota; kingdom Metazoa; phylum Chordata; class Mammalia; order Rodentia; family Octodontidae; genus Octodon; species Octodon degus. The sequence goes on from NW_004524646.1 coordinate 11,094,895, forward strand.
TCCACTGCGATGGCAGTCAGCAGCTGCAAGGCCAACATGCACCACCCACCTGGAATGCCATAGGACACAAGCGACACCGCGGCCCCCACCGTACAACAGGCTGCTCGCACCCAGAGCCAGGCCTTGCAACATCTGAGACGGGTGTGCTGCTGTCAGGGCCATGGACCCTGCACCCCTATCCCCGTCATCCTCCTCACAGAGGCCCCTCCCCATTGTAGGCAAGAAGCCTGAGGCCCAGTGTGGTAAGGTGACCAATCTACGGTCACACACTGGAAGCTCTTGGGTTGCTGGGAATGAACTATGCCCTGGGGAAGCAGGTCTCCTCCTGGCCCCAGTCCTGGCTTTGTGGCTGCCTTGGCCTCCTCTGCACCTGGTCCTAGGCACCCTACAATTGAGCCATCACTGCCGGCTGACAGATCCCAGAACAGTACCCCTCACGGCACTACCCACCGGGCGCCCTCTGCCTTGAGGGCTCCCAGCCAGTCTGCCCACAGGGAGAACTTCGCCTCCTTCAAGGGTGAGCTCAGCCAAGCTGCCGGAGCCCCCACCAGCAACCATGCTGGGCAGCAACTTGGCACCCAATGACAGCCTCCCTGGGGTGGGAAAGGCCGGCCCAAGCCCGGCAGCAAAGAATCCACACAGCAGCACCCAGGCCCAGCTCAGCCGAAGGCTCCGCCTGGCTCAGGGCCACCCCTGTAAAGCCTACCAGCAAGGGCAGAGGGCAGCTTCCATGAAGGAATCCCCACCCAGCCAGACCTTGTAAGCGGCAGATGTGACATCGAGCAGGGGCTCAGGCCCTGGGCAGGTGTTTCTGAAGCATCCTCGCTGTGCAGGCCTCCACAGGGATCCAGGAACAGCCCCTGCCCCCCAAAGCCGCTTTCCTTCCTCCTTCCTTCCTCATTCACGCCTTTGTTGGGTTTTTTGTTTGTTTGTTTGTTTGTTTGTTTTGTTTTTTGTGTGTTTGGTACAGGGTCTATGTAGCTCGGACTTGTAGTGATCCTCCTGTTTTCAGCCTCCCCAGCACTGGGACTACAGGCGTGCACCACCACACCCAGACTTGTTCACCCGCTCAGCGTGCCCGGGGCAGGGCCGGCTCTGCATGTGGGATCATGCCCTTGGTTTCTCACCACCTACCCAACTGGAGGCAGTGTCTTCTGGGCTAGCCTGTGTGCTGGCAGGGAGGATGTCCAGAGGAAGGGGACCTCTACTCTGGACACCACAGGGTCACTTCGGCCCCGCAGGACCTTTAATGCAGTGAAGATAGAGTGCTGAGGGTGAGCAGGAAGCAATCCTCTGCCTACCTCAGCCTAATAAGCCCCCATCACAGCACCTAGTCCCTGGGCCATGCCCTGGAGCTGCTGGGCATTGGGCAACGGTGGGCAGGATCAGCCCATCCCACCCCGTACCCTCCTCCCACCATTATAGCTGGAAAGGCTCTCCAGAGTCTTCCAGCCATCCTCCCTCCCTGGCTTCCTAGGCTCTGCCCAGCTCCACAGCACCAGTGTCCTGGGATCCTGCCTGGTCAGAGCCTGGCCCAGCTGGGAAATGCTGACTCCAGGGCAGGGACCATCACAGGGGAGTTGTTACAGACAGGACTTAAGCACAAGCTAGTGCTGGGGACCTCTGCAGCTGCCCTTTCACAAGCGGCAGCATCCTTCTGCAGGGACGAGGAGACCGAGGTACCTAGGATGCCCCACCTCCTGCTGGCCTCCTACTGAACTCTAACATTTCCTGGATCTCACTGCACTGTGACATCACAGGGAGTTGGGGGTGGTGACACCCCCACTACCATCACCCCAGCAACACTGAGCTGGTGTGACACCCAACCAAAACCTGAACTTTCTCCTCACACCCAGGAGGGGGGCAAGTGCAGATGGAACATTCTAGACCAGTGGTGGTGATCCCATAGTACACGTGCCGTGGTGGGCTGTTCGTACCACTGACAGCTCTAAAAGGCTCGCCATCACTGTTCTAGACAAACTGTTACACTCCCCGTGTCCCAGCTACATCCGGAAGCCCCAAAGGCCTCAGCTCTATCCCTTCTTCAAAAGCATAAAAACCACATCAGGCACAGTGATGCACAGGCCATAATTCCAGCAGTCAGGGAGGCGGAGGCTTGACTGAGAATGACAAGTTCAAGCCCAGCCTGGATAACTTGCCAAGACCCTGTCTGAAAACAAAAATAAAAAGAGCTGGGGATGTAGCTCAGTGCAAAGGCCCAGGGTTCAATCCCTGGTACCTTAAAAGAAAGAATAAAAAAAAAAGGTAAAAACCTAAAGTAAGGTGCAAACTCACCCACAACAAGGCCATGGGGTTGAAGGCAAACACAGTTCCCTGGCAGGGGCCTAGACGAAGCCCACTTGGGGCGACGATGCGGCACAGCCCGCAGCCCGCCATTGGCCCTGCCACTCAACACTGAGGGGTCCTGGCACAGGAAGGCTAGGGAGAGCACTCTAGAGCAGACAGTCACCTGCGTCCCTTCTTGGATGTGTCTCTTTCTTTTCCACGTGTTTGTTTGGCTTGGTTTTTTACAGTCTGGGTGCAGAACCCCAGCTGTCCCATGCTAGGTGTGTCCTCGGCCTCTCCTCGGCCATTTCTTCATGTGGTGGCTACTGGGCCTCAGGCCTCCAAAGCAAGAGAGATGCTGGGGACAGGGGCCCCGGGAAAAGTCCCCTCCACTCTGGTGGCCCAACGTGTGTTGCAGTTGGGGGGTCCTGGGATTGTCCCCAAGCTGTCAGTCACTCTTGATGGGTGACAGCTAGGTATAGCTAGCATCCAGCCACAACCCTGCCTGCACCCAGGGACAGGGATGGCTGATTCTGAGTCTGCTTGTCCTGCACGAACCGCACCCTGACCTGCAGCACAGAGCTCAGAGTCCCCAAGGAGGATACAGCTCAGTGGCAACAGGAGCCTGGCACATCCTCGCCTTCCGGCTGGGAGGATGAGGTCAGGGAGGAGCCAGCATACAACCTGAGAGGGAAGGCTGTACACAGCAGAAGCCGCACACCTCTGCTCCTGGAAACGGCAGCATGCGCACATGTCCCCAGAGCAGTCCAGGTCTGGGCCACAGCAGAGCCACACTCCAGGCAGTCCTGTGCCACGGCCACAGCCACCATGCACTCCCTGTATCTTCTCCTCAAATCTTCCCATCGAAGAGATGAGCCACCAAGCCAGCATAACCCCTCAAAATAAGGGCCCCGCCCAGCGGGGCAGTGCACACCCGTCATCCCCGCACCTGCTGAATCCCAGGCTGAAACAGGAGGATTGAAGCAAATTCAGGGCCAGCCTGAGCTCCAGCCTGAGCTAAACCCTGTCTCAAAGAAGCACAAATAAAAATCAAATAACCCCTGCAGGAAGAGACCTAAGGCACCTCCAGAGAGGACGGGGCTTGGGACGCAGCACCAAACAGGTGACATCCACCTGGTGGGCCCACGGCCAGCAGCCTCCTCAACATCAGATTCATGCTTTCCAGGGACAGATGCAGATACAGACTGAGCAACATGGGCGAGGACATCCCATCAGTGTGTGTGGTAATGCCACAGCCGTCTGGCCACAGGATGGTCACAATTCTTTACTTGGGGGTTGAAAAGTACACTACAGACATGGACTGGCCACTTGTTTTTATAAATAAAATTTTTTAAAACAATCGTCACACCCATTCCCTAACTATGATGCTCTTATTCTACAAAGGTGGAGTCAACCGTTGCGACAGAGAGCATTTGGCCCTAGCGCCTCAAGCAAGGCCTGTGCCTCGTCTAAAGCAACCTTACCACGAAGCCACCCAGGCCTGAGGTTGATCGAAAGACCTTCCCACCCTAAATGCGGCAGGACACACAACGCTGCCCTGGCTACCAAGGCTGCCAGGGAGCGCCACGCTCAGTTCTCCACCCTCCACTGCAGGCTGCAGGGACAATCCTGCCCTCCTCAGCTGTGTGGGGTCCACACTTTCACCTTCATTTTAATGCTGCTGCTACTTGCTTACTTAGAAGGAGAAATTCAGAAAGAAGACAGAGAGGCCTCAGGGAGCTTTGCAGGCTCTGCCCCAGGATTCGCTTGGCCTAGGGCCCTGGTCCCTGCCTGTGGACCATGTCCGTGCTCCTGCAGGTGGGTCCTCTGGATTTGGAGGTCCTGCTTGACCCAGGGGGGCTTCCAGCACTCATTCCATTCCTTCTGGCCCCTTTCTGATTCTGGGGAGCAAGAGGGCTCCAGAGTCGCCCCTCTCCCCAAACCCCCAAGCCCCCCTCTCTCTTCCCAGAGCATGGTGGCCTGTCCCATGGCTGGGATTCGGGAGAGGTCACAAGACAGAGCCTCGGCCCTGCCTGCCATTCTGGGTCTGCTGAGGTGACTCCTCGGCCCGGAATAGGCGCTCATTGCTGCCGAGGAGTCTCCCCTGGAGGTGCGTGGAGCTGGCCCTCGGAGGGTGGTCAGGAATAGCCCAGGTATGTGGACAGAGTCTACCTGGTAAAAGCACAGAGGAGCCAGGGGGTCCAGCCAGAGGCCCCGCACGGCAGGGCCCAGCTGCGCAGTGGCCACCGAACACAGCCCCTGCCATCCGGGACACCCAGATGCAGTACGGAGGCCACTGTGTCCCAGGGCCCGCACTGACACTTGCAGCTGTATTAGCTAATAGCAAGGACTTGCCATATGCAACTACACACACACACACACACACACACACACACACACACGCACACACACGACCAGAGCAGGAACACCACCCCGGAAGTTGTCCTTGGCCACCTGGTCTGGAGTCCTGTAGGCCAGGACCGCACACTAAGAAGCCTCCCTTCCCAGGATACCAAAACCCAGATGTCCCTGGCCCCTTGTCCTTCTGGGCAGCACCATGTGGACTGGCATGCACCCATCAGGCCTGGTACCCCACTCCATGTGGAAACCAGGGTGGTCAGCACAGGCCACACCACAGGCCCCAGGCTCCCCTAGGCCGGGATTCCAAGCATGGATGGAGCCCTTTGCCCAAGGACCACCATGGACCTCACTCAGCATGGGGTTTGTCATGTACTGCTGCCACATAACCAGCTTGCTCCTACTGTTCCTCCTGGCCACAGGCAAGCCATGCAGGACCAGCTGCAGCACTCTGCTCACAAGAGCAGCATGTGTGGGCCTGCACAACTGCACCATTTGGTCTCAGAAGGCTCACCTAGGAGGTGACCCTGCAGCTACTCTGTCCATTCAGGCTTCATTACCCCTTTGCCTGCCAGCAGGCGCTGCCAAGCCTTCCATGGGCTGGGCCCAGTGCTGACAGAGGGATACAGGTTGCCTGTCAGGGTTGGGCAGAGAGGGTGACAAACAGACAGCCACATACGCTGCAGCAAGGCCAACTTCAGGGATGGGAACCTCAGGCCCCGGAGGGTGGTTCTCCATGCCAGAGCAGAACATCCAAGGGAGCAGATGGAAGACCCTGACCTTCAATGGTACGGTGGAAGACCCTGACCTTCAGTCACAGCACCATGCTGTGAAACGGGTCTAGAAGAAAGGGGCTGGGGCCTGAGCCTAGTCACAGCAGCCACCTCCAGCCCCAAGGTCCTAGAGGAGGGCCAGACCTCTGTTCCCTCTTGTGTAAGAGGTGAGTGGCTACACCAGCCATCCCAGCAAGGATCAGGAGGCCAAAGGGCAAGGACTTGGCCCTCAGTGGCGGAGGGGGAGTCCTGCTTCTCTCTCTACTTGCACCCCTACTGGACCTCAGAACCTTACTTCTTGTTGATCAAAACACACAGCCTCCACTGACATCAGTGGAGGAATTGTCAGGCGACCAGAGAGCAGGTTCCAGCTCGGGGTGGAGACCCATGGAGACTGCAGAAGCCATGTGACGAATAAGCCGAGATGGAGAGAGGCCAGTGTGAGGGCCAACCCAGCCAGGCCTTGAGTGCAAGCAAGCCGCTGGGGACACCTGGGGACCCAGAGAATAGACGGGGGATGTCAACACAATGAGATGTCAACACAGAGGTGGAAAAAACCTAGCTGCATTGGCCCACTACCCTGGACGACCAAGAGCAGCCAGGAAGGGGAGGTGGGTAGAGCCCAAAGAGCGTGGTGCCCTGTCCTCCCACCTCCTTCTAGGTCTGGAACGCTAAACCAAGGCTCCCTCCTCTGTATCCTGAGTGCAAACCTACCCCAGCACACGCCAGCCTTCAACAGAGAAAACGTTCTCTCTACAACCACCGCACTTGACCTCAGGTCTCTGGGGACGTTGTCAGAATGGGTCAAAGGCCAGCAAAGGCCTCTGAGTACACAAAGGTGCCCTGAAGGCTAGGGAGATGGTGCCAGGTTGTGTTCCCTCACACCACTCCCTCAAAGGACAGTCATACCAGAGTCGGAGTGAGGTTCCAACCCCTGGGCCTGCACAATTGATTAGCAATGCCTGCCTATCACCTTGAAGCATCCAGGAAGGAGGAGGTACCAGGATCGACAGGCAATGTCTGCAATGGCACAGGAGGAAGCAGGGAGGACATATCCTTCCTGCTTCCCCTTGTCAGGCTTGAACAGGGCCCGAAGCCATGCACACTGAGGGCAGAGAGACTGACAGCCTGAGATGTGGTCCCCATAAGGACTCCTTCCTGGGATGTGGAGGGCCAGCCTGGAAAAAGCAGCCCAGCACCGTCCAGAAGCCAGCCCAAAAGGAGGGCCGAAGGACAGCGCTTACCCCAGGCACAAGGAGTCCCCAAAGCTGAATGCAGCGAGCAGAGCAGCTCCGCTGGGCAGGGCAGCCCGGGTGCCGCAAGCCCAGGGCCTGCGCACCTGGGCCACACGGGGGTCCCAGAGGGCCTACGCCTGTGCAGCACCCCAAAGCTTAGCTGCACAGCACACAGTGGCAGATCTTGAGTCACACAGACAAGACATATTCCTCCGCCTACTGTGACGATCGCCAGGACAGTGAGATTCCCACTAGCCCACGTGCCCAGACCTGCCCTGAGTCAGGCCTCACCATGAGCACTGCACCCACCCAAGCACTCTGAGAACACCAGGGCCTCCTGTGGGCAAGTGAGCAAACTGGGCTGCGTGTGGAAGTGAGGACACCCAGCCAAGGAAGGGCCGGGCTGCGCCCAGCTGTGCCCTGCCAGGCTGCCTGCACTCTGAGGGCTGTCCGCCCGAGTTCTGCCTCTGAGACACCAAGAGGACAGCAGAAACGCAGGCACCGGGGGCTGTGTGGCCCACACTTCGCCTCTACCGTGCCCAGGCAGAGCTGTGCGCCCCATGCTGCTTCTGCCGCTTCCTGCTCCCCAACTCTGTGCTTCCTGGGACTCTGTCCTCTTGTCAGAGCCACAGACAAGGTCCCCAGAATGGAGGGCAGGGCACCCTTCTTATACACACACACATAGTCATGTGTGCACATACATCACACACAAACACACATGTACATGCATGTGCAGATCTGCATGTTCATACATGCATGCATGTCAAGGCATGTGAACATGCCTGTGCATACCTACACACATGCACACACCGTGCACCAAGAATGTGCAGTGTGGCACCTGCATGTACACACCTCCCTCCCTCTGGCCACATGACTAACAGTCCCTACTGCCCCAGCTGCACCTGCCCTCCCTCACACACACCCTCCTGACTGCTTGGGATCCCCTATTCTATCTTTATTTTATTTATGGGGAACGTAATGAGTAAACAAACTGCTTCTCCAAACTATGGCTCTCATCATGTTTGTGGACTTTTTCCTCTTGCTCATAAAAAAGGAAACTTCAACTTAAGACAAGTACATAAACTTGAATCTTGGCCACCCCGCTCCCCCACACCCCAACAGAGAAGCGTTAATCCCAAACTCAGAAACCACAGTGCCACCCACCCCAAAGCCAAAGCCTTCTGGCCTCCTGGCCATGGACTCACACTCACTCTCCTCTTCCCCCACACCCGTGGTCTCCCCAAGAGGTGCCACCAACCCCAGGCCTCACATCCCCTCCTCAAAGATCCACCCAAGCAGCCAGGGGAGGGGCAGGACCATGTGTGACAGAGACCAGCAGAAAACAGGCAGATGCTCCTCCCCAGCTCAATCTCACATAGCACATGCACAACCACATAGACGTGGGGGTGCTGAGAGCTGAGCTACGTTTCCTAGCACTCGAGCCCCTAATTTCTCAGATGTGCAAACGAGCAGCTCCCCCTGGGCTGAGCAGGCAGCCCACACTGCAGGAACCAAGCATCTCCAGAATGCGCCTGCCCCGGGGGCTCTGTCCTTTTCCTGGGCCCAGTAAGCGCTCAGAGACTGCGTCCCAGGGGGCCAGACCTCTGCCTGGACATGTGGTGTCAGTGAGACCTGGTCTCCCAGGGCATGAGGGATGGACCTACCACTGCCACGACAGGTGTCACTATGGGAAAGCACAGGGAGCCACAAGGGAGGGCACAGGTGACGCCAACCTCAGCCCCAGGGCCAAGGAGATGTCCCAGCACACTGGGCTCCCCAACCCCACCTTCCTGCCTGCTTCCCTCCAGTGCAGGCAGCCTCAGGGCCCACCGCCCTGGCCCCAATGACCCTTCCCTGCCATTGTCCCTATCTTGATCGTGGGGGCCTCTGGGAAGACACGATACCATCTCTAGATCAGCCCCCCTCTCCTCAGCAACAAAACCACCTGCGGGGCCAGGGAGATGGCTCAGTAGAATAAGCAAACACAAGGGCCTGAGTTCAATCCCCGGTTCTGAAAAAAAAAAAAAAAAAAAAACCAACCCACCTGGGAAGTCAGGACGCCAGATCTTGTGGCCAAGCCAAGCTCAGGACAGACACCCGTTCCCATCTGCACAGAGGTCACAGGTGGTGTCATCGCACCCAGCATTAATCAATCGAAGCAACTGGGCACCGACCAAGAGCACGCAGCAGGAAGCACAGGAGCCCAGGAACCTGAGAAAGCCCGGAACCCTGCATGGACATGCCAGTAGCCAGGGTGCGACAGCAAGGACATGAGGGTGCTGAGCTGGCAGCCCCACAGGTGCGCCCTCAGAGCCCCAATGACACTCGGGTGGCAGAGGACGACGGTACTGAATGCCCAGTGGACTATTCAACAGCGAGGTATAACCGAGGGGATTAACATGAACTCGATGCTTGCCTTCCATAGTTCAAGGAATGCCAAAACGACTCTCACCTGAGCTGGTGTGACTCGTGGTTGGGTTTTTTTTTTTTTTTTTTTTTTTTTTGGCGGAACTGGGGATTGAACTCAGACCCTTGTGCTTGCCAGGCAAGCGCTTATTCTACTGAGCCATCTCCCCGGCCCCTTGACTCATGTTTCTAACAGAAGAACTTAATTTTCACTTGTGAGGAATTTGAGCTCGGGGAAAGGTTGTCTAAGAAACACTCGTTTTGTCCTGTGAACGATAGGAAGTATCACCATCCCCATAGTGAAAATAAAAATCCCTAGTCAACGCCCTGAGTCCCAGACCATGCTGATAGCCATGGTGTGTCCCCTGTTGTCAAAGGAGCAGAAGTCAGCCAGGCAGGTCATAGCTCAACATGGTGTGTAGGGAAGGTCTTACCCTGTCTGGGCCGTGCCCACTGGGAAGACACAGCGAGGACCAACCAGCACTTTCTCCTGCTCCTAAAGGCCCCAAACGTTGCTGCCCATGGTTGCCTACTGGAAAGGGACAGTCTCAGCATCTCAGCACAGCTGGCTAGAGAGGGAACAGGACCCAGGGGACAGAACCCAGGACACCTCAGCTCCTCCCTCTCTCCCAGGTCTGGACCTCAGGCCTCACAGAGGCAACTGGAGCCAGGCTAGAGTCGTCACCTGGGTTACCAGCTCCAAAGGTGAGAGGTCACTGAAGCTCCCCCTCCTCCACCTGTCCCCAGCTGGAGTTCCTGCAGGGACCCTGCCAGGAACATCAAGGCCATTTTCCTGCTCTCAGGGTCCCAATGAGGGGGTGAGTTTTGCATAAAAACTGAACCCAAGACAGGCATCTGGGGTACGGGCTGCTTGCTTATGGAAGGACACAACCTCTCCACGTCCATGCCTTCTTATTGTAGCACAGGCCCCAGCAGGCACCTCCAGCTGGCCCAAGACTGGGGGGCGGGCAGGTGCCCCATCTACTGCCTAAGGGGCAGGGGCCCCATCTACAGCCTAAGCAACTACACTTCTGGGGTACGTTTCCCTTGGGTCTGCAGGGCCGGAGGGTGCTCCGAGGTACCTGTTTCCGTGACAGGCACAGTGGGATGTCCCTTCTAAGCCAGCACTGCAGGACATTCACCAATGCCTCCACAGCAGCCCCCAACTCCCACTGCAGCCCCACCCTGCACTTAAGAACAGATACCAAACTCCCCCTTCCCTGCCCGGGCCCAGGGAGAGGCACTAATTTATAAGTTGCAGATAAAGTCACCCACCATTCATCCAAACGTGTCACTAACATCCCATTAGACTGTAATTATTTTTTAATTAAAACTAAGAAAACTGGCATGCCTGAGCCGACTTTATGCATCTGTTATGGGTTAAAATAGCTTTTAAAAAATGTTTCAGAGACCGCAGTCTATTGTGGCCGCGGCCTCTGCCAAAGAAAATGCAAGCTTGCTTATTTTCTCCATGGGGCGCAACAGTGCCGATGTGTGCCGGCACAGAATCGGCTGGCCGTGAAAAGAATTCTAAATAAAACACAAACATGGAATTTGGCAACGCCACAGAAGCAAGCTTAAGACTAATTCCAGCATGCGGACGACTCTCACATAGTAAGTCTGGCTCCAGCATAAATGAAACCAGGCACTGTGAAATGCCTAGGCACAGTGGAGTCCCAACTTAAAGAGACAGAACCCTGATTCCAGGTATCAACGCTTATTAAGCCGGCTCACGCTGGCTCCATAAATCCATAGGTTATTAACTGCTTGCCTTCAGCCAATCCCTTCTTGAAGAGACGTATAGTGAGAGAGAGAAACAAAAAGAGGGGAGCAGCAAATGAAAACCATCGCTTTGCACTTGACTTTTAGGATGGTGGTTCTGGAAAAATGGTGTTCATTATCGCAATTAGAGGAGAAAGACGGAGACCTCAAGTACACACAAACCCAAACACAGGAGAAGGGAGGAGCATGGCCGCCAGGGGGAGGGGAGAACCCCAACAGAAGGGGCTCTGTGCCCCCTCGACCCGCCCTCAGGAGGGAGGGGGCACCTGCACGCAGGGAACAACAACGATAAGAGCTGAGATAATAACAGTGACAGCTGTGCTTGCAATATCGATAAAGACCTGAGTGAGAGGAACGCTGCCTCTCCTCACGGCCACTGCTGCGGAGGGCACACCGGAGCAAGGGAGGGCTCTCCAAGACAACAGCGCACTGCCGCAGCCCCCGCATCTGTAAAATGGGACCGCAGCACAAGGTGAGGGCACTGAAGGTGAAAGCCACAAGAAACGCTGAGCGCACTGCGCCTTTCACGCTGCTAAGCTGCCTCTCAGGTGGGCCGCGATCATGTCTCAGAGGAGAGAAACAGGCCTGGAGGCTGGTCCCTGCCAAGGTCAAAGAGCTCCTCAGGGTCACAGCTGCGAGCAGAAGCTGGCTGTTCACCTTCCAAGCCCTCGTCCTTCTTGCATAGATATTGCTGGGTGGGTCACACACGGGGACTGGTCACAATGTACACACACACACCTGCACCCACATGTGCACAAACACCTCTACACACAAATAAACACAGCACCCAAATACAAACGCCCAAGCACACGCATGTGCATGTGCACACGTATGTTCACATACACACCTACACGCACCTACGTACACAGATGCACCTCCACACATGTAACATATAACCATATACGCCCACATACGAACAAGGCAGACACACACACGGGCCTTTTTATTACAGGGTCTGTGCCAGGCCCAAAGACCCTGGCAGAGGCAATGGGAAAACCAGGGAGAAAACGACATGAGGCAACGTTTGGCTGCAAATGAGAAAGCCGTGGAATGCCTTCCCTCCGGCCTTGGTTATTTCTTGCAGTCCACTCAGACCCGGTGCATCCTGGGGCAGCTGCTCAGCCCAGCCTCGCCCCAAGGGAAGCCCAGCCTCGGGCCAGCTGCCGCCCTCCCGATGCTCCCTGCCACGGAGGGGGGGGCACCAGGACCCCGAGGCTGGCCCCCCAGCAGCACCTGTGGGCCTCGCGTGGGCTCCGCCACCAATGGGTGACACTGCCATACTCCGGTGGGCTCCAGGCTGCCCCTCCTGAAATGATGCGTGTCTTGGAAGATGCAGCCTAAAAATACTCCTGCCTTCTCAGAGCACTTCACAAAAATAATTATATTTTTTGTAAAAAAAAAAAAAGATTATGGGCAAGTATGTGTCCAGCTATTTTTAGCTCCTATTCAACTCTTAATTTTTTTCTCATAATAACCATTGCAGGCTTTTAAAAAAAACATCACCCCCCTCTCTTATTAATAACTGCATTCTGACTTGGCGCGGGGGCAGGGCTGGGCCCCAGATGTGACCACACAGCTGTCCACACACCCTGTCATTTGCGGGCCGGGAACAGGAACAGGCATTTGAGAAGCACCATGTTCAGAGGGAAGAGGACCGCGTGGCCGTCCCGCCAGGTTCCAGGCAGGAGATGCTCCGGGAGGACCCCAAGGTGCTGAGCCTGGCCCAGGCCTCAGGGGTCTGGCCTGGAGTGCAACCCAGAAGGCACAGGCCAGGGCGGGTCAGAGGCTTCCAAATGAATGTCCACCACCAAAGTCAGGGAACCTGCAAACGCGACCATATCTAGAAACATGATCTTTGCAGACACAATTCATTTCCACAGATGCAGGCTACTGGGTCTTGGCCATTTCCTGGGAGCAGGCCTGGAACCCCCCTTGTTGGCCAACAGAGAGAAGTCACAGCCCCAAACTGTAACCCTCACAACTCCTCAAGAATACTGTCCCCAACCTACAAAAGACCCAAGACCACTCGCTGCAGATTAGCCCAGCCAAGGAAGCACAGCCAGCATGGTGACGCCAGGACACAGGAAGACCCACAAGGCTCGGCGAGGGCCAGAGGGTGCCCCGGGACACCTGGGAGCTGAGCCTGCACTCAGGGGCCCTACCTGCTGCGCACTCTCCCATCAGCACCTGGAGGACACAGCACAGAGGACGGTGGGATCTGCCCCCTGCAGAACTGCCCTTCCCAACTTCTCACGCCAGCTACGCACTTAGGTGCTCTGAAAGACTCACTGTCCTAGGACAGGCATCGTAGTGAAGCCTTGAATGGGGGCTCCAGGCTCTCAAAATGAACGGGGGTCAGCAGCACAGGCCCCGGACAGTGTGGGCTGAGCTCAAGCCACATTCTGGGGTCTTTAGCCAAGCACCTCAGGCCAGCTACTCCCCATGGTCCCTAGGCAACACACAGCTTCCTGCACGCCATGCCCAGCAATCAGCAGCCCTACGCACCATGACTACAAAATGGCATGGCCACCATGGGAGAGTCCAGGAGCCTCGAATCCTGAAGCACAGGATGGCCCCAGGGTCCAGTCAGCCCAGTTCAGCATGCAGAGGTGAGAGCAACCCAAGAGCCCACTGCAGGGTGAAGGGGAAGGCAAGTGTGGTCCCCAGGACCACGGCATGGACCCAGCCTCGAAGGGGAAGGGTGGAGGAGCCCAGAGGACCTCAGGCTGAGTGAATTAAGTCAGCTAGGGAAGGACCAAATAGTTCCACTGGGGTGAGGTTCCTGCCCACACACGAAGGACAGCGGTGCTGGGGAGAGGGGCAGTTATGTAATGGGGACAGCTCTCTCTGGCGTGGGGAAAGTTCTACATGCGGAGGGTGTGGCAGTCACCACTTGCCCCACACCACTGAAGTGTACACTGAAAAGTGACCTCGGCCTAGAGACGCCTCAAAGAACTCTGACTAGAAATTCCATTCCACCCAGCTACGCCCCTTCTAGGACTCTTCCCCGAAGAGTTAAAGTCCACCTTGCTGCAGGGACCCACACACACCTGTTTACAGCAGCACAACTCATGGGAGCTCAACCTTGACAGCGAATTATGTGGGTCAGCAGATGACTGGATGAGGAAAGGGGGCTATTCGCACTCCGTGGAGTACTACTCAGCCAGAGAGAAGGACAAACTTGAGTCCTCTGTAGGAGGCCGCAGTGCTACATGAAATAAACAAGCCTTAAATGTCACGCGTTAAGTCTTACAGGAGAAGCGCAAGATATAAATAAAGACCAAAATAAAAGACAGACAATAGGAAGATACATCTTTCGCAAATGGGAAGGAGACGAAGAGATGGAGGGGAGAAAAGGAGGTGGAAGGGAATGGAAAAGAAATTCAGACATGTGCTGCAGGCAGACCGGCTCCCAAGAGTGTAATCATTGTATAGTGCGAACACGGACTCATAAAATTAAAAAAAAAAATGGTTAAATGGCTAAAATCTGCGGAGCACAGACTCGAGCACCGGAGTGGCCTCACCCCACCGGCTGCTCCTCACCTCTTACAAACAAAGGCAATAATTAAAACACCCAGTTTTATAAAAAGATCTCAACGGCACCTGTTCCTGTGGACAAGGATTCTGATTCTGCATTAACCTCTCTGGAGAAGTCCCAGCCCTCTGACCTGCTCAGCTGAGATCATCAAATACAGACATTCTTAACGCTCAGGGCTCGGGCAGCCTGTGATTCGCTACCTCCCAACTCTTTGTGGTCTTACTGCTCCTGGGCGCACAAGCCCAGCAGGAGGCTGCAGGTCCCCCAAGTTCTGGGTTCAAGTCCCAGCTCCTCCGACCACTATATGCATGATTTTGAGGTCAGTCTCCACACTTGACCACGACCTGGTGGCCCTGTCATTAAGCACAAGAAGAAACCAGATGGAACAGGGAGGCCAGGCGGATGCTCTCATGGCCTCTGACCACATACTAGATCCCGCGGCACCCCCAACGCCTGGCTCTCGCTACTGTTAAATAATGCTGGGGGACAGGGCACAGCAGGGGACAGACTTTGATTCCACAGTGGCTGCAGAACCCCACATGGAGGGTCCCTTGCCCACCAAGGGTAAATCTGATGGGTTAAATTGGCCAGGCTTGATTATGTTTGGATAAACTCTGTTCATGGTTTGGACTATTTGGATTTAATTGTGAAATATGTACAGCACACAGTCCTCCCAGCCCTACCCTGCCCACAGGTTTGAAAAGTCAAGCACATTTTGTTCCCGAAATACACAAAGAACATCTCAAGCCTTCTGAAGCCCAAGCCGAGTCCTCCCAAGTGCAAAGACTGATTCTACTGGACTACGTATGAACCTTGGCCTCGGCCCTGCCTCGGATGCTGGACAGCCAGGTGGCCTCAAACCAGTCTGGTCCAATCTGGGCTGGACGCCCCTGGCCCAGGCCCTGCCTCCCTCCCAGACCCCAGAAACCCACTCTGAGGGCGACTAGATGGGAAGATCTTGTGCGTGCTGCAGCCCTCCTCAACAGCCAAGCTTCCTCTGGTGGGTCAAGGGCCAATGCCTCTGGGTCCCAAGTGTCTGGCCAACGATGGCGGTAGCTCAGTGAGCCAGAGGGACCCTTCCTCAAAGGCATCCATGTCCACAGCTGCACTGGCCATGCTGGGCTGGTTGAAGCCTCCCTGCCTCTACCTGGCGATCCTGGCATCCTCTCTCCACCTCCCTTTCCAGCAGCTCTCCCTGGGACTGGCCCCACACCCACAAGCTCTGTTTATGCTCTTAAACAGAGAAAGGCACCAGGGATGGTCATCTCAACCCACCGTTCAAGTAGGTTTTCACAGGACACCCTACCCTCTAGGGGCTCCTCCAGGGCAAGCACCCTGCCTGGCTGGCTCAACTTTGCATCCCAGCTTCTAGCCTAGGGTCAGCCTAGGGGATCCTCCTAGGGATAGTACCCAAGAGTGACCTGTCTCCCTGGACCATCCCTGTGCTCCACACCCAAACAGCCACTGAGCCCTGTGGGTGGGGGTAGGAACAACCAGGAGCAGAGCGGGTCAGTGCAATCTCAATTCTGAGGTCCACATGCTGTGACCGAGTAGGTGGTTTAGCCACTCTGAGCCCCGTATCCTCAAGGGTAGAAAAGGGGGGGCAGCCCCTCCTCAAAGGTCAGGTGGGCAGAGGATGCCACCCTGCAGGTTCTTGGGGAAATAACGGAAGCCTCCAAACACTGAGGATAGCAATAGCCCGTCCACCTTCATCCACGCTAGGAAACTCCAGGCAAAGGTCTCTGCAGGGATGCAGACAAGCCACTCTCAGGGTGGCATCCCAGGCCACACCCTCAGGGCCCCCCATGGAGGGACACTCGACCAGTGGTGCTCCTGCACCTCCCTTCTGCAGTGCAGGAAGAGGTTGGGAGACAGCAAGTGCTGGCCGGGGTCCCACACTCTCACCCCTCACTCAGAACCAGGCCCAAGGACGCCCGGTCGCTGGAGCTGCTCGGCACCAGCAGGGCTTCCACCAATACTTGCGTCTGATGTTTAATCTCACACGGCAGCCCTCCGGAGGACACACGCAGCAGAGACTCCCGCCGTGACAGGGGAGCTAAGGTTCAGGCCACATGAGGGCTCTTCCAACGAAACCTCTCTCCAGTGCCACATCTAACTGCCCAATTCACACCCAGCCTGGTGGTAACACAAGTGACAGAGTTCCAGCTCTCACAGCGAATTCAAAAGGAGCAGAGCCCGAGGCCCCAGGTGTGTCAGCCCGGCCGCTCACGTCTTGCGGCATCAGTCCTGCCGCCTGCCTCAATTTCCCCATCTATATATGAAGACATCCAATAAGTTGATCTCTGGGGGACGGACCCCCAATCTGGGGTCCTGGGAGGCTGACACAAGCCTCAGTGACCCCAAGTGAACCTGGCAGAACCAGCGAGCCCCGCCTCCCTGCCGCTTCCGCCTTCCCTCTGAGGAACATGGCTGCTCCGCTGAGGTCCCGGATGTCGGTGACCAGTGGGTTCCTCACATCCACTAACTGCTTGAGCGCTGCATCCAGCGCTGCATTAAAAATTAATTACACATGCTATTTTATTGCCAGTGCATAATGTAATGAGCACCAGCTGTGCTAAACAGCCAAACTCCTTTTTAAGACAGCTATTAAAAAAAAAAAAAAAAAAAAAAGGAAGAAAGAAAGAAACGGCACTTCCAAATGCCTCTCCTGTCAGAGCAGAGAAACAGCAACATCTTGGACGGATTTGCACAGAATTCTTTGATTTAGCTCCGCCTTCAGCGTGTCGCAGAGTGAAGTGGCTCTGGTCAGGCTCCAGCGGGTCCACTCCGGAACGCCATTGCACCCTTATCATGCTGGTGGCTGTCCCACCCCCAACTCAGCCGCAGGCTGCTGCTGGCCCAGTGACCAGGCTCCTAGGGCCCCTGTCGGTGCTGAAGACATGATTTCCAGCTCCACAGACAGGACACATTTAGAGAAGCAGCTTCCCAGACTCTAGGGCTGTGTGGTGCCCATGGCTCCCCCTGGCACCGCCTCGGGCCCAGAAGCGGTCGTGTAGGCCTTGGGCAATGGACACCAGCACAGAATCCCAGGGCTGGCATTCAGGGGTCACCAACCACGCCGTAAGTGCTGGGTCCTTGCAGCCAGGCCATTAGCCATTCAGCACCGTAGACACTGCAATGGGGATGAGTCCAAGTCTTTAACAGCCCCTCCCCAGAAGCCCCCTGGCTGCAGCACCCAGCCCCTGACCTGGACTCTGAGGCGCCCAGACACACCCAGCAGTGCAGGTGACTGCAGAGGGGATCCCGGGAGTCCATCCATGCTGCGCCCTCGCTTGGCCTGCTCAGCTGTCCTGTACTCACCCCTCCCTCCAAGGAGGCGCTAATGCCCCCCAGGGCCCCCTGGCAGGCCTGGCCCAGAAGTGAGACGGTGCAGCGCGACCCGGAGGGGGCGCCATCCCTGTCCGCAGCACTGTTTCCCTGCCTACTGATCCTCTGCTGCTAATCAAACCCAGTCTAGAAAGAAACTACAGCTCGCTTCTTGTTCTGGTACGAAATGTGCACAGTACAGACCATATCATTAACATAAAACTTCCAGAAAAAAAGGCCACTTTCCAGACAGACTGTATTAATTGTATCAAGCCTCACAGCTAGGGTGGTCTGATCCATGGCATCCCATTGGACAGCTCCGGCTATAAAACCGACACAAAATGAACACTGGGATATAATTGAAGGAGGAGAAAACGATAGATTCTACTGTTAAACCCTACTATTTACTTACAGGTATTCTTTTATCTTTATTGTCCCTTTAACCCATGCCAAGAATCCCCAGACGAGTTAAATAACACAGCGAGCACAATTTCAGTAGAAAAGTAAATTGAATTTAACTTTACAAGATTGCCCTATGATTTCAGCATATACTAATGACTGCAACTGGCTCCCTCTACTAAAGCCAAACACTCTGACTTCCCCAGGCCCGGATCCTCTGCGTTCTTGTGCGAATCTCTGAATGTCACTAAGCACATGGATTCGCCACTGCTGCTGCGACAAATACACGACAAAGTGCCTCAGTTTCCCTTCTACCGTGACCTGCGCCAGGCAAAGGGCTCACTGCCTTTACTCTTGGGACTTTAGGAAGAGAGCTCCAAGGAAGATGCTTCCCAGCGCCACACACACAGCATGGCATGTCGTGACACCCATTCAGCTCATGTGCAAGTCACAGCTTCCCTGGGGCACTGTTCTCAGCATCTGGCCCGTATGACTTCATGCAGTCTTCAGAATGACCTCTGGAGCATGGTCAATCATCCCCCATTTTACAGATGGGAAAACTGAGGAGGCGAGGGGAAAATGATTTGTTCAAAACCACACAGTTACATGCTTCACCCCTAACCATCTGTTACACACGAATGAGCCCTTCCCAGTCATGGAGTTCTCAAAACATGTATTAGCAGGGGTGGGGAGGGGCAGTGGTTCTCAGCTGTCTTCTGCATACCCCAGCCCTGCCCTGGAATCCTCACCCTTCTCTTGCCCAACCCATCCTGGCAGCCCTATGCTGACCTGCTTCAGAAAGCAATGATGTGCAAAGCCTTGCTCATTTTTAAATGTTGCACATAAGTGGGACCTGGCAGTGCACACGTGCAAACCCAGGGGTCTGGGAGGCTGAGGCAAGAGAACCGCAAGTGTGAGCCCAGCCTGGGCAACGTAGCAATTTAGTGAGACTGTGCCTCAAAATTAAATAATTTTAAAAAAAATAGGGCTGCAGGTGTAGCTCGGTGCAAAGGACCTGGGTCGGATCCCCAATACCACAAGACAGACAGACAGACATAGAAGCCAGACAGACTTGTCCACACACGTGTACATATGCAATATGTCCTGCTTCCAGAAAGGGAAGCTGAGGCCCCAGGACAACCAGTGACATGTTCAGGGCCACCAGCTGGACACACTAAGGCCAGGACTCCAGCTCCTCCAGCAGAACTTGTTTTCACAGAACATGTTTTGGTCCCCAGGATAGCCTGGAGTCGGCACCCTTGAGAGCTGTGGAGTCCCGAAGAAAGAAGCCCCCATTCGTTCTCCCCACGGTGATCTATCAGGGAGGCCTGGGGTGTGGCCCAGGGCTGTTAGGGACTCTAGGATGTACACGCATACACACACATGCACACACCTGGGCCAGGTTTTATCTCCCATAAAATCACACCCTTCTATAAACGACTCAAGCACATTCACTAGCATGAAATTAACCTGTGCGAAACACATTTACACTGGGGTTTTCCATATTAATTTGAAGAGGTAGGTTCAATGCTTTCTGATCAGAAAAGGAAAACACAAAGCAAGGGCTGTGGCCCCTTGCGTCTCTGTAGTGGACTGCCTCTTCCTAACGGGCTACTGGGATTTAATGACTCCATTCCAGCTGCTGATTAAACAAGCACTAAAAACACTGAAGCCAGCAGCCCAGGACCAGGGACAGAAACCACCAAGTCAAAAATCCCTAGAACAGGGTATTTCCAAGTACTGAAATTGAACAAAAACATGGTGGTCCAGCCTGGTACCAGCTAATGTACAGGGACCGCATACAGAAGAATGCAGATGGGAAGCGGCTGTCGGGGAAAAAGTTCGGAGGCAGGAGCAGGACCCCCAGGGGGGCTCTGAAGGAGTTCTGGCCAGCCCCAGCAGTCCGCACCCAGCAAGGGGGCACATCCCTTTCTCACTCCCCCAAGCACTGTGGTCAAGCTCAGAGCCTCGCGGCCCTGGTGGCACCAAGCCCTAAACCCAGACGGCCTCCAAGCCAGAGGTCCACACAGTGCTGGAATGGGCGCAGGGGCTCAACTTCCCCACTCCGGATGCCCTCTCCTCTCCCGCCAGCTGCAGGCCGACCAGCATGCTGGTGCCCATTTCCAGCCCACGTCCCACGGGGTCTACAAACCAGGCGCGCAGGGAACGGCTTCCGACCGAAGAAAGAGCGAAGGGAGGGACGTGCGCGCACTTCAAGACTCGGAGGAGGCCACAGGCTGCCGTGCAGGTCACGTGCACGGACGTGGTCGTCGCAGGGGTCAGGGAAGAGCACGTGAGGACAGGGTCCATGTGGCTCGGGGGCAGGGGCAGTTCCTCGACAGGAAGCACTGCGAGGACAGATCCCAGTTCTGCCCCAGGCCCCGCCACGCCAGGCCACCTCCAGCGCCTTCGCCCCTCCCCCTTCTGCAGAACTGCGCGTTACAGCTCCTGCCTGGCAGGCCACACAGCTGCCAGAAGGCCTAGCGCACGGGGGAGGCACTCGATCCCCTGGCCAACTCTGCTTTGGCAGCTTCTAAGGAGGGCCAGAGCCAGCAGAGGGTTAAGCGAACCCCGGCAGCGCACCGCTGGCGAGGCGAGGCGATCATGTTTCTACACGCAGAACTTGACCAACTCCAGTCGTAAACACTCAGGCTGATCTTTGATAGCGTGGCCCCCCGAGTGGCCGCGGGGCTGCGGCACTAATTACAGGAAGCCATGAGCCCAGGGCAGCCACTCAGACGGGGCAGGCAGCCCACTCAGCAAGAGGGGTCTCCTCCCACCCGCTCACAGCACCGATTCACCGAGCGGGGAAGCGAGCCCTGACCACGCGGGAGGGCCGAGCCTCTGCAAGAGGCTCCAACTCCTTCCAGGGTAGTTATAGCCTCTGCTTTGGAGGAACCCAGAACTCCCTGCTGAAATCCTGATACTCTAATGTTACCACCTGTCACAGCAGGGGGCTCTGAAGGCTATAGGCTACCCCACCAGCAGCAGCCCTGGAGCTCCAGCCCCAGAACAAGGGCTCCCTATGGCCTTTCTGGGGCTTTACCAGAGCTTGTCCTTTGGGACAACGTCACCACGAAGCAAACCCAACTCCATAAAAATAGTTTCCCTTTCACAAGCTGAGTCAAGAGAAAGGCTGCAACGTGCCTGGTGACAAAGCAGAGACAAGTTGACTCTGCCCTCGCTCTGCAGCCGCCCTCTCCCTTCCCGGCCCCTGCCACGAAACCAGGCGACAGCCACGGGCCACGTGAGCCTGTGTCAGCATCCTGGCTTGGGTGGTCACAAGGCCGCTCTGCACGCGTGGCCAGCCCAGGGCCACCAGGAGGTCACAGCAGCCTGAGCTTGGTTGGTGTGGGGGCCAGGGGTAGGTGATAGAGGTGTGGAGGTCTGGGGTCTCAGCCACTTCCCCCCCATACACACCCATAATGTTTCACGCCCGCCTCGTGGCCATAGCTTTTTAAAAATCTCCTTTGCAGTGACTTTTTTTTTCTCCTCTAAGTTAATGGGCAACATATTGTCCCAAAGAGAAACTCAGCATTTTGGCCGGCTCCGGCAATGTACGCAGACAACCGAGGAATCCTCTCCCGGCCTTGTCTGGGAGGGAGGGGGCAGGGGTGGGGGCAAGGGCAGAAGAAAACCTCAGATGTTAAGTGTTATCCAATTAAGCTTTAGCTAAACAGCCCAAAGAGATGACATGTGGAGGCTGGGCAGTGCATTCTGGGACGGAGACTCAGAACAGTCGGGGTGTGGGGAACTGGGGAGCCTGCTGACCCAAGGGGACCGGTTCTGTTCACATCTTTCACCTCTTCCTCAGTACCCCCAAAATGCCCTCTGGGCCAAGGTTGCATTGTCTCCCTGGGTCCCCACCTTGGGTCCCCAGCTGTGCCCGGGCCACGACCCCCCATCCCGGGAGAGCCCGACCCCCCACGCGGCGGCGTCTGTTACCTGACAACTGACACTGGCATCCAAAAGGAACCTCCGTCTGACCCTCACCCTGAGTCCCGTCGCCCGACACCGGGCGTGCGCTGCAGCAGGGCAGCGGGAAGCAGGGCGGGAGTGCGCCCAGGGCCCGCAGAGGTGAAGTGATCACGGATGTGTGAGGGAGGGAGGAGGAGGCAGCTATAGGGGCCATCGCTGGCAGCTGGGCAGGCCTGCACGGCCCTAGAGAAAAAACAATAGAAAAGACTGGTCAGTCGGGCCCTGGGCTGCACAAGGGACTGGGGCGCAGGAAGGGCCCAGGGTTCAGGGCTGCAGGCCAGCCATCAAGGGCGGGGAGGGAGGGCTGCAGGAGGCTCAGTGTGCCCAGCCCTACAGGGAAGGTGACTGGGGTTCAGGCAGGGGAGGAGGGCTCAGAGAAGCGATCAGGCACACTGGGGAGAGTCCTGCATCCACAGCTGCCAGGCGCCACTGTCTGGGGGCTGGGCCGGGACCCCTGCCTCTGGAGGCCTCGTGCAGGGGGCTGGGGCATACAGGGACTGGCAGGGCCCTGCTCCCAGGAAAGACCCTCCCACCCCATGAAGGGTCTTCAAGAGAACCGGAGCAGGCTCCAGTGGAGGATCCGCTCCAGAAACTCTGTTCCACCTCTTTCTGGAGCATCCAGGACGCTCAGAGCCACCACTGTCTGTTTTACAAAGACAGGCTCTTTGGACAAATGGGCCTCCAGAGTGTGGGCTCCCATCCTAGCCTCCTGTTGGGGGCTGATGACCAGCCAGGGCCTCTGCCAGCCTGCAGCCAGTAGCACCCAAGCCCCGGTAACTCTTTACAAGGCCCAGATGCCCTCCACTCTCCACTGCCTGAAGGAAGGAAACCGGCCATTGCCCAGAACCTGGCTGTGAGTCCCCGCTCCCCCACGTGATGGCAACAGCAGGGACCAGAGCCAGGCCAGGGCCCCACGGCTCGCCTGGGCTGCGGGCAAGGCCTGCGTTTGATTTGGCCGTTTATCTTACATGGCTAAGAGACCACCAGGGCAAAACATTTGTGTGAGCCCTTGCCAAAACCACAAGTGAAGAAGCCCAAATTCCCTGGGTAAATAATTGAGCAGGGAAGCATCAGAGAGACAAAAAGAAAACATCAACAAGATGATGGGCAGCTGAGCCCAGCAGGCTCTGCCAGGGAGGCCTGGGCCCTCACCTCCCGACACAGGTCTGCGCGGGTAGGGATCTGCCTGCTCCATGATGCCCTGAGCTCTCCCCAGTCCCGGGAGAGCACAGGGCCTCGCACGCGCACTCCAGCCAGGAGCTGTCAGTCTTCCATAGCTGAGCTTCCAAGCACTCCCACAGGGGCATGTGCTTATGACAGCCCCACTATTCTAGGGTCAGAGGACTGAGGCCCGGCCTGTAGCAGCCTGCAGACCCCAACAGCCCCATCAAAACCTACTACCTGCCTCCAAGTCCAGGCCCATTTTTCTGTGCCCCTGCTTGAGGACACTTGAAAAGACTCCAAGCTTGGAATTTGGGGGCTTCATCCCTTCATGAAGACTTTATACTAGGCCAGGACAGGAGTCCAAATTTTTCTCAGCTGCCTACAGCCCCAGAGCACCCTGAGCAACCTCAGCCCCGGACCTAGTGTGACCCTGAGCAAGGTCGCCAGCCTCTTCCCATAAGCCTGCCCTGACCAGTCCCTGCTGAGGGCCCTGGCACTGTGCATCAGGTCCCATACACTCCAAGCCTTGAATCTCTATGTGTTCCTCTTTGCAGACCACGGAGGGGTCCAGATCCACATGGCTTCGCACTGAGTACACCACAGCCGCCTTGCTCTTCAGGGTAGACCATCCATCCCCTTTCCTCAGGGGGAAACTAAAGCTCAGGAGCTCCAGGATATGACCTCAGCTGTGTCTCCAAAGCCTGGCCATGTCCTGCCTCCCTCGATAGCTACCACTGGGGAGAACAAGGCATGTCAGGGTCCTGAGCATAAGGGCCACATGCTCCAGGTAGGGGAGCCCGACGTCCTTGACTCAGCCTAGCCATTGGTGGCTGCAGAAGGCCTAGTCTAGACTCGGGCTCCTGGGACCTAGGCGAGGCCACACCTGGACTGCACAGCTAGGAAGCCAGCAGTGGCCTGGCAATGGATCCCCCATGTATGAAGGGAGCTGACTCTGCCCCTAGTGGGAGGAGGGGCAGGGAACAGGAAGAGACTGTCCCCCCACCAGTCACCTCCTGAGAAGGGCACCATGGTGCCAGGCAAGCATCTGTGACCATGTGTGATGCACTGTAGCCAGTGGGGACCTCAGAGCCTCCAACAAGAACCTGCAGTGGGAATGCAGACTGAGACAGTTGGCTGTCGACTGTCGGGTCCAGGAACCAACTCAAAGCAGGCAGAGAAAGGGGCATTATGCAGAGGTTTCTTCTGGAGTCAGTTACATGGGAGCTCTGCTCACAGGGAGGCTCCACAAGCCCTCTCCCACAGCTACTGCAAAAACTAGGAGTGCCTGGAGAAGCCACCCAGGCTCTGCCGCAGAGACAGGGAGCATCTAGAACGGGCATCCAGAGAGACAGACACTGGAGGTTGCCGGGGCCTAGGGCAGCAGGGAGCAAGGGCCCATGGGTAGGGGCATGATAAATTGGAATTAGATAGTGTTGATGGCTCCACAACATTGTGGACACACACAAAACCACTGATGGTTTGATTTGAGGGGAACTTTATGCCATGCCTATCTTAATGAAAAAAAAAAAAAAAAAGGACAGAGAGAGGAAGAAGGAAAGCGCAGGCTTTGTCCCTGAGCCACAGCACCTCTCCAGCCACCTCCCAGCTGCACCCTGCACCAGGAAGGTGTGTTTGCCTTAAAAGTGGACCCAGGAGTCCAGCACGCAGGTGAGCTCAGGAGCACCTGACCCCAAGGTAGACTGTGCACCCAGACACGCGCAGAGGGACCGAGCAAGCCACTCCCGTGCCATTTCCTGAAGCAGCCTCCTCCTCGCCTCGGTGCCCACCGTTCTGCAGGGTTAGGAGCACCCCATGCTCTAGCCCGGCATCGAGGAAGCACACTGCTATCCTTTATTTCTTCTCAGCTCTGGAACTTCTCCTACAGGCCACAGGTCCTTCCCAGCACAGTCACTGTCTGGCAGATGGGTCGCTCTCTAACAAGTGTTTGGGGCTAGTGCAGCGCCTGCCTGGAATCCATGAGGCCCAGGATTCCAGGCCCAGCCCCAGAAAAATAAGAACTAGAGCGCTTTCTGCGGAAGTCAACACCAGCGCGCCTCTTGGGGCTTTCCCCCTTTCTGTGTGAGCGGCTGCGAGTGAGGCCTAACAGGTGTATTCATCGTGGGGAACACACACACACTCACGTGGCATCTCCATCTACAGAGACGGTTATGCAGCTAGTTTCATGGCCGAGGGACAAAGACGCCCTCCCCGCTGTAAGTGAAGCCCTGGCTGGCTTGATTTCTTACCACAAAGTTCATTAGTTAGGAAACAAGAAATACACAACTGGCACCTGCGTAGGTCATGTAAAGCTAGTTTCTCAGTGGGGCCGGCGTGACAATCCTCCCTCCCAGATAAGGAAACTGAGGCCCAGAGAGGCAGGAGAAGGTGCCCGAGCCGAGAAGGCTGAGATCAGAATCTCTGCCTTCTTGCTCCTTTCTTTCTCCCTTTCAAAAGAAGTGCCCAAGGACAGGCTCCAAATAAGGCCCTTCACATGTGCCTGCAGCGCCGCAATAGGGACGTGCTCATTGTCACCGCCTCCGTGGGGGCGCAGCTTTTACTCCGGGTCCGCCGCCCACCTCCCTTCCCCGGCCTGGCAGATGCTCGGCTCCGACCAGCGCATGCGCGCTGCCCAGCGACACGCCCACCGCCCAGCCCGGGGACAGCGCTCCTAGCCTGCCGCCACCGCCGCATCCCAGCTGGGAGGGCTGCAGATTCCGTGTTCCCAGCCAGAGAGGTGGCCCGGAATACACTGTGAGGGAGAGCTCTATTTTTCTCCCTACTGGTGCCTTTCAACGGATACATTTTTTTAAGGCGAGAACTCCTACTGATAGTGCAGAAATGAGTCATAGATCAAGGCAGGAGACAGACAGGGAGCCAGCGCGTGTGAGCGAGGGACACTGGCGGGGGAACCTGACAGTCCCCGCGCCCCCTCCCCCCATGCCAAGACATTAATTCTCACAAGTCGGAGAAAATTACTATGCATGAATGCAAAAAGCATGATCAGGAGTAATTAACATGGCTTCATATGCAAATTTTATTAATGCAGAAGTACAAAGTCATTATGCAAATGAAACTTACGTCAACTCTCTTGACAAATATTCATCTCTGAGGCTCAAGTTTCTCCCTTTTTTATTTATTTAATTTTCTCTCCTGTCCCTCCCCATTTTTTCCCTGAGGGTTTTTTTTTTTTTTTTTGGGGGGAAGGGGCAGGGGGCAGGAAAGACATAGGTAAAGAGGTGGCGCCGGTGGCCTCTGAGGTGACAGCGACGCACAAGGTCAGTTTGACAAGTTTGCAAAGTTGTATTTCAACCAGAGAAATTTATTCTTGCATTGTTGATTTTTTTTCTGTAGGTGGGGGGCGTTGTTGGCAGGTACAAGACAGCTCATAGGAGAAGGGGAAAAAATTAAAAAAAATAAAAAGCTCTGGGCAGCGGCAGCCAATCAAAACGCCAGAGCCTGTAATGAGGGCGATTGATGGCTGTTTGGCTTTTACTGCAGGGTAATGAACTAGAATCCAGTCTGAGGAGGGGGGGAAATATGAATATTCATGAGACTGTGCTCCTGCCTTTGATGATTAAAGAAATTTTTAATATTCAAATAAGCGCTTGCCAAGTGATTAACAAAGAACAAGCACGCAGAAATATGGAAATGGGAGCCGGGGAAGATTTGAGAGGCGAACATACTGTGCGGGAAAGGCAGCCCCAAATTTCATAAACAAGATA
Organism: Octodon degus; assembly: GCF_000260255.1. Lineage (NCBI taxonomy): Eukaryota > Metazoa > Chordata > Mammalia > Rodentia > Octodontidae > Octodon > Octodon degus. The sequence goes on from NW_004524646.1 coordinate 11,121,863, forward strand.
AGCAGATAACCCAATTCACACGCGGGCAAATAAAAACATTCCTTTCTGATCACTTAAATATTTTGCCAGCTACTTTGTCTTAAGGATGATAAAAATGCTGCGTACCGAAGGAGGAGGGAGAAACTGCGTGAAGTCAAACGCGTTGCTCACATTTCAGAATCATTACCCTTACCCCAGCCCGCCTCCTCCCTCCCACCGGTGGAAAATTAGGCTTCTTTTTCCGGTTTGTTAGAGAGAGAAGATGGAGGTGCATCCAGCTGTCTCGAAAATCCAGGGCTTGAGATTTGGGCCGGCCCAGTTGGGTACCAACCCAGCTGGGATCAGCACAGCCCTAACGTCACCTGTGGTCATTCCTGTGCTGCTCCCAGACTGCTCCAAAGGCCCTAGACCTGGTGGACTGTGACATCTGGAAGCGGACAAGTGACCTCTGGTGCCCACAGTCTGGAGATTTCAGGGCCTCCTTGGACTCAGGCCTGGCTTAAACACAGAATTAAAGTCAGGATAGGGAACACTGGGGCATCTGAGGACCACGGGGGCATCTGAGGACCACAACGCTCAGTACAGGTCTGGCCTGGGCATCAAGAGCAAACTTCTGCGAGCAGCTGCCGCCAGGGGAGGCGTCTCTGCAGGGCCTGCGGCCTCCAGGAGCTGTCTGTTAAGGCCAGGCCCTGAGATTGTAACAGCTCCACCACGGGTTTACACTGAAGCACATAATAACAGTATTAGCTGGTAAAATGATCCTGCAGTTAAAATACATCTAATTAGCAGCCGATGACATCCATTTTGGCAATTTCCTATTTAAAAGAGCTGGAATGCCACCTTAAATGAGACAGGCACTGGGTACACGGGGTACTCACCCACAAGACCAGCTTTTTCGTCATTTGTCTAATGCACTCTCTCTCCATTTTTTGTGAGGGGCTGAAGGGGGTGGCTGAGACTGCAGGGATTGAGTCAGCCTGGAGAACCTTCTTTGTTGCTCAATTTTAGAGCCACGCAAGTCTTAGCAGGAGGAGGTGCAGAAAAAGAAATTCCTCCACTCCACAGGTATGATTTCTTTTTTCCCCTTAGAGTTTTTAATTACCAAGCTGTTGGAACCCACAATGACTGAAACTTGCTTTTCATTTTATAATCAAAAATAAGAGTAAAACACAATAGAAAGGAAAATCAAAGCATTCACATGCATGCCATCAGACGTCCTGAAAACCGGCAGGCCCATGACAGGTCTCCCCAACTGGCCAGGGGCGCAAGTGGGTGTGTGCCTGGACCAGCACGCTGCCCGTGGTGACTGGGGTGGAGGACTTCAAAGCAGGCCTCTGGGGTTCCCTGTGTCCTAGCCCCCACTTCTGGAGCTCTGTTCCCAATCAGGCAGTACTGTGTTATCGGAGTACACAATGACCTTCACAGGTCTCCAGCTCCCCCCTCTCAGGATTTGGGTTTAGGGGTGAATATGTAAGTGTTCATTAGAAGAAGAACCACAAAAAGAGAAAATGAAGTCGCATCAGGGTTTGCACGGCCATGTCCACAGAGCTCCTCGGCAGTCACTGCAGGAGACAGAAGAACACAGGCCACATCCACGGCTGGCCTTTTCTGTGGTTGTCTGCTGACCATAGCGGCCAGGCAGGTGGCCGGGCAGGAGGACCTGGGGTGCAGTGAGAGGACCTGCCTCCCTTCACTCAGCAGCCACCTGCACCTCACACCCTGCTGCTACTGCCCGGCGAAGGCCTGCCCGCTCGAGGGGGCAAAAAGCACATTTCCTGGACCCTGAGCCGGGCTGCTTCCCTTCAAGCTCCTCCTTCCTCCAGCATCCCAAAACTCTCACAGTGAGCCATCACTCAACACTATTTTCCCTCTCCAACATGTACCCCACAAAGAGGACCAAGTAAGGCAAAGGAAGGATGGTGCCCCCCAACAGCACTGTCAAAACCTGTTCTCCTCCTTCTCCAGGACTTGGAAAGGGAACTTCCTCCCCACCCTCACCTCCAGCAGTTGCCCTGCATCTAGCACTCAGAACCAAGCAAGAGGCCACGCCCCTGCTGCTGGGTACAGCAGCACCTGTCTCCATGGCTGCCAAGCCTAATTTCCTCAAGATGCAGGGCACGGGCAGCAGCTCCCTTTTCAGCACCCCAAGCCACGGCTCACTGAGGTTGCATCACCAATTCAACACCTCCTATGGCCTTGATCCCCAAGAGAAAACAGAGCAGTCGGGGTGAGGGGGCCCTTAAGTCACCTGCTCTGAACAACTGGAGTAGAGAGGAAGCTGACCAACAGCTGGCAGCTTGCCAGCCCTGCCTCCAAGTGGGCATCCACGGGGGACACTCCCAGCCCAGCCTTTTGCTTTTGCTTCTCTCTTGGAGAAACCCTGTGCTCCTGGAAGTGCTGGGATGCAAATAAACCACAACCTCTTGAGGCTAAAGCCTGTGCATCCCCAGCCTCAGGATACACAGGAAAAGGAACAGGACCTCTTGGGCGTGACCTTGGCAGGCAGGGTGCCCCAAACAAAGACCCATGATCCTAGAACAGGCAGGGCTGGGGATGACAGAAAGAGAGGCCATGTGTGTGACAAAACGGTGTGCATGCACATCTATAATAAACAGAGGGAAAAAAATGCACACACACACAAATCTACATCAGCAACACACACACACACACACACACACACACGAGCACACACATCTACATCAGCAAGGCAGACATGTTAAAATGGCTGCCTACATCACCAGAGGCCAAGAACAGAATTCGGGTGCACAAGAGCAAAAACAGCCGGCCAACACCTAGCAGAGGAAGGCGCCCTTCCCCCCGAGTTTTGGCCTTCTGATCAGAAGATGAGAAGCTGCTTCACGGCTGTAGCAGCTTCTGCCCTCACAAATCCCCCAAGATCTTTCGGTAATTTTATCTTTTTATCTGCACCCAAAGCAACACACAGTACACTGTACATCTCCCCAAGATGTATGGTTGGACAAAGCGTGTAAGTCTACAAACTGAAGTAAGAAACTGGCTAAATCTTCTGCATGCTGAGCAGGGAGGCGTTAGGAGCTGGGATCTAGACCCTACAGTCTTTTTCCTGGTGGAACTGAAGGGCTGGGCTCCAGGGACGAGCTTGGCCAGGCGTCTCGCAGACCTGTTCCCACGTCTCTGTGACGTTAAAACTGGAGGGGAGAAGAGTCCACAGCGAAGACAGAAATCACACGTCACCGGAAGGAAACAACCAGGAAATGGATCTCCAGAGTTGGTGCCTACGGCGGCGTTTTAAAGTCAAGAGACCTTTCTCTTCCCTCTGCATCCGCTGTGCCTGAAATGAACAACTGGGAAATAAATGCTGAGCTAACTCTGGGTAAAAAGCCAGTCCCCCAGAAAGCACGCTGGAAACCTGGCGTGCTCAGGAAGTCGTTGTGGTTCGAAGGTCCCACAGAGTCCCCCACTGGCTTCAAGCACCGTGCACAGAGGGCAAGAGCATAAACGGAAGGGGAAGGAAGTCTGCAGGGTGAGAATCCTGGGGAATTAACAATGGAAATAATGCAGCACCGCAATAAAAAGAACATAAAGCAAGCCAAGTGCCCGGGAAGGGGGTGACTGAGAGGGCTCTTGCCCAGAGCAGCCAGGAGAGGGCTGGAATCAGGTGCTGAGGGATTTGAGGAATGCAGGCGCCAGGGGCCTTTGTAAGATTGGCCATAAAATTCTACCTGGGCACGACGGGACCAGCAGGGTGTCTTGTTTTAAATGAAATAGAAATAAACCTAGTTAGCAGAAAGTTAAAGGGAGAGCAAAACCAAATTGTAAAACTAGGAGTCCTACTATAGTTCAAATGCATATTTGTTTTTACATGCATTTATTAGTTATGAGTAACTGATCTTCACTTTTGCAATAAAATAAGCCAGCTCTGCCTGGATTTTGTTGATGAGTGAGGCTTTCTCCCCCTTTCATTTCTTTTTACCTTTTTCTAACGGACACAGAATACTGGGGCTCAATGCACTGCATCAGGTAAGAACAAAATCTTTCTATGGCCTCTTTATGTTTCTAAGCCAAGTCTGAAATGTCACCGACTAAAAAATTGAACAGGCCTGTAATTACTTTCAACCAAGTAGCTCCTTTAAGTGAGTTTTCTGTATGTAGATGGCATTTAATATACATATTGTGAGCCCTCTTTTCAGCACGGTACCATTTGACGGCAAAAACATCACAAATTTCCTTCTAAGGGAGCAGTGTGACAGCCACCCCTCCATACTTATTTTTTGACATGAAATCCATTTTCATCTCCTCACACACCAGAGGTGCCGAGCAGTGTGTGCACAACAAAATTTGTAAAAATTAACACTTCGCGGGATTAATTTAATAAAGATTGTTAGCACATTAACACTGGTGGCATTGCTCCTTACGATTCAATCTAGCCTCACTGGCGACGCCACTGTAACAGAGGTTTACATTCATCTGAGGTTTATACCGCTATTTAATGTAATTAAAGAAACGGCAGCGCAGTCCTCAATGGAAATATCATTTCTATTGCAGAGTATTCCCATTAGAAATTGGGAGATATCATGGCCTACCGACTTTGATTTTGTTGTAATCTTTTTTCCCCTCGGCTGTCTTTGACACAGAGCTGACGAGCAGGACCTCAGACAGAATCACCCAGAAATGCTGGAAGGTGAGGTGACAGGTCTCACCTCCCTACCCCACCTCATCACCCGTAGTTTATTTACTTGTTTTTAAAACCTTTCTGAAATTTTGCCATGCCCTGCAAGCCTGTCTGCGACTATCAGTACCCAGGAAGTCACACGGCCAGCAGGGAGCACCGGTCATAAAAAGGACTTTTTTTCAAATGCCCCCAAAACAGCATTGACGCTGTGGCCTCATCTCGAGTACAAGGACAGTGGAGCGAGGATCCCAGCAAGCTCCAGACCCAGATCCGGGTGAGATTCTCCAGGGGAGCCGGGAAAGCATCGAGCAGCGCTCAGGAAGCCCCAGAAGCTAAACAGCCGCAGACCAAACAGAAGAAGGGGACAAAAAAACAATTTCGCACCACATCCCCCAAGTGGCGGAGTAAATGAAGTTTTGGGGAAGCAGGGAAGGGACCCTGACTCAGCGCTCTGGGCCGAGCAGCCTCTCCACCTCCGACGCCCGCCAGCTGCCCTCGCGGAGCCCACGCACACGTACGAATGAGCCTTTTCTTCTCCATGCCTGCTTGCCGGCCCTGGCGGCAGGGAGCCTAGGTGGCCGCTTTTTTCGTTCCCTTCCCTAAGTGTGCTTTAATACCCTTATTCTACATCCTAATTTCTTTGAAAAAAACATCAGTGTCACTAAAAAAACGTCACTCTGTTTTGCAAAATCCAGCAGCTTCCTTGGCAGCGAGAAAGGCTGGCTGGCATTATCCCCTCATTTGACAAAACTACTATTTCTGGGCATGTGCTCAAAAACAGGTAGGAAGCAAATGCTGCGAAATAAGGAAGTAGAAACAGCCAACAGATTTTCACTACCAAGAACGCCAAGCGTAAACATGATTTATTTAGCTGTGTTTAGCGTGCCTGTCCTCCGCGCCGCTCCAAGCCCACTTGGGCTGAAGGGAAGGGTGGCCAGGGGGAATGGGAAGGGGGGCCAGAGAAGAGGCAGTGTCCACACTGTAGACCTCCTGAACAGTTAGGGTCAGAGTCTGGGGAGGACAAGAAGGCTCTACCCAGAATATACGCAAGGTATAGAGGACGGCAGCGCTGATCTGCTGCTTAACTAACGAGCTGTCACTAACAAAAGACGGAAGAGCCAGTTCATACAAGCAATATATACACAGGCGTCGCATGATCTAGTCCTGTGCTGCCCTACCTCTTCTGCGAGCCCTATGGGCCAGATGAGGAGCTGACAGGGCTGGGAGGTTACAAGCTTTCCGATCCAGCCTGAGGAGAGACAGGAGCATCGCTGCCTCCCTCGCCCAGCCTTGCATGCCCACGTGGAATTTACTCAGATCTGTATTCAATTAAGGAGCACCAGACACCTCTGGCTGCAGGCCCGCACCGGTGCAGACTGGGGACCTGCAGCCTCCATCCCACTTCAGCTCAGAAGCCTGAAACAAGGGCTCTGTCACCACCACCACCACCCCGGGGGGGGGGGGGGAGCACTCACCCTTCCCAACCCCAAAACTCACGCCTGAGGACTGGGCCCCGTCACTGCAGAAGCCACACATATATTCTTAAACAGCAAGACTAACCCAGCAGTTTCAGGCTAAGGTTATTCTTATTAATAATCAAATTAAGGCATTCAGCCTTTGCTGGAAAAAAAAAAAGAAAGAAAGAAAAGCCTGTTGGAAAGAAAAACAAGAAATAAAATGGAACCCCAACAGTCCATGCAGGGCCTGCTTTTCCCTAGTGAAGGTGCCATTTCATAGCAACCAGCTGTGTACTCTGCAGGTACAATGCCAATTCTTGCTAGCTCTGCAAGGTGGCCTGAAAGAAGAGAGTCCCCAGCCACACCTGCACTGACTTCCTTCCTTGCCTTCACCTAGTAAGACCGTGCACTTAAACGCTGCCTGCTGTATACAGCCTTCTCCAACCCAAATCATGGTCCTTCTCCCTCCTTTCTGGGGCTAGAACCCCAAAACGAGGAAAACACCTTTTCTGGGGTATTCAGGCAAAGGGCAACAACTAGTAGTGCTCTTAGGGTTCTCCATCACAGGACAGTCACCAACAGTGATAAGGAGTCCTCCCCGGAGACTTCTGAAATGAGTGAGGACAGGGAGGAGGGTGTTTCCTATTGGTATTAGGTTACTAAATTGAGAATCAGAGTGCTCCCTCCCCAAACCCCTCCCCAAAGCCCCTAATTCTTTCTCTTTGCATTAAAAATGACACCCTATACAAGCAGCTATTTGATTCCTTTCCCCTTTGCAAATTAGTCGCCCGCCCCCACAGCCTGAACAATAACTGTCTACACTTTTATGATGTCTTTGAAATCCCCAATTGCTTCACTCCTGCTGACTAGTTTGTGTTCATATCTTCACGGTGACAGGCAGTAAACACCCGCACATGCCCACTTTATAGGTGAAGACACTAAGCAGGGACGTCTCGCCAAGGCTGCCTGGGAAGGACAGACCTACGAGGCAGCGCAAGGCCGAAGCCAGTCTGGACTGCAGGCGTTCACTCCAGCTGGCCCCTGACCTCCCAGCAACTACAAATATCTGTCAGACGTCTAACCAAGACGGGAACCGCACCGGGAAGCCACACTTGTAGGAAATCCTGTACGAGAGCTACATTTCTCAAAGCCATAAAATTGAAGACGTTTAACAGCCACTCGCAGAGGTCTCCTTCCTCAGATCTCTTTGGCTACCAGTTCAACTGGATAAATTTCAGCAAGATCCAGTAGACAAAATTCCCACACACAGAGCGGCTAAGCAAAGCCAGGCAGCAATGCCTGCGTCCTGCACGCTCAGGCGTGAGGAACCCTGAGGACTGCAGGCATGCCTGAAGGAAGATTCTAGACAGAACCTTCCTCAATTCTGCCCTCTGCCTTAGCCCAAACCTAGAAAGAGAAATGGTGCCTCATTTTTGTCACTGTTGATGACGTGGGGCGATGTCTCGGTGTGGTACCCATCAAGTCAGGCAGCACAGGTACCTGTCTTTCAAACAAAAAGAAACCCCCGACACACACCTGGTCTCCAAAACTCCAACACTGTGCACCGCCCTACATGAACTACATACAGAGACCTAGGATGAGGCCACACACACACACACACACACACACACACACAATTAACATTTTCATCTTTCTTTCTGTAAAGGAATCCAGTGACATAAATATTAATCAAACATGAGAATCTGCCTTTTCGTCTCGGCCCATTATGAGTGCCGGATTGTGATCTTTACCCGTATTTACAGATATTCAAAGGCAGATTCTATCTTGCTGGAACTGCTATAAATGGACGTCTGAGAAATCGACAAGCAAGTCCGGGCAGATAATGAAAACCTTCCTGTCCAAGACTGGCAATCGCTTTGAGTTCCCAAGTGTTGAATTGGTTACTTTTTCCTCAGGCCCTTTCAACAAATAAATTGACAAATACCTTCAGACTCCTCCAACAGAAAAGCTAGCTACTCAAAATTCAGATTAGCTAAATCCGGGATTTTTTTTTTAAGATCAACTCTTACTCAGAATGTCAGGAAGGCATTGTTTACACAGCTTCCAGACAGCACAAAAAGTGCAATATACAGTTTCCGACCCAAATCATGAATATATATGTTTGTACATTTTTTTTAACTACCTTGCCTCATGCAGCATATCTATTCTGTCTGGCTCAGATTTACTTCTGAGTAACAGAGAACAGAGATGTGGATCCCATCTGAGGCTGGCAACGCTGTCACAGCAAAGGTAAACTTTTAATCTTCCATAGGCAAATAGTATGTATTTTTTATTTCCGAAATAACACTTCAGGAAAATGTTTGAGCATTTTCTTAAGAGCTGCGTGGTAGGCACGCTGGAGGTCCAACCGCTGCTTTTCTCGGCCTTTAAGGGCCTGTTGGAATGCTTCAAACCATTGGAGGCCAATTTTTAAGAAGCAAAATAAAGAGAGGCTTCTAGCAAGGTGACCATTTGCATACAAATTCGCTTTGGGGGGACTCTGGTAAGAGGAGACCCGGCTGGAGGGAGGACTGACATTTAACTCCCTCTAATTTCACAGGCTTTGTGTCCCTCGCCAATGGAGGGTTCCATTCTCACACAATTGGGAAAACACTTTTGTCCCTAAGTGCTTTAAAGCCTCGGTCCCAGGGTTCCCCTCCACAGAAGCAGGTTTCCTCTCTTCCCCTTCGGGAAAAAAAAACGTTCGGAGACACAGCACTTTGGGACCAGCCGGTCTCGTGCACAACCAAACAGCAGCAGAACTGAGGCTCCGTCACCTCCAGGCCTCACCTGGATCGGCTGGGCCCTGCCAAGCGACGATGGCAGCCGGAGAGAGGGCCCCTGGACACCCCAGCACACGGCACGCACGCCACCAGAGTGAGGAGGCCGGCTGGTGTCGGGCAGGGGGCCACTGGCAGTTTTCAGGGGTCTTGAAATGCAGTACTTCAGGTCCGGAAAGGTCGTGCGCCTAGGCGCCCAGAGGCTGGGGAGGGACTGGTGGAAGAGGGGGGCGGCCCCACAAGTACCAAGCACCCCCAGTCCACCCCATCCCCCACCCCGCCAGCGGGCTTCCCGCCCTTGACCTTGGGTCTCTACCTCCATCCATCTCCGCCCGCAGCCGGGAAGGGGGCTGGCCCGGGGCCAGGGGCGTGCTCGCCCGGCCGCGGCTGGGCTGGGGGCCACCGGGGGGCTGGGAAAAGGGGTGAGGAAGAAAGACTCCGGGGCGGCGGGGCGCTCGGAGGAAACCTACATTCCAACCCCAACGGGAGCCGGCCCGAGGCGGCTCTCACTGCACGCCCCCCTCCCCGCACCCCAAAAGCAGAAGTCCCTCCGACACACAGAGGCCGCTCCCACCCCGGGGCCTGCCCTTCGACTCGCCCACCCCACCCCGCCTTCCTCGGACCGGGGCCGAGAGGGGGAGGGGAGCCGGCAGGGAAGGAAGAAAGGAGCGCGCCTTCCCGGCGAGGCCAGCCGCGGGCAGGGTCAGCTGCCTCCTCCCGCCCCTCGCCCCTCGGCGCCCCGCTCGGGCAGCTGGCCCATTAAGCCCCCGAATTATGCATGGGCCTGGAGCCCCTCGGCGTCCCGCCCAGGAAGGCACAATCGGCGCACTTGGCGGGCCCAAGTCGGGAGGGCAGGAAAGGGGCGGCCCCGGGGCGCACAGCCTGGACACAAGCTGGAGAGGCCACGGCTAGGACCCTTCTCGCGCCCCAAGGCCGAGGAGTAGCGCTTCGGAATTCCCCATCAGGACCCGGGCCGCCGGGGTTGGTCCCTCTGCGAAATCTCAAAATTGTCAGGACCCGGGAGGCCAGAGCCACCCTGTACCCCTGTCGGCCTCGAGGAAGGCCACTGTACCCGACTAGCCGACGCAGGGGTGCTAGTGGACCCCAACCCAAGCCCTTGAGAGGGCGGAGCCTGAGATCCTACGACCCTGCCAGCACCGGCAGGTGGGCGGTGGGGTGGACACGGTGGTGGGGAGGGAAGGCACAGTGGTGGGGAGGGAAGGCACTGGAGGAGGTCGCTGGGGGTGGGGCGGCAGGGCGAGACGAGTCTTGCAGAGATGGTCGGGGCACGCGGGAAGTGGCATTGGTGGCGCCCGGTTTCGAGGAAGCTAGAGCGCTCTGGCCTTAGGTTCCGAGGATTTTGATGTCCACTCCACCCCCACACCCCACCTGGGGCGGCTGCCTCCCTCCACCCGCCGCATCCCCACCGTAGCACTGTGGTACGCATGCCCTGGCCCCGGAGTGGGGACCTCGGCTGCGACCTCGACCCCGGTGTGTTTATGGAAATGACTCCTCCATTCTCCTTCTCCCCAAAGTAAAGGCCAGGTCAGGAAAATTACAGTTATTTTTCTCTGCGAATAAAGTCGCCTCGCTTGCAGGGAAAGTTTTACAAGCCAGCGGTGCAGGGAGAAGACCGCAGTTTAGGTTACTTAATTGCCTGGCTTTGAACTCGGGTGGGAGGGAGAAGCACACTTTCCAGCCCCAAAGCAGAACTCAGCCAGCGGGTCCACGACTCCGACGGTTTGAGCCAGTTGTTGGAGGTGGGGAGAGGTCACCAGAGGTTTGTTCTGTTTCCTCTGTAAGCAAAAACGGTCTAAATTCTGTCACCCTGAGTGCAAGACAGGCCAAGCTGTCCCTCGCTCCCAGCACAGAGAGCCCCTATCCACCTTGGAGACAGTGAGACAGGGCCTCCCCATGACCTTCACGGGCAACTTGCTGCCCCCGCTTGGTCTGGACACTGAGGTGGGCAGGACTCCTCTTACTTGAGGCTGAGTCCAAGCCCCAGGCCTGCTAATGTGCAGCGCTGAGGGGCCGCCTTCTTGCTCCACTGTAGTGGAGGGAGTCTGAACTTTCACCTCCAACAAAAGGCCATCCTGTTGCTGTTCTCCACCTGAGGGAGCCTGGGTCGCATTTCCACACTGCCTTAACAGTTTCAGGCAGACCTTTCTGCGCAAGGGTGTCCCCTGTCTCCTTCCCACCCCTCCCACACAGACTCCTCAGACTCCTCCTTTCCCAACCATGCAGAATCCTCCTAGCCAAACCAGGGACCTGCTGGGGGCTCCAAGGAAACCCCCCTGAAACAGCACAGCCTCTGAAAGCTCTGGCCTCCTCTGCCGGCCCATCTGCCCTGACCAGCCTCAAGGCTTCTGGCCACTGCAACTGGTTTCTGAGCCAGGATGGGGCAGGGTCTGTGAAGCCTGGAATTTCTACAATCGGGGACCCTTTTCACAAATAAGCCACACAGCTGCAACAACACAAGGCGCAGGCTGGGGCTCAGGAAGGGCCCTAGCAGGGCCTGCAACCACCTGTGATCTTCACCTCCGTGCAGGACCCTGGTCTCCCTTCCGTATGAGTTTCTGTTGTCCGACACCCTTCTCCAGAGAAGACTTCCTTTCTAAGCCCCAAATGCAAAAATGGAGTTAGGCTGGGGCTGCCCTACGGGAAGGGTACTGAAGTGGAAAGCTAGAGTCTCCCCCAGCCTGCCCCTTTGGCCTGGCTCTTGCAGCTGTTGGCAGCACTAGCGGTTCCTTCTCATATTTCAGCTCCAAAGGCTCAAGTCCAGAGAGGGAGAGGACCCACGCAGGCGCACACAGCATGTCGGCTGCACCATGCGGATGCTCTGAGAACCTCCCACCCCTGGACCCACTAAACAGGGGACAGTGCCACAGAAGACACAGCCGACAGGTGATACATAATCCACAGAAGTGTGGGACAGGCAGGGCTGCTTCCGACCAACTCTAGTAGAAAGGACCTGTATCAGGCCTGTGAAGGGAGACCACCTGGGAAGAGTAAACACCTCCCCTGAGAAGCCATAAGCCTGGAGCCTCTCCAGGGTGGCGGGGTGGGGCCCTTCACCTCCCTATGACTCAGTTACCTTGGCTACAAAATGAAAGTAAGTCTGATTTCCTGCTTGGGTTGGGTGAACATTGGATAGGAGCACAGGGCCCAGTGTACCACGGCAGCCTCAGCTTGCCACGCTGCAGAGGGGAACACTGAGGGCCTGACTGCCCACCTTGACACCCCGGACCTCGGCTCACCACTGGCAACCTTGGGCAAATGGCATCTCTGTTTCCACTGCATCTTCAGCAAACAGCTACCTCCTGAGGGTATGGAGTTTGCAAAGCCCAGAGAAACTGCAACTGGCATGCATGAAACACCAGTGGGTATGTGTGAAATTAAAAACCCAGCCTTTTTCCCCCCTCCCCAGTGACAAGGTGACCTCCCCAAGGCAGGGGTGACAGCCAGGCTGCTTTATTTTTATGGACAGCCAACAACCAGCACAGAACCCACTCCTAACAGACTCTAGAGCTGGTGGCAAAGCATTAGTGGGGCATGAAAATTAACAACCAAAAAAAAAGAAAGAAACTCCTGTCAAATGCCTAATAAAAAACTAAAGTCAGCTGCTAACTATTTACTGTCAAATAAAAAAAGAAAAAAGAAAAACCTAGCAATAACAACTTAGGCCGGAAGCTAGTGTAAAGTTTTCCCCTCTGGAGCCTGGTGTCTTTTTTACTCTTTCCTGGCTCCCCTTCCTCTTTTGCGAGCTGCTCCTGCAGGATTGGAAATAAGGTCTGCAACCAAAACAGAAAACGAAAAAGCCAAGCTGTGGTGGTGCATACCTGTAATCCCAGCACGAAGGAAGCTGAGACAAGAAGAAAGCCACAAATTCTAGGCCAGCCTGGGCTGCACAATGAGGTCAGGGTCACTGAACTATTTACAGATCAAAAAAAACAAAACCCAATCCTTACAACTGGCCAGTATTTGTTGTTATTGTTGTTTGTTTATTTATTTATTTGGCACAGGGTCTCACTATACAGCTCAGACTCATAGTGATCCTCCTGTCTCAGCCTCCCGAGCGCTGGGATTACAGGTGTGCACCACTACGCCTGGTTTTGGTGGCTGGCTGGGTGCCAGCATGCATGCGGTACCAGGAATTGAACCCAGGTCCTTGCGCTTGCCAGGCAGGCGCTTGCACCCCCGAGGTCTCTCCCAAGCCCTGGCCAGTACCTTTTTGTCCTTTTTTGCTTAAATACAATAACATTTTTTAGTATACCGCAGTGCTCAGTGCTGTAAGGCCTGGGTAACTCCGGGCAGACTGTGCACTGGCTCACTCAGTTTGCAGGAAGCCTCAGGTCCGACCTCCTGGGAAGCCAGCAGGAGGGCACTGCCCACCAGCACTCCCTGTTTTTACAGGCACGGAAAGTGGGGCTCCTCCAGGGGACACAGCTGCCCCAAACTCCTGGCTGCCACTGCTCCAGACGCTGCTTGTAAAGGGTCACGGGGCTCAGGTGAGGGCCGTAGGGCTGGGCTGGCAGTGAGACCAGGAGGCCAGCTACTCCTCGGGACCCACGAGCAGCCCTCTCGGGATGGCTGTATCCAACCCAAACCTCCCAGCGAACTGCAGCTCAGAAAGATCACGGGAAGCCGGGCCTTGGGGAGGTGAACTGCGGCTGGTAGGCACACAGCAACCTGACAGCAGAAGCAAAGTTCCACAAAAGAAAATGAGCAATGTGCTGTGGATGGGAGGAACTGGAAAATGAATGGAAAATAGAGCAAATAATTTGTATGGATAAAATAATCCCCCAGCTTGAGCCCATCTGGATTCGCATTTTATTTGCTTTCTCTGCTGCCACCCGCCTTGGCAACACCTTCACCAGGAAGGTCAGAGTGCCCTAGCCCATGGGTCACAGATTCTGGGCACCTAAGTATTCTTGGCTGTACCCACAAAGGGTCACCTCCAGGGCAGACTCCAAAGACCCAGAGGTAGCACTTGCCACAGGTGGCTCTGCCACCCAGGCAGACAGAATTCCTGTCCCTCCAAGGCTCCTATTCATCCTTCACTGCACAGTGCCCTGCCTTCCTAGGGCTGTATGACCTTGGCCACGCCCTTTAACCTTTCTGAGCCCAAATTCACACAGATTAGAAGCGTCTATTGCAGGTTGAGTAATTAAAAGATGGAACCAAGAAAGCCGCCCAGTACAAAGGGGTACAGCAGGTGGAGCCCCTCTTCTACACTACCCTGCCTCAGTCTGAGGCCACCAGCAACACCTAGCCCCTGCCAGAACCCAGGGCCACTGCCCTGGACAGAATACTCCCTGCTCCTCAGTGCAGACAGAGCTAGTAATTAGCTGTCATGACTTAATAATAAAAAGAGATAATCCATACCACGACGCACACAGATTTAACTAATCTTAATTTAGAGGGAAAATAACAACTCCAAATAGATCAAATGCAAGTTTTTTAAGACAACCTGCTAGAGGAGTTTATCTCCACTTTCCAGCACAAGCAAGTTATTGAGCTTCTCCCACTGGCCACACTAATATTTTTTTTTCATATTTATTTTATTTCTAAGTCTGAAGGCAACATTCCCAGAGCAGCGTGAAAATCCTGAAGCTCCTCTGAGTCACTTTTCTATAGCACATCTCACTCAGCAACAGGTCACTGTGATCCCCAAGCCCCGGCTCCTCCCTGGCCCTTCCCACAGACAGAAAGGGACATCTCAGCAGGTCCATCCTGTCACCCCCAAGCACAGGGACACAGGCAGCCTCCTCTCACTCATTGCCCACCCCACTTCAGAAAACGGATCTTTGGGGTTAGGGCATCAAACCTATGAGTGACTGCTGATAGCTACTTCCTCCTGCTCAGCAGAGTTTCTTTTGGTCATAGAAGAGGTGAAAACAGGCAAAACCCAGAAAACAGCGACCAGGCATGACCCCTCCAGTGGCATCCAAATGGCATTTGAGGAGATATCTGGAAGGCGGTGCAGACAGAGTCCTGGATCACTTTTCTAGGTCTTGAGAAAAACAAGCACCCTGTATGACACCAAGCGTAGGCCCTGCTTCCCTCAGCCTGCCTTTCTAGAAGTTTCCAGTCTGGTCCTCCTCCAGCCCAGGCCTGTGCTACCTGGATGTTCCCATGCTCAGCTCACTCAGCGCTCTGCCTGATGCTAAAATGTATCGTGGGACAAGGTCAGTGAGGCCGGAAAAGTGAGGGGACTGGTCAGCAAGACAATGGCACTAGGATCCCACCCAAGAGACACCAAGACCTCGAAGTCACCAACCAGTGTGACAGTAATGTGACAAATGGCAGAGGGCTGGACACAAACCAGTCTGTCCCTCCGACTCTATCTCTGAAGGTGGGATTCCAGGACCCATGGGAGTTTCTCCCTAACACTAACAGGAGTCCATTCCCAGGAGACCCACATCGGCTCCTCCAATCCTGGAAAGGGCATCAGAGCCCAACACAGTGAGGGAGAAGCCCACACAGCCCCACGCACCTGGCACACACCACAGACCCAGTCTTCAGTGGTGCAGATGAAGACACTGAGGCCCAGGCGGTCAGGTCGCATGTCCGGGGCTGCCAGCGAGCAGGGTGAGGCCAACCTGTGCTCTTCCCATCCCTGCCCGTGGCCTTCAAACCCAAACGCTCCAAGCCCTCCCTCCTCACACACCCTCACAGGTAGGCGCTCAGCAGCTGGTGCCCTTGGCAGCCCTGGAACACCCCCCATTTCCCCTCCCAGGGCTGGGGGCCGCCTGTCTGCCCTAGACAGAAGGGGCTGTCCTCCAGCAGAGCCTGGCTGAGCCCAGTATGGCAGCAGGGAAGGATCTAAGCAACACGCAGAAGTGCCCTGGGCAGAGCAGCGCCACCCTGCTCAAGTCAGAGCAGTAGGCCTGATGCACAGCCTCCGGCCAGCTCCACCCGTCTGCAGGTACAGCTGCCCAGGACCTCGGCCAACTCGGAGGACAGGGCTGGCTGGCAAGCACACAGCCAGGGCCAGGCTGCTCCCAGCTCCCTGTGAGCTGTACTCCCCACATGGGACATGATCTCATGTGAGGAGCCCGAGAGCCCAGGACCACAGTCAGTTACTGAACGAACGAATGAATGAATGAACGAAATGACCTCTGCCACAGCTTCAGAAACTTCTTCCTCTTCCTTCTACCTCCCTATTCCTCTACTTTATATTTTTTTAAAAAGACCAGCAGCAACCCTTCTATGTCCATCTCCAGAACGACCCTTCCTAGGAAAAGGCCAATCAAGATCTATATACCTGGTGGGACACCTATCCAAATTCCAAAGCCGTCTCTGTCCCAGGGGCACACTTAGGCTTGGACGGACCTCACACATTTACAAGCCAGCACTCTGACCCATTTCTGGAGCTCCCTCTCCCCAGCGCCCAGGTCCTAGAAGCAACTGCTGGAGAGGAGAAGCGAGGACTGCTGGCCCTCGCAAGGGAGGCCAAGCCGGGTAGCCAGAGCAGAGTCCCCCTAAGGAATGCCACTTGCCCACCAGCTGCTGGCCAGGGCCAGCAAGGCCATGGGGACAGCAGCAGGGCTTGGAGGGTCTGAGGGACACCGTGGAGCCATGGAAGAAGCAGGCCGTGAGGGTCCCAGCAAAGGCAGCCGAGGCAGGGGCCTGGGAAACAGCTGTGCGGATTTCCGGAAGCCTGGGCAGAGAAGCGCCCAAGTAGCCTCGTCCCCTCTTAAAATATAAAGACTCAATTATCTTTGAGCAGCTTGCTTTACACATGAATTGACACATTTATTTTACAATAAATAACTGAAAGTTATCTGTGTTTCCTTTACTGTTAATCTACACAGAGAAATAATAAACAGGGCTTGTCTACAAAACTGCAAGGGCTGCAGTCCTCAGAATTCAATTAAGCTAAAATAATTAATGCTCCCACCATATTAAATTACTTTATACATTTGAGCCACTGAAGTTTTATTCTTTAATCTTTCCTTTTTTATTAAATTTTTTAAAAGGCAAGAAAAGTTGGGACCAAAGTAGGGAGGGAAACAGGAAAAACAGAGACTAGAAAGGAAGTGCGTGATGATTTGTTAAAATGGGCCGGTTGGCTACAGCTGACACAGCATGGAGACTGTTCTTGCCTTTGATTAAAATAGCATTTTAAATGCTTTGAACAAACATATCTCTTTAGACTTCCAAGGGATGATTTTACATATTTCTTCGAGAATGAAGAAATCGATTGGTCCTGTTGCTGAACAGAAAGGCCAGGAATATCCTTCATTACACACAGAATAAACCTACTGAAGGCTGCTGCAATATCAGTACCCAAAAAAGGAAGGAGAAGGAGAAGGAGGAGAGAAAAAAGAAAAAGAAGAGGAAGGGGAAGGGGAAGAAAGGGGAGGCAGGCGGGACCTAAGAATGACAAAAATTCCCTAGGGGACTGACTGCCTCTCACGACAGCACACTCGGCTACTTTCCAGAGCCAAGCACCCCATGCGGACCCACAGCCCCGCAGCAGCAGGAAACACCTCTACAAGGTGCAAAGAGGACGCGAGAGGTTGGGCAGAAGCTGCAAGCTGTGCACCGAGGCAGAGGCAGGGGACAAGTGTCCTTGTGGAGGCCGCTCTGAGAAGGGTCCGCATGCCGACCCCGGGGCTCCCATCCCAGGCTGGACGACTCCTCTCATGAATCAGAAAGCAGAGAAGGGGGCAGAGCCTCTTTCACCTGCGGGCTCAGCCCTGCTGAAGGAAATGCTGGGTGGACCTGCACAGGTCAAGGAGAACCCTTGGAGCCTCCGCACTGCCCAGCACGCTCCTGTGGGAATCTGCAGGCCATCCCATTAACCCCATGTGCAGGTGGGCAAAGCGAGGCCCAGAGCCTCAGAGGTGACAGGTGGTCCCCACTCATGCCCATCTGTCTCCCCTCCTGCGAGCAATCCAGTGCCCTCAAAAGGCTCCATTGGGAATCTAGCCATGTACTTTTCCCATCCAGCTACCTACTTGGGTGCTGCAGTGACAAAGGGGACCTTGGAGAGAAAAGTCCTCTCCTGGATTCTCATTCCTTGTTTACAAATGGGGAAACTGAGGCAGGGACTCATACAGCATTTAACCAAAGTCAGTCCTCCCCAGCAGCATTGAAACCCTCCTCTGCATGAGCGCTGATGCCAGCCTGGCTCCAGGACACGCCACCACTTTTAGGGAGCATGGGCAGGCCAAGGCCCTGTGGCTGCCCAGGCCTGCTGGGGCCAGAAGTATAAACCAGAAGCAAGCCCTCAGGTTGGCTTGCAGAGCAGAGGCTCCTGGGGTGCCGGCGAGAAGTCCCACGAGGAGCACACCCTGCCAGAGGACGCAGCTGCGCCTGAAGAGGAGGCCCGCGCCTGTTCTACAGGTGGTAAGACCAGCTGTCCAGGTCAGCCGAGTGGGCGTGCCCAAGGGCATGTCCAAGTCCCCGAGGGCACAGCGCTCCAGCTTCCCACGACCCTCCCCAGACCTACCCTTCAGTTATGCAACACGAGAAGCAGCCTACCACTCTCAACACAGATGGGAAACTGAGCCCAGAGCCAGCAGAAGAGGCGAGAGCTCCCACTTCTAAGTGGTGCCCAGCTGCCACCTCTTGCCACTCTCCCTCACCCCCACAGCAGCCCTCTCAACCTTGGTTTCCTTAGCTCCATTTTATATACAGGGAAACTGACGCATCTTGATTGTGAAAAACAGACTGCAAATCAAGTCTGACTCCAAAGCCAGGACTCAGCAAGCAGATCCAAGATCACCAAAGACGAGGACAAGCAGGCATCCAAATTCTCACCTCTGCCCCTGATCACATCTGGAGGAGGCCCCAAGACAGAATCCCCTCAGCCAAGCGAAGCACTCAGCATAGCTCAGCTGGGCCTCTCCAAGCCCAGGCCTGTCTCCTGCAGAGGCTCACCTGAATGGTGGGTCCTCAGAAAGGGAGAGCCCCGCCAGTGGCCCGGAGTCCATCCCAGAAACTCCTGGACCACCCGCAGCACTGATCCCCTCAGATGGAGGGCGAGGGGCCCAGGAAGAGACTTCCACAACAGCCAGATGAGCAGTGTCCATACCTGCAATGTTCTCCTGCTTGGGGCAGATGCCTTTCGTGGGTGAGAGCAGGTGGTCATCTTCGTCAGGGGTGACCTGGATCCCGATCTCTACGGGCTCAGACGCTTTCCTGAGCTCGGAGCGCGAGGAGGGTGGCGGGCTGCCCTTGTCCAGGCCTTTGTCGTAGCAGGTACCCAGGCTACCGCCACACTGCTTCTTCTTGTGCTCTATAAAAGCCAGGATGTCCCCGAGGGGGAAGTTCATCTGACACTGGCCACAGGTGAGCAGGTCAGGGTCGGGGCCACCCACCATCAGCCCCAGGGCGCCAGGCTCCTCTATCTCCAGACCCTCGTCCTCCTCGAGGATGGCAGCCTCCACATGGTCAGCCTCTGCTGGAGACAGAAAGGAGACGGGGAGGGGCAGAGAAGACAGATGGGCTTAGGCGGCCATAAGCACCCAGTGTGCCTTCCACCCGCCCTTTCCCACCAAGAAACAGGTGCCCTCACTGCCGGTGGCTGGACTGCACCAGGCCTGCCCAGGGCTGGCTCGCGATGGTCGGGCAAACTGGGGCTCTCAGAGCACAGCCCTGCTCCCAAGGGTTGGCTCTGAGGCGCAGCTGATCTCAGTGCTTCCCATATCCCTGCGGCCAACATCCCCCTGCACGCCCTGAGAACACACGTCCGTGTTCACGTGCACGCCACGTGCATCCAAGCTGCTCACAGTATCAGCTACCTTTGAGAGATCTGAGCATCACCTGGGAGCTTTGAAAACCCCAACCCCCGGGGCAGCAGCACCCCAGACCCGCTGCACTGGGACGCAAAGGTGACCATTTCCCTTGACACCCTAAATGGTTCCCGTGGGCAGCCCAGGCTGAGAGCCACTGAGCTAGAGCGTGTCACCCTGCTGGGGCAGGAGCTGCCACCTCCCTCCCCCCAGGCCTCCATTCATGTTGTGTCCTCCCCATTCATGTCCGTCCCCCTCACATTCCTCTACCTGAGCCCTGGCTGCGCACCAGACTAGAAAACAGAAACACAGACGGGTGCGTCAGAGGGCCAGGGCTTCGGGGAGAGAGAAAAAAAGCCCACATGCTCAGAAAGCAACAAGTGAGTGTCAGGTTCCAAAAAATATGGAAAGGAAAAACAAAGCCACAGAAGAAACTCTGAAACTGGGCTCGCCTGTGGAGGGGGGCCTGGCGTGGCCATGCCACCGCTCTGTGCAGCTCCCAGCGCTGCTCGGCTCCCACTGCCCCGGTCCTAGGTTGACTTTATTTGCAGCTCCCCTCTAAAAAGAAATAGAAAAAAATCTTCAGACGCCAAAAGCATTTCCTGGCACGTATCTAGCACATTTTCAGTAGGCTGCATGCCGTTGCAGCTCTTCAGAAAATTTCTTTTTGTTGTTACTGAGTTTTGTTTGCTGGGCAGGGCTGTGTTATTTTGTTTTATGGTGGGTACACGACCCCCATATTTGGTAGCTAATAAATATCTCAAAACTCAGCCACCCCCTTAGGGGAAAACTGAAACAGTGAAAGTGTCATCGGTAATGGGAGGTGGACAGTGCTCCCGAGGTTTCCTCTTCCCCTCGGGATCTGACCGCACTTGGCTTGGAATTTTTCTGAGCATATGTCAGTAGTGGAGTAGAAAACACCAGTGTTGGGGTCTTCAGAGAAGCCAGGGGACAA
Organism: Octodon degus; assembly: GCF_000260255.1. Classification (NCBI taxonomy): domain Eukaryota; kingdom Metazoa; phylum Chordata; class Mammalia; order Rodentia; family Octodontidae; genus Octodon; species Octodon degus. The sequence goes on from NW_004524646.1 coordinate 11,142,430, forward strand.
CCAAAGGCTGGCGCCCCGAGGACGCAGGTAATCCTAAACTGTGTGGTATTTAGGGAAGGGTAATGAAAGCCGCAGAGGAATGAGGCCGAGGGACGGGAAAGAGCAGAAGACATTCCGTGGCAGTGAAGTTACTGCCGTGCCAGAGCCAAAGAAGAGCTAATTTAAGGAAAAAATTCTGTGGCATCTTCCACCCTCCATACAAATCACTGCTCTGTATTTTCGGAGCGCAGGCTTGCTCTGGGCCTGGGAGAGCTCGAGCGAAAAACCGGCTGCAGAGCGCGACTGGTGACTGGTGACGTAGCCGGAGCACGCACGGACAGACCGCGCGCAGCCAGGCAGGGAGCGGCCGCCGAGGGCGAGCTACACCTGCAGGGCCTGCGCAGGTTACGCAAGAGCAGACGCGCCGCAGAACTAAACGTGGAAAGGCATGAGCGACGTGGCAGGACGAAATCACCCCGCAGACGAGAAAAATCCTAAATGTACTGTGTGCAGATCGCGAACAAAAAGATCCAACAAGGTAAAGAAACAGGCCTCACAAAGCCGGTCCCAGAAACCATTAATTACACTTTAAAAAGAAATCGGAGTTTACTTAAAAAGGAGTTCGAAGACAATGCTACATAATTAATTTACCAATTTATTTTATGAAAAGATGCGTTGCTCTGCTTAGAATGTAATCACAACCTTCACGCTCAACAGTGCTTCAAGGGAGAGACCGGGTTCCTGCGAAGGTTTGTCAGAACGTAAAAGGTAATTATTCGGTGCCTCCTTTCCCTTTAACGATCTAACATTGAGCAATACTGTTTATATTGAAAAGCTCGCACCTTTAATTACCAATTACATATACATAATTTCAGAGCCAAAGGAGAGGACTATGCAAACAGTTCTTTAGAAATATAAGGATGTATTGTGCACCATTCCTAGAGGAGGCGCGCTAATAAACGGGAGGAGGATGTCAAAATATTGTTTTGTTAAAAAAAAAAAAAGAAGAAGAAGAAGAAGCACAAAGGAAGTGAGCTGAAAAGGGAAAAAAGACAAAATGAACTTGAGACCTGAAGTGAGCCAGGGTAGGTGAAATACCCAGGTCGGTCGTGAAGGCCACCCCTGCGGGGCCTGCCACGCTGCCTGGTCCACAGTGTGCTCCAAACAGCAAGCACAGATCCACACTCCTGACTGGATCGTCCTTCCCGGGCCAGGGAGTCCTTTCTGTCTGTTAACTGAATCTTCAGTGGACTTTTTAAGATTATTTTTATTAACTTTCTCAGCTACCTCTGCCCTCCTGGGTAGAGGTTCTAACAAGCAGGAATGGCTCCTCTCTCCGCTAGGAGCTGGAAGCTACAAAACTTGAAACACATTGTCTAACTCAGAAGAAACACAGACTAATTTAAAAATTAGCGAAGGCCACCTCGGCCTGTTCCTAGGCACCCTCCCTGCCTTCCGTCACTCTTCTGCCAGGGCTGTTCCTCTTTGTTGCTTTTTTTTTTTTTTTTTTTGTGACATCTGGTATTCTTCCCTTTCCCTGGGAAAGAAAGCCTTGCCTCGCCTTGCCTCTGCACTTTCCCTGGGCAGCAGGTCTGTGAACCCTGGTAACTGACTCTGACGGTCCCCAGCGCTGGTCGCTGCAAGACAGCTGTGGCTTCACCATCAAGTCCCCTCACGGCCGCACAGCTGGGGGCCAGGACTGCTTGGGTCCCATGGATAGCGTTCAACTGTGCAGGCTGCAGGCTTGGCTCTGAACTCCTGCCTCCACCTCCCCGGACCATGCTCCAACACAGGGCCCTTAAGGGAGCTGGGGGGGGAAGGGGCCAGACCCCCACACACTCCAGGAAGCTCCTTTCCCTGCCCACTCTCAGCACTGAATGTAAAACTTCCTAAGGTGACAGTGTGTTCACCCTGCCAACTCCTGTGAATGGCCGTGGGGCTCTGAGCTTTGACCTGACTTACTCAGGGAAGGCAGAAAGGTTGCCCCTGCATTCAGGTAGCAGGCAACCCCAAAACCACCTGACTTGTAGGTCACAGCAAGTGGACCAGCACTGGGCCTGCAAGCTCAGGCTGAAAGGCCTCCAGAGACACCCCAAACACTGTGGTTTCATTTCCGCTCGCAGGCAGATACCGGGCTGGATGTGTAGGGTGTGTGTGTGTGTGTGTGTGTGTGTGTGTGTGTGTGTCCCTTCTTAGAACTGTATCAATAATAAAAGACAAGGAGACAGCGCCACATGGCCAAGCCCTGAAAGGAGCACAGAGGAAAGGTGCTGGGACCTCCGGGAACCAGCTCTTCTGCCTGGAGACAGCTGAGGTTGGGCACCCCAGAGGTTCAGGTGCCTGCTGGGATGGACACAGGGTCAGCCCTGCCACCCAGAGAAGAGAAAGCTCTCGGAAAGAGACAAATGTGAAGCCCCTTCTGCAGCCTTGTCCAGCAAAGCCAGGCTTTCAAAACTAAGGAAAAGATGGGGTCTTCCAGCAGCTCCCCAAGTGTCAGGCAGCCCTTCAACACACTCTTGTTCCCCAAATACTATGGACCCTATGAAGGAGCGGGGTCGCTGAATGGTGACTCACTGAGAGGAAGAATGAATGGAGGCGGCTGGCAGCCTGCTCAGATGTCAGGCATCAGAGGCTGTGAGGGCCCCGTGACATTAGACCCTGAAGCGCATGAGCAAACACATGTTCTCACACACACACACACACACACACACACACATACACACACACACCCCAGTTAGATTTCTCTCTTACAACAAAACCACATTTTATTTACAAGGCTGGGCCTTCTCCCAGCTGATAAATGCATTTAGAAGCAATGAAATCAGGCTTCACAGATAATATGGGCTTCGTGGCTAAGTGGAAGGGGAGGCGCTTGACCCTAGGACAGACTTCCCTGGGTCTCAATTCTGCTGTGAAGGAATTTGGGGCAGAAGACAGAAATGCCAAGGCCGGTGAATGCTGGTGGCCAGCAAATCCCCAGCTGCTTCCAGGGCTCAGCAAGGCCTTACCTGGCCAGAGAGTCCCCTACACATAGCTCTAAGTGCCCCACCCTGGTCCACCTCTACAAATGGCCTGCACCTGCCCTCCTGGGCATTCCAGCCAAGAGGGCAGCTGCTTGCTATCCCCAGAGCCAGGGCACATACCCTGCTGTGCACACAGACACGGGCCCCTGTTCCCCTTCCCCTGCACTGACTCAAATCCAAATGCCTGTCTGTAACAGCTAACCCATCATCCAGGAGAAATACATGCAGGATTATTGTTTCCATGACACGGGATGTGGGGAGGGGAAATAGGCAGGGGGGAGGGATGCCAGGCTCTTAAAGCCCTGTGACACCAACGTCACAGCCGCCATCATGATGTGTATGCATGTTTACAAGAAATGTTCTGCATCCATCCGCCCAGCTCTGCATCCGACTGGAGACTTCACACCTGCTTCCTACGAAGACAGAGCCTCTGCGAGCGAGCCCAAGCTTACCAATAATCTGCAGAGGAATCTTTTCATTCTCCTCCCTGAAAGCGTGAGCATTCGGGGAGGGGCTGAGACTGCAGGCAACACTGAACGGCACCAACATGCGCACTCGCCGGAGCACAACATTTTCTGAGCTGCCATCAATTTTTAATTTATTGGATCCAAGGGAAAATAACAACCATGGGGAGGGGAGAGGGAGGAGGGCTAGGAGAGAGCAGGAATCAATTCTTGGTGGAGAAAATAATCTACGGCTAGATGACGCTTAAAGGTACGACAAGAGATTTTATGAAGCGCTCCCCACTGAGGGAATAATGAAGTGCCCAGCAGAGGAGAGAAGACAGGAGCAGGACCTGTGCTACATCCTCACGGGGCCATGAAGGGTTAGGACATGGGGGCCTGGGAGGCACGGCCAGGCAGGGCAAAGTGGAAGGCTCCACACAGCTGAGCCTCCTCTGCCCTGGCCACTGCCCACGCTGCCAGTCTACAAGTCTGAGGAGCCCAGCCTGTTCTACGTGTCACAGCCCTGCACCTTCCCTAGACCTTCCAAGGCCACCCCCATGGAGGGACGGGTGCACCTCCAGACCAGCACCACACTGCATGCTCCAAGCGAAACGCAGCACACACACCTCCAAGCAGAACCATCACCGCTTCTGCTATCAGGGAGAAGGCAGAGAAAGCAGCTAGTGCAAAACACGACACCAGTGTGGATTGCTCCTCCTGGGAAAGTGACCAGGATTCTCCATGACTTGGCCAGGCCTGAATTCCAGAAAGGTGGGGATTCCTGAGATATCACGATGTCCTAAGGAGAACCCCACTCTCTCAGCCCTGTTGGATGGAGTCCAGACAGGCAAATCAGGCAGTAGTGGGGGCCTGCCCACCCCAAGCACAGATTGTCCTGCAAAACTCCAGTTTGGTTCTAGCAAAACTTGGGCAGATGAAGAACAGCCTCCTGCAAAATCAATTCAGTGGTTCTACAGGCTGAGGCCAGCCCTCTCCTCCACTGCACACACCCTCTCTTGAACCCCCCAAATTGAGCTCAGGAGTCTGTATCTCATCAACCCTAGCATCAGAGAAAGCAGTAAATATGTAAGGGAATCCACGTCCAGGTGTACCCACCAATCCTGGCCACTACCAAAAGGTTACAAATAAAAAACTAAGCCCTCGACAACAAAGACGAAGTGACCTGTGTTTTGATAAAGTAGGTGCTTCAAAGAAAAGAAAGAAAGAAAGAAAGAAAGAAAGAAAGAAAGAAAGAAAGAAAGAAAGAAAGAAAAGAAAGAAAGATTTACCGATACAGAAAACCTTCTAAACACATTCTTCTATAAAACTGCAAAGGCTCTAAATCTTCAGAGCCATAACGGGGCTCATAATGATACGATATAAAAGCATTCTTTTCGGCCAAATGAAGAGCCTTGTTTCATTTAACATTATGCTTTTTCAAAGGTGCAGGCGGAACGAGATTTCCATAGGATACACAGCTTTAGCTGGAGAAATTCAGAATCTCAGAGCCCACCTGCAAAACCTCACAGGCAAGAGCTGTTTCTCAAAGCTTGTTTCCGAGGGAGAGATTTAAACACGACCTGCACCTCCTTTTTTCTTAATTCTTACCGGGGCATCCACTTGAGACTCACATCAATCGCAGTAACACTGGGTTCAACTTTCTGGAGTCATTTCTTCATGTTGCTTTAATGGACTCACTGGAATGGTTCACAAATGTATTTGTATTTCAGCAACTCAGGGCAAGGGGATCATAAAAAGTTATGTAAAAACAGGGTTTTTTTTTTCTCTCTCTCTTGACTTTGAGGTTACTTAATTTGGTGTGATCTGGGTCTTTGTTACAGCCAAATAGCTTGGGCTGGCTAATTCAACACCCAAGCAAATTATCAGCTGCCACCGAGAGGGAAAAACGAAGGAATCTGTTGAATTTCAACAACTACACAAAAGACTGGCATGTGTTAAAGTGCTGCCGGACGCAAGTCCTGCGGACATTACGCCATTCATCAGTCCTCCATCTACTGTCACTCTGGCCAGTCAAAGTGAAGCCACTCTGCAGCCCCTCTCGCCACCTCAGGAAGGGGACGAGTGTCCCTGCCATCCCAAGTCTCCTGGCAGCAGCCTACTCTCGGCATTTCTCCACATGTCCCAGGGAATGCTATGGCTCCAGGGAGGCAGTAGGCAGCTAGCCTGCTGGGGAGGCCAGGGACTGATTTGCAAGCAGACCTCACAGCGTGGGCTCCCTGGGCTGGAGGGCGGCCTTGGGCGAGTGGGGCCAGGACATGCCAGACCCTCGGGCAGGTCCTGTGAGTAAACAGAGGGCTTCCAAGTGACAAGGCCGTGCCCAGAGCAGCGGGGTAGCAGGGATGTTTCTCCCTGGCATTCTTCGGCATCCCCTCCCTATTAGAACATGGAGAAGTGCGTCTCCAGCTGGTACCGTCTTCAGGGAAGGCAGCTCAGCCGGCATCAGTAACCTGGCTGCCGGTGCAGGGCGCAGTCCCTGAAGAGCATTTATTTTCCTCTTGTCCTTTCCAGATGTGGCACTAGCATTAGCCTAGAAGCCAGACTCTTTACAGAGTTCGAGCTAAAGGGCAGGCCTCACCAGGCACCCAGAGGATCCTTCCTTCAGTCTGTGGAGATGAAAAGATGGCTCCCCAAGGACAAGAAGGACCCTGATCACACCCCTCCCCCACAGATTTCCCTGCATGCCACCTCACAGCTTGCACTGCCACCCCCAGTCCCAAAGTTCCAAGAAAGACAATGGAGGCCTCTAAACTGAATTTTTAAAAACAGTCCTCTGTGAGCCAGAGGTCACTCCCTGGGCAAAGCATTTGAGGTGACAGGGCCGCCTCTGCACTGAGCTGCCCAGCAGAGCTCACTGCCACTGCAGGATCACCACCGGCTCTGCTTGAACATTAAATGAAGTAGAGAAATCATCAGATAAATGGCTGGCCCTCCTTCTCCAGCTGGTGACAGCGCAAGGCTTTTGTCTGACCTAATTTATTTCTCTTTCAGGTTAGAATAAAGCACTCTTTCCTGTCGCAGGCAACCCCTTCTGCTCGTAGACTGAGCCCACTCACGCGCAGGACTAGGGATTACTGCGCTGTCTACAGATTGCTTGAACTTGGGGAAGAAGAGATTATGGATCTAGACTTGTGTGATCCAAGTACCCATATTCTCCACACCAAATGACGATGTTTAGGAGACAAATGGTCTCCTCAAATGGCATCGATGGAGGGAACCACCCTAGGCCAAAGATTTCCAAGCCTGGCTCTGGCAAGCACCCGGCCCTTCCGAAAGTTTTACACGTTATTTGAGTTGGCGTTTTATATCCTTAGGGAATACTGCCGTTTCCCTTTAGTATAGCAGGAACATTACCTAATTCAAGGGATTGAGAACCCAAGTGTTGTAAAATCTGAGCTAAAAGGCTTTCCATTCATCAAGCTGTCCTGGTATACAACTTCGTGAAGCGGCTACTCTCGTGTGCCCTGACTCTGTGATACACGTAACACAGGAAGGGTTGGTTGGCAGACACTCCTCCCAGACCCCAGGCTGCCGCTCCTGCGAGCTTTAACAGCAGAAGGTAATTGGCAGGACGTCAAGACCACAAGCAAATCGGTGAGAGCACGCTCATCCAAAACTAACCGCTTTAATTGTTTAAAAGGGAGAAAAAGGAAAAAAGGAGAAAAATTTAAAGAAAAAAAGTCCCCATCTGCCAAGTAAGGGCTTGTAAATCAATGGCGATTGCTTGAAAATAGATTTCTCAAACTTATATTCTCATTCTGTCCTGCACGAATCTCTGCAGGAAAATCAATATTACAACTTCACACTTAAGACATTTTGCAGCACCGTAAACTGCCGCGCGGCTGATGGACGGGCTCGGGCTCGCAGCCACCGGGCCAGGCGCCGGCTCGCAAGACACGGGCACCGAGCTCCCCCTAGCGCCCTGCGCGCCAGGCAGCCTGCCGGCAGGCTGGCCAGCCACCCAGCCAAGCCACTGAAAGTTTATTTTGGAAACTATTTTATCACAAGGAGCAGCCAGCCCGGAATGCGAATGCGAAGCCGTCGAGATGGGAGAGGTAAAGCGCTGAGAGGAAGCCTGGTTCTAACCCACCCGACGGTGCAGGGGCTCGTCCAGCTGTGGCTCCTGAAACCAGCGCCAAGCTGTCGCTGCCTGGAATTTGTAATTCAACTGCAGCCCCACGTCACCTGAGACAGCGTTCTAATTACTGTCAAATGCACCCACAGCCGGCCTGCCCCTCGGTCAGTCCCGCACGATGAGCACCAGGGTATCTCTCCCAACACTTTAACCCCGGCCCCCACCCCGTGGTTCTGAGAAGCAACTGAATTCACCTCAAGATTGTTGAAACCATTCGTTCTCTAACACTGAATATTGTGACGGTCAGACAAAAATTACCAAGCCCAAATGCAAGTAGATAACAACCTTTGCCCCTCTCCAAAAAAGACATACGCCTATGTACAGATCTTCAGGTAGGGGGGGAAATACCCTTTAAAAATATTAAGGGTTGTTAAAATATGCTCCCGGCTGTTTTCTCTCAGGTGTGAATTACAAATGAATAAAATCAGCCCGGCATAACACCTTTGATGAACACATTTTTATTCTCCCGTGGAATCAGAGCAGCTGACATGTCACACTTCTAATGATATGGGCTTCCCTTCTGTGCACAAGGGAGACAAACATCACTGCCCCCCACCAGCTACCAAAAAGGAAAGGAATCAGAAAGAGGGCCTATGCCTTATGAAATTGATCGGAGGCCTGATCTTCAAAGATAAGTGGATCTCTGGAGACAAACTAGACCCTAGGGATGGATGGGCATTGTGAGGACGGCCACCTTCGCAACCTATGGCGGCTGACAGACCTAATTTGAGAGACCACTATGGGGTCAACACGGCCTAACTTCCACATCCAATCTTGGGTCTCTCACTGTTTTTGCAAAATCATGAATTCATACAGAAAACCACTAACCTCCCAAGGAAACCTGTTGGTGGGCTGTAGAAAAAAATCACCTCCGTGTGGGGGTTACGTAATTTACCGTGGGCTTCTTGTTTCCTTTGGGAAACCTGGTGCCCTGCAATGGACTGGACAACACTTGCCCTGCACCCTGACACTGCTTGCCTGGCTCTGGGGCTCGTGGCTCTTCCTCTTCCTGGTCAGCCACTGCCCCCCCACCCCCCTTTTACAATCATACTGTGTTGTTCTGTTTGTTTTTATTAATAGCTGTATCTGTCCTCTGGTTTTAAAAGCCATATCCATATCCATCTGGATCAAACATTTTGAAACAAACCAGGAGCCCAGGCTTCCATCTCCAGCTGTCTCCTACTCTTTCTACCTCACCCCTCTCCTCCTCGGCCCTGTCTGTAAGTGTAGCTAGCTCGTAATGGAGCCTCCACCCCAACCCCAAGCTTATGGATGCAATCATGGCCTCTCCTGACTTCCCGGGTCACCAGCAATTGTAAATTGCATCATCTCCTAGAACCCGAGGCTGCTGCCCCACAGGCCCGCAGGCTGCCTACCGACTGATAAAGATACTGCCATGCTGTAGGTGGCTTCTTCCACATTTCAAATCTCAAATGTGAGCCCCGGGTAGAGGCTGTGACAGAGGGCACCTAACCAGGGGTTGCTAACCAGGGCTCCCCAGCACCCCAAGTCAAGCAGGCCCATCCCCAGGCCCTGCAGCCTCGACTGCATCTCTTTCCTGTCTTTCCCCTGCCTGCTCCCACCTCCTGGGGTTACACAGGACAGGCTGAAAAGCCAGCTGCTTGGGGATAATAAGTAGCCTTGTCTGAGAACTGGTTGGACCACTATCCCTGCTTAAACCCCTGCACAAACGCAGGCTCCCTGTGCCCCTGGAAGACAGGCAGGGCTGCTGTGCTCTGTCCGCCACTCTCAGCCTCTTTCTCCTTCCTTCCTTGCCATTTCCCCAGTGTCAGCTGGCTTCCCAGCCCGCTTGAAGAGGCTCAGAGGCAGGGAACAAACACAGCGTGGAAGGAGGTTGCAGCAGGCACCCTTCGCGCTGTGTGCAGCTGCCACCAGTGCTGGCCAGAGCTCTCCTGCTGCCCCAGGGATGCCGGGGAGGGGACAGCAGAGGCCGAGCAAACCTACCTGCCTCTTTCCCTCACAATTGCAAGTACTCCCGGCTCCTGTCACAGCTGCCACCTTGGTAACTCACACTCCACATTTCCCTCTTCTCTGAACCCCCCGACAGCCCCCTCCTCAAAAACAACCCCTGCAATTACGAGGGGGCTCCATGAGGCAAATTGCCTGCTACAGAAATTAGGCGCCTGCAAGTACAGGCACTCACACAACCACCCCACCAAAGGGGGCTGGCATAAGCGATCACTGGCTGTGTTTTGGTGGAGGAACAAAATGTCAACTGCGACAGGGACCTTAATCAAGACAGGCTCAAATCTGGTTGCAAAACATTTTGTTTTAAATGCAACCAGCTAGTCTCCTTTCATGTTACAACAGCAGCAAAAAATAAAAGTCCTCTTCCATCCCTCCAAAAAGGCATCCCTCGCCCACCCCAGAACCCCACTTTAATATCTACTCCTCCCTCCCCAAATAATAATAATAATGATAATAAACCCACAAATTCTTACTAATGGATCTGCTGTAACAAAGGAGAGATGGCAACTGCAATTGCTGGAGAGCAGATGGTTCCTATACTGTGTTTTCAGGGGAGGAGAGAACCCCTTTATATATTTATTTATTTATTTAAATTTTTTAAAATATAACATAAATATTCGACTCTCAGGCCGCCAGGCAGCCAGTCCTCGTCGGCGACTGGGCACAGTCTTCTCTCCAGCTCTTGCTCTGGGAGCCCGGCCCCAGCCCTGCGAGGTGCGCGGAGGATTGCAGGAGTACAATCAGCCTGCGGTTTCGATGGCACCCGGAGGATGTTTTATTTCTATTGCAATAAAAAAAAAAAAAGAAAGGAAAAAAGAAAAATGCAACGGCAACCCAGGCACCAGCGACTGAAAGAACAGCGGGGACGCGTCCGCGCGCGGCGAGGAAGCAGCGAGCCACCTCCCCGTGCAACACCCGGGCGGGCTGGCCCGCGAATGCCGTACCTGGGCCGCGCGCGCTCGCTTTTGCTTTGCAAAATAAACCCAGCCGGGGCGTTGGAAGCCGCTGCGCGTCTGCCCCGCTGCCTGCCTGCACGCCCGGCCACTTGCCTGAAAGCCACACGATTCCCTCCAGTGGCTCTCCACTGCGCCCTGCCTTGTTTATTTAGATAGAGAAGATGAGAGATACTGAGATGACAGATTAAAAAAGATGGATAGGTCTCTTTTTATTTCCTTTTTCTTTAAATTTTTACTATTTTACAAGCGCATCTCTGTTCCTACTTCTGTCAATCTTTTTTTTTCTTTTTTTTACCCGTGGCGTGGATTTTTCACCAACTCCAATCCCTCCACCCTTCTCCCCCCACCCCTTTCCTTTTGGCGTGGGGGAAAAAGAAGACAAGATCGTCCCAGGAGACGGAGGTGGGGAAATGAGGAGGGGAGGGGGTGCTACAGCCCGGCGAACAGCCGCGCAGCTGGATTCTTTTGCAAATAGCAAGAGGAGGGGAGGGAAAGGCGGCTTCGGAATCCTAGGACCGGCGCGGCCGGCGCCCTGCCGGGCTGGGCTCAGCAACCGGGAGCCGGCAGCCGGCGGCCGCCCCTCGGCCCCGGCTCCCCCAGCTCGGAGCGCAACCGGGTCCCCTCCGCCTGCGCCGTCAGCGCGGACCCACGCGCTCGCCAACTTTTCCCCACTTCCCGACTCCCCCTCCCCCTCGCTCCCCAGCCCCCTCCCCCTCCTCTCCAATCCCCGCCACCAGCGCCGCTGCTGCCACACACGCCGCTCCGAGGGGCGAGCGTCCAGCCCGGCTCGGCGCGCACACCCACACCTCCTGCCGCCTGCGCGCCCCCTCCTCGGCCGGGCTCGGGCTCCGGCTCCGGCTCCGCAGGCCCCCGAGCCCGAGGCGCGTCCGGTTGCGCGGCGCCGCGACTCCCCTGGCTGCAGAGAAACTTTGCTAGGGCCCCTCGCCCCCCGCCACGCTCCAGGCCGGCTCCGCCGCTTCCGCCGGCCTTGGTGCGCCCGGCTCGGTGTCCCCAGCCCCGGGCGCCCGAAGCCCCGACCTCGAGCCCCGCGTGCACGCCGCAGACACTTACGCGTGATGAGCTCCCTCTGGGACAAGTGCTGCGGGTTGCCCTGCTTGCGGCGGGACATTGCCCCGGCATCTATTCTGGCATCGCCCGGAGAGCTGCACTGATGGGGCCGGGAAGGGGTCCGAGCCGCCGCCGCCGCCGCCGCCGCCGCGCGCCTCCTCCTCGGCCCGGGTTGGTGCTTTTTCCCCCCCTTCCTTTCTTGCCCTCTCTTCCTCCTCTTCTTCTTTATTTTGCTTTTTCTTCTATGCTGTCTTTTGTTTTGTTTGCAAAAATAAAAAGGAAAGGGAAAAGAAGACCTTTGGGTCTAAAATATGAGAGACAAAAAAAAAAAAAAAAAAAAAAA
>NW_004524646.1:11154495-11181948 GCF_000260255.1 Octodon degus
AAAAAAAAAAAACTCTTACTTCTTCAAACTGCTTGGCCTCTTGGACTTCTAAATGTCTTCTTTAACTTAAACCGGATTTGCACCGGCTCCTGACACTTTCTTTCAGGGTCTCGTAGGTGGAAAGCGCACTTCCACCAGAAGGGGGGCAAAATGCAAACAAATAAAAAAAGGAGAAAAAGGAAAAAAAAGCGAAGCAAACTTGGGGACTTGTCTCGTACCCCCTCACCCCGCCCCCTCAAAAACCCCAAAGCAATGGTAAACTGCCGCGGCTCGCTTGTTTCGGGGTGTTCTGCGGGCTGCCTGCTTTTTTCTCGGAGACTGACCCTTCCGAGGCTCGGGGGACTCCACGAGAGGCTGCTTCCCAGGTCACCTGGCGGGCTGGCGCCGGCCGGAGGGTGCCGAGTCCCCGAGCGCTCCCCGCGCTCCCCCGGCGCCGCGGGCCCAGGGCGAGCGGGCTCAGGGCCGCTGCCCAGCGCGCCCGGGTCGGAGCGGGCGCGGACGGGAGCTATAGATTGCACCGTGAAGATGGCGGAGTCCGGGTTCTCCGGGAGCTCTCGGTCTCTCTATGGCTGGGGCTGCCTCTGTACAATGGGATAAAATTCAAGTTCAAGTGCGGACGTGACGTTTAATCTGCACTAGAGACAAAAAGACCCAGAGAGTCGGAGCACTGGGGGCGACTAGCGGTGGCTTTTTAACATTGTACCCTGGAAGAGAACAAGAAAGCACACACAGAGAGAGACACGCGCGCGCACACACACACACATACACACACACACACACACACACACACACTCGCCCGTGCGCACACCCGCCGCCCAAGCCGGCCGCACGTGCAAACCGCGTTTTTGTGCGCGCCTCTTATCCCCAAACACCGGCTGCGCAAAGCGGGAGGGAGGGTGGGGGGACTGCAGGATATTTTTAAAGAAAATCCTCCCCAGGCTTCCTTCCCTCCTGGGAACAGGACCCCCTGAGAAGGGGGGCAGAGTGCTGTGTGAATGAAGTAAACTAAATCAGCGCAAATCTCCACCCCCACCCCTACCCCCAAAACGACCTGTGGACTTGGGGGGAGGAGTGGTGGAGAGGGTTAGGCAGAACCTGGGCACAGGGGTAGGTTAATCAAGAGCTTGTCTTTCCTGGAAAAGTGGCTGCTTTTACTTTTGTTTTATTAGGGAGACCGGGCTAAACTTCTTGAAAGCGTCTCCATACAAATCCTAGTTACACTCGGAGAGGGGGTGGACAGAAATAAGAGGACATAATCGGAAGCGGGGAGGGGGGGGACTTGGAGACAGGAATCTGAAACCTCTTTTAAATATCCCACAAGAGATTTTCAAGCAACTCCGTGCCCTCCTTCACCCCATTAACTCCTAGGGGTCCATCAAGGCCCGGCCCGCCAAAGCCAAGGTCCCCCAGACAGTGTGGAGCGAACAGGCGGGGCGCTCCACGTGGGAGAGAGACTCGGACTCGCTGACCCAGAAGTTAAGTGTGGCGGGATCTTTGTAGAAGGTGACTCCAGGAGGTGCCCCAGTTCCCTCCCAGTCTCCCCGACAATCACTGTGACCTGGAAGTCGCCTCCCCACCCCCACCCCCACACCCACCCCCTGGGTCCGGGATAGGACTTCATTCAAATTGCCTGTCAGACTGGGAAGGACGCAGCTGCCCTGTCAGCGTTTGATCTCCGGCCGCGGAGGACTAGGGAGTTGCAGGGGCCTGGCCCTGGCATGGGGACAAGGCCGAGCCGCAGCGCTCGCGACTCTCTACTCTCCCTCCCGCCACCAATTTCAGTTCTGATGACCTGGCCTCAGGTTGAGCGCGCGGTGCCGCCGGACCCGTCTCTGATCTCGCTACAGGGGCTGGGCTTCGCGGGGAGCCGGGCTGCACACACTGCGCCCCGCCCAGGCCCCGCTCCCGCGAGGCTCTACGGCCGGCTGCGGGCGCGCCGCCTCCCTGGGGGCCTGCTCCTCCGGGACACTTGGGCTTTTTGTTCGTCCTAGAGGCCCTGGGTGGGGCGATGGCTCCGGCAACTTCGCGCATGGCGCCCACAGGTATCTCTGCCTCCGGCCCACCTTTCCCAAATCCTAACCCCGGGTGGAGGCGGCCGGACCCTCCTCCCCAAGCTGGACAGGCGGCGCCCCCACTGCACTTTGTCCAGAGTTTAGAAGCACCTCCTCTCCTCCCATCCTGCCCACCAAGACAAATCTTTCCAGGAAAGAGGCCAAAATAAGAGGGGGGGGGACCTACATCCACCTTTAATAAACTCAAGAAGATAAACTGGCCATCTCAACTAGCCCACATTCTACCGTGGGCGCTCAATCACCTCTTTCTGAGATCTGGCCTTGAGCATGGAGTCCAGAGAGGGTTAGTAATTTGCCCAAGGGCACACAGCGAAACATGGGCAGAGCTAGACTGCAAAGCACCAGGGCGCGCCAGCTGTCCCGCGCCTCCAGTGGCTCTCGGCGCAAAATCCTGACGCGTGACTCCTGGGATAGACTACAAGCAAAGGAGACCTGGTCCTGGCTGGGGGAGGCGGGAAGCCCCGTCAGGGAAGAGAGCCCTTCGGCGGGCAGGCAGGCGGTATGAGGGTTTCAAGGTTCCTAGCTGCAGCTGCCATCCCGTACAACCGGACCTCGGGCACCAGGCAGGGGACGCACCTGCCCTACCCCCTGCAGGAAGTGGCGAGCAGCGGGCGACGCGAGCCCTAAGCAACCCGGGGCGCACGCACTTCCTTCGCTGTCCCGCGCTGCCCGGACGTCGGGAAGAAGGACGCGTGGGGCGCAGGGCCGGACACGCAGCGCGCTCCACCTCGCGGCGTCCCGGAGAGGTTGCCCTGTCAGCCCCGCACGGCCCCTGCGCCCCGCGCCCCGCGCCCCCGCCTTCCCCTCTGTTTCCTCCTCTCCTCCTCTTCTCCTGGGAGGCGGCTGGGCGCAGGCACGAGCGATCCCCAACGCAGCTCCAGTCTCCTCTTTTTGCCTCTGCCCGTCTGGCACGGGCATCATTAGCGCTGAAAGCTGTTAATGTCTGGTCTCACAGCTCCCCCTTTAGTCTTGCTGCGCTCCCTGTTTCTTGTTCCAAGCCGGATCAATAGCCGCCTCCCGGCCGACCTTGACCTTTCGCTCGACCCCGCCCGGCTCCGCAGCTGGTCCACGCTAATGTTTCCCGCTCTCTCCGTGCCCAGACAGCAGGTGGGCCCTCCGGGAGTGGGGGTGGCCGAGCTGGGCCTGCAGCCCGGTCCTCACCCTCCCTCCGGACCCTGGCTGGAGAAGGGGTTGTGGTACCCTGCTGGGGTCACTGCAGCCCCGAAGGCTTTGTTTAGAATAACAGTCCCTAAAGGGGATGCCAAGTGCTCACCTCTGCCAATAGCCGAGGAAAAAGTGCAGGCGCAGATGTGGACCTGAGCTAGGATCACGGAACCTCCGATTAGTGTCTCAGCACGTGCTGTGGACCTACTGTGCTCTGTGCTCGAAGCTGAGGCTTTGCACAGACTATAGTGTCAGATGGAAACAAATATCACACTTTCCACACTATCTTTAAACACACACATAGCAGATGTCGGAAAGCTTTTTGAACTCCCAGATATTCCCCTGCTATTTTTTTCCCCCTAGCTTCACATGCATTCCACCAGATAAACCCCCCGGTCGGTCACGGTCCCTTGAAGAGGGATGGGGGATAATTTATTTAAAGAGGAATACTTCAGAAATCAAAAATCATTTCATCCAATCAGAATGCATTTCATCAGGCTTGGGTGGGGTTCTACTTCTCTCTGTGTGCGGCCTGTAATTCGCCGTCCCTGAGGGCAAACTAAACAGAACGTTGACCCCCAAATCAGCCTTTTTGTTTCAAATGCCTTGAATGATTTTCAGTATTTAACTCAGCTGTAGGTTGGGCCCTGCCTGAGATTCTGCAATGTTATCTTTGCCTTCTGAGCTGTTATATTTTCTTATTTTTTTAACAAAAATTTGGAAAGGATCAAGATAAAAAGGATCAGTGGAAATGGAAACTCTACTGCAAAAGGAAAACTGACATTTCGTTTTTGTTTTCTTTTGAGCAAGAGTCCTCCCTCCTAGACATAGATAATTTTGCAGCCGTGCAAAGACCCAACAACACATCTTACCAAATTAGTTTGGTTTTCATGTCTAGAGCTTTAAAAAAAAAAAAAAATCCATGGAAAAATAAGGTGAATCTTTTCGTTTTCACAGGTATGAGGCAAACTCAGAAGAAAACTGCGTCTGCTAAGTTCTATTCCTCTGGATCTGCAATACACACAATCGCCTGGGAAGGTAAAGATAAATACAACCCGCTGGTTGATGAGTGGATTGGATCAGCTTCCCTTGCTTGGATTGATAGGCAATGGGAGTACCAGGCCGATCATAGGGGTGCGCGTGTGGATGAGCCCCTGGGCGGTCCTCTCCTCTTTCCTTATACTTCTAGAATCCTGAGGCGCTATCAAATCCAGAAGTATAAAGAGACAAGAGAGGCCTTTGAGCTTCCTGGCATATCTTCTAGAATTATTTTATGCCATTTCTGAAAATTACTGCAGATTTCTGGGTGCGGAAAGCGCCCGACTAAGGCTTGCTGGATACAGAGGTCTTTTGTGTGATCACCTGGGAGCGGGGGAGGCAGGACCACAGAACTTGCTTCTCAACAATTGCTCGGCTGGTTCTTTCCATGTACTGAATTTAAGAACAATGCTTTTGTTAACACATGAGTCATTTGCATCTTATTTTTTTTCTGCAAGTAATACTTGGGCTTGAAACAGTAGTAGACTTGTGACTATTGTTTAGCTCCGGGAGGCATAAATAGACTCCAGGAAAGCCACCAGGCACCATTGCCTGCTGTCTTTGTATCTACAGCCTGCAAGAGGTTAAACCAAATGTGCTGTTCCTGATTCATGCATTATTTTCCTCAAAAAATACTTACCCATCTCCCTGTATATGAAAAAGACTCACACCCACATTGAATGTTCCTAGCTCTGTCCCTGTCATCAGAAATGATATTGAATGGCTCAGTACTAGAGGATCTGGAACTATTTCTACAGTTTTCTCACCTCATTTGGAATTTTCTTGCCTTGCTAATTTTAATTCTTTAGTTGAGTCATCAATTCAAATTTGGTAGGGCCTGGCATTACCCAGTCGGTCGACTCGGGAACAATATTGTTGGTGAACATGAACAGACTCTAGCAAATCCCACCCTCACCCCTCATGCATGTAGCCATACGTGTGTGTGTGTGTGTGTGTGTGTGTGTGTGTGTGTGTGTTATGCAAAAGGGGCCTCTCTGCCTCGTTCTTTCGTGCCCTCATGTCTCCAAGTTGGGTCAATGAAGGGGGGAAGGACCGTTTTCCCAAGGGTAATGAAAGCTCTGTCTGCACCACATGCGAGCGCCTGTGTGGGCACGCGTACAAGTTTGAATTCGGCGCTCTGGTGACCGTCCACCTGCTATGTGCAGAATTCCCTTCTGAGTCCCCAGCCAGCAAGGGAAAGAGAGTGTAAGTGGTTCATGTAGGGAGAGCACTGGGACTCAGAAGGGAATTTTCAGTTCTGAGGCTGGCTGTCAGCGCTGCACTGAGACTCTGTGACAATGAGGTGTCTGGTGATAAGGAACAGGGAGGGCCTGGGCAGGGAGGGAGGTGATCACCCTCCTAACAAGGGCTTTATGAGGCTAGGAGGATTAATTAGTTTGTGTCCTTAAGCAGTTTGAGGAAGAGGAAGTCTCAGGAACGCTGGGAGTTGTAGACAGGCCTGACTCAGTGGTGGGTGCCCCCACCCCCAGCGCCCAGCACCCAAGAAGACTCCTGTGTGCCGCCGCGCACTGCAGAGGAAGTGAGGGGGCAGCGCCAGCTTCGGGAGGAGCAGAGCGGGAGAGAGAAGCAGGAGCCAGGCCAGCAGCACTCCGAAGGCAGGCGCAGCTAATGAGGAGCTGCAAGGGGGCGCTTTCCAAAAAATAAAAATAAAGACCAGCCAACACCTTGTTTCAGACATGCCTTCCAGAGCTAGGAAAGCGAAAGGGCTCTGGGAGAGCTCGTCTGCTGTTTCATAGTTGTAGAAACAGCCACATATGATGCTTTCGAGAGAATTCAACCAAAGTAGCTCGGATCCTAGAAAAACCCCGAGTGGCTTCCCCTTGACTTCATAGGAAGGATGAGGGCTGCAAACTGACTAAGCAACAACGCTGGGCATGCAGTGTTCACGTAGACAAGATGCTAAAGGTGACTGATATGGCCATGCGCATGCAAGTTTAAAAAGTTGTTCTGTTCCGTACATATTTAAAACGTGCATCAGCTTGAAGATGCTCTTTCGGCAGCTCCATTTACAAGGCAGACAATTTGCTACAACAAAAGATAATTAATGCCACCCAGGGAAAACTGAGATTCTGGGTTGCTGCACATTCTGATATTAGTTTAATCTAGGCCTTTTAAAAAAAATGATTTCACTGTGATTTTAAGCCTTTGGGGATCTTTGGAACAACAGTGGCTTCTCAGATGTGGATGTGGCAGTGACATCGCTTCTTGAACTCGCAGCAAAGCCCTTGCCTCTCCCCGTCCTCCCATGAGCATAGCGAAAAAGAATCACTGAAGGACGAAGAGTCCCTCTCTGACCTGGCCAGGCCGCCTGATGATCTGGACTCTAAATAGGGCAGATTTATGGTCCACTGTTAACTATCTGTACGTGGGCCTCCAGATACACAGCGGCTGGGATTTAACACAGGCATCTGCAGCTTCATTATTTGTATCTGCTTAACAGGAACAATTAGAGAGCTGAAGAGTGAGGACGCCTGTTTGGGGACCGGCTCGGTATTGTACCCAGACCACACATTCCGGCTGGGAAGGAACACAGTAATGTATAAAGCATTAGCGGATTTAACACTCTGCATTGTGCTTGGGGAATCGAGTTGTTGATGTTTCTGGCAAGAACTCATACTCCAGTTGAAATCTATCAAACACCTTAATTAGCTCCGGGTACCTAAACATACCCAACCCAGGGGCGAGTTGGAAAGCAGGTGAAGGCCAGGAGCTGGCTCAGAACAGCACGGGCCTCCTCCGCACCCCGAGGGCCCTGTCACCCCTGTCTCTGGGCCACAATGCTCAGGCCACGCACAAAGCATGGCAAGTGTGGCTCCCACCACAGCAGCCACAGAACATGATTCATGGTGTTTGGATGGGTTGACCAGTGTTGGCGAAGGCGATGGGAAGAGGCTGTGGTGACACAAAGCTGTTGCCGACAGTAACAGGAGCCTTTTTCTGAGCCAACCGTTCCACCTGGACCTCAGTACAAATTATTGTTTTCAATTACCACCTGTGTATTCCTTCGCATGCAACTTATTGATGTAAAATTACAGCTACACCGGTATAAATAAGTTATGCCGCAGTTGTAAAATGGAAGAAATTTTGTTGTAGCAATTATGTTCAGCAAGATGACAAAATAAATTTCCAGAGCTGTGCCTGCAGTAACCTGGGGAATTTAAACCTCATAATTTCCATTCATTTCAGATAATTTGGAGTAATTTCTATATGTAATAACTTTGTAATGAAAAACACAGCGGTGCTGAAGTGATTTCGCTCGTTTTTTTCCTCCTATGGTATACATGGCACAAAATAAATGATAAAAATAATATTTCCTTTTTATATGTGTGTGTTGAGTAATTCCTTCAGTAAAAATCATAAACTAATACCCGGACTAAATCTCTGTCCACAAAATGAAAAATAAATTGAGTTAAAGAAAGTGAAAAAGTATGAAAGGCTTTGGATGTTTTATTGTGACTTTATTGAGTTGTCTGATTCCAGGCTCCCTGATCTCCTAGGGTTACAGCTCCCAGGTAAGGGGCAGGTGACAGGGGTCCTAGACTGCTGGAGGGAACTACGGGGGACCCCACGGGCCAGCTCACCTCTCTGCATGGAGATCCCACCCTCGAAACCTCAGCACACACCTCCTCTCTCTTTCTCCTCCTGAGGTGCACAATTCCCATCAAAGTCTGTAACAACTTTCACTGTCTCCGGAAACACCCTGTTAGGCTGGACAGTGGCCATGTGCCTTGTGACATATTTCCTCCTTTAATTAAAGACTTGGCGAGGTGGCGCTGCACACACACACACACGCACACACACACACGTGCGCGCACACACACACACACACGCACTGCGCAGGTGCCCAGCCTGACCTCTGCCAGTGACACACGAGACTGATGCACACAGCCCCTGAG
Source organism: Octodon degus (assembly GCF_000260255.1). Lineage (NCBI taxonomy): Eukaryota > Metazoa > Chordata > Mammalia > Rodentia > Octodontidae > Octodon > Octodon degus. The sequence continues at coordinate 11,162,687 of NW_004524646.1, forward strand.
AGCGGCGCGTTATTCATCGGAAGCTCCCACTGAGCTGCTAGGAGGTGGCAGGAATTACAGCGGCTGCATTAGCTCTCAGCACAGAGCAATTAGCCTCCGTCACCGCCACGGCGTCCGTCAAGGGTTCCACAGAATGAGAAGCAGAAGCTGGGTCTGGAGGAGGCACCCTTCCCTCCAAAGCCTGCCTGCCTGCTGGGGCAAGGCCCAAGCGGGTGTTGACACCCTGCACCAGCCTGAAGGGGTTCTGGCTGCCTGGTGCCAGAGCTGCTCCCCACCCTGCAAAACCTGGCTCCTGCAAGCACTGCAGCATAGATCTGCAGGCTGAGAGAAGCTGGAAAAAGGTGGCCTCAGGTTCCTGGCTCAGGGGTCTCCTGTCATGTGGGGCTTGGTGCTCTCTCTGCGGTTCACAGAGCAAAAGCAGTGCAAAGTGGACCTGTGGAAAGCTCCCGGCCTGGTCTCTGATACACAGCCCTCACTCTCTAGGCATCGCTGCAATTCCTTCGTTGGGCACAGTGACAAGAGGCTTGTGGGGAGGTGGGAGTGGGGTCTGTGTGGAGGCCACTGGGTGGGAGGCCTAGAGTGGCCATTTGGAATAGCAGTTAGAATCCCGATGAACCTGAATTGCATAAATCACTCCAGAGACGTACAGCAAAAGGTTAGCACGTGGTTGTTTTTGGTACAGCCAGGACAGCTTCCCAAATGTACCCATGGTCGTGTGTCCCAAGCGCAGCTGGAGGAAGGAGTAAGAGCAAAGGTCCTGTCACAGGTTACAGAATTCTCTCAAGGCCCCCAGCCCTGCTGGGCCACAGAGCGGTGGTCTGATTGGTAGGCAGAGTGCCTTATCTAATCTTGGGAAGAGAAAGATGTTACAGCTCAGTCACCAAAAGTCAGGGCCCGAGTCACCCAGCATGGTCTCGGAGCACAGCCCGGACGTGACATGGGCCTCCACACAGACCCCACTCCCACCTTCCCACAAGCCAAAGGCAGGAAGCCAGAAAGCCCGCTCACCAGGTCACCAGGACAACACAGCTAAAGTTAATGCTGGGTGAGGCATAGAAGCAAGAAAAGAAAACTTCAAAGAGGAGCAAAATCTGAGTGGACCGAGGATGCCAGCTTAGCAGAAGAGAAGGGAGAATAAAATCCCAGAAGGCATGGGTGGCTTAGCAGCCAAGGAGCAGAGGCAGGGGCCCCTGGCGAGGAAGCAGAGGTAGAGGATGCAAGGTGTTGACAGGAAGGACTGAGCTGAGGCCTAGGCTCAGCTTGCTGGGAGATGGAGGAGGTCAGACAGGCGCCTCTGCTGGCCAAGTGTGGAAACAGAGACAAGTGCTAGTGATATAAGGCCTGACGTGTAGCGTGCCCTTTTGACTCCTTGTTAGGGTTTAAATCTAAAATGTCCCCCAAGTCCCACGTGTCTGAAGGTGACTGGATCCTGGGGAGCTGTGCTCATCAGAAGATTCGCCCGTTGATGAAGTAAATGTGCATACACAACAGGTGAGGAATTTCTCCTCAAAATAAAACATAGACATGCAGACAGGCACTGAGTTAAAAGCGAGTCTCGTTTTCAACTGAGCAAAGAGATCATAAAGTCAGTGCTCGGGGATTTCTGGGCCATCGTCTGAGGCAGCTTCACCAAGACCCGGGCACTGCTGAAGGCGCTCTGAGGGAGTGGGGCCAGTCTGATGTGGGTCCCTGGGGCAGTGACCTCTAACACTACTCCCTTCTCTCTCTGCTTCCTGCCCACTGCCACAAGCACCCTCCTTCTACCAGGCCATTTCTGCCCTGGAGCCTGCCAATCCTGGACTGAACCCCTGAAGTTGTGAGCGGCAGGTGTCTTGCACCAAACTCCTTGGCTTGAGCTTTTCCTTCCCCCCAACCTCTTGACCTCTTAGTGTCCACCTCTTGACAGCACGGGATTCAAGGGCCCCTGTACCTGCCGTGAACTGGCAGCTGGAGCCAGCTGCTTGCCTTCTCGGACTCCGACGTTTCGTGCCAGATCTTAGTGAAACTCGCTGAGATAGTGTCCTTGAAATCCCCAAGCACAGACTTTGTGATCACTTTGCTTAGTGCAAAACGAGACCGGCGTTCAGCTAGTGCAAGGTGCCCCCATCAGCGTCCGGCTCCGCGGAGGACTCTCCCCAGCCGGGCGCATCTCCAGCGAGCATCCAGGAAGCACCTCAGCGGAGCGCCTCGGGCCACACGACCGACACCTGACTGGGGTCACTCGGACGCAGCAGCAGCTCCTCGAGGTCCTCCAAGTCTAAGATCAGGCGCTGGCCGTTCCATGTCTGCTGAGGCCACGCGCCTTGTCACTGGGTTCTCCAGAGGGAGGAGACCCTGGATCCTCCCGTGATAGAAAGCAAAAGGACACAGCGCTGCCAGCCCTCTTCTGAGGTGCTAACCTGGTCGGGACAATGGGCCCTGAGGGCCCGCCCCTCACTAGGCCCCCATCTCCTGATGTCACTGCGGCAGGGTTCGGCATCAGCATGAGCTTGGAGAGGCCATGCGCAGACCAGGCACCCTGCTTGGTGCAGGGAGCAAGTGACTGTGGGTGCCTGGGCTCAGAGCTGCTCCACCAGCCAGCCTGCTCTGCCTCTGTCCTCTGCCTGTGACGGGCGGGCAGCAGGGTGCCAAGAACTGAGCCAGCCAGATTGCAATATGGTGACCTAACACAGTGGCTGGGCAGAGGGGCGCGTACACATGGCCACAGCATTTGGGAAGGCCGAGGCAGGAGGGTGGCAAACCTGAGCCCAAGCTGGGGAACTTAACAACTTAGTGAGACACTACCTCAAAATGAAAGAGAGAAAGACCTAATGATGTGGTTAAGTGTGAAAGCCTGCCTGACTTCACTGCCCAGTCACATACACATGCACACACACATACACATGCATGGAGTTGTGGAAATACCACAGCCAGGGGACAGGAAGAAGCTCTGGGCCTGTCAGCAGGAGTCCTCTTAGAGGTAGGGAGCAGCGGGTAGTCTTGTTGGTCTCTGCCTTTTCTACAGTTCGCATTTAAGGTTTTTTATGATCAACACCCAAAATTAAAAATTAAAATTTGTAGCAGCTGAACAGTTTGGCTGATTATTCAGGGGGAGGGAGATAAACAAACTCATGGGGGAGGTGGGCAAGAAGAAGATTCAAAGGAGGCTCAGAAAGGAGGGCCGCTGTTGTGCTGGGACTGCAGAGTGACAGGGGCTTTTAAAAGGACTTTGTTCCCCAAACTTCCTAACATGTCATTAAAGACTTGTCATATGTTTTTACATTTTCAGAAAATTTTTCTTTGTGAAAGAATTCGAAGGGGTGCGCATGCACTCGGAAGCAGAGTCCTCGTGGGAGTCCAGCTCTGGGATTCGGGGTGAGGGTGCAGGTAACTGTGGGACCCAGCTGCCTGGGACCCTTTTTTAAGAACCTGCCTCGTTTTTCTCCCCTTTCCTCCCTTCTGTGCAGGGCGCTCCTTCACCTGAGACTGCAAAGTCTCCCCAGCTGTCTCGCGCAGTAGACAGGCTGCTTGAGAATGCCACCCTCCCCCCCTCGCCGTGCTGGGGGCGCTGCACAGAGCCTGGCGCCCGGAGCGGAGCGCGCGCGGCGGGTGCAGAAAGCAGCCTGGTTGGGCTCTGCTGAGTGTAGGGGACTTGGAGACTTACAGAGAATGCCCTCGGAGGCCGCCTCCTCCTCCCGCCTTCTGTCATTCGGGGAGATAATTCATTTATGCAGCTTTTGCACAAGACTGACATTTTCGACTTTTTTAGCAGAATAAATTTATAAGGTAAATTAGGGGGTGGGAGCCCTAGTATCCTAGGCAGACTCAAACTGGTAATTACAGAGGGCCTAATTATGTATTCACCACAGAGCCTTCTGGGGCAGGCAAGGCGAGGGATGGCTTGGGCTCTTCCTGAAGACGGTGTTCTCCCTGGAACAGCCTGGAACCGCACCCACCCCACAAGGCACGCTGATTCCAGCCTGAGACAGACTAAGGGGTCCTCTTGTCTCGGGCACCGACACCTGAGGGTGCAGTCGTGACCCTGTTCCTGACCCTATTCACAGAACCTCTGTGAGGTCAAGTATTTTGGGGCTGTGGGTCTTGAACTGTGTAAGAAAAAAAAACTAAAATGTAAAGCAGGATTTTTTAAAAAACAATCTCACCCAGCTTCATTTTCCCCAAATCTCTGTGGAGTTTGAGATCGTCATCTGCCAGGCTGCAGAACGGAGACGTCGCAGTCCGAACCTTCCTCTTGTCGGGCGGGGAGGTCCTCGGAAGAGACACATTTTACTTCTCCATGTCATTGGAACTTGTTCTGGGATCTGGCCACAGTTCTGAAGGAAAGAAGGGAAGGAAGGAAAGGAGGGAGGGAGGGAAGGAGGAAGAATGAAAGAAAAAAGGAAAAAAGAAAAAGAAAGAAAGAAAGCCAGCCGGCCAGCCGGCTGGCCGGCCGGCCAGATAGCTCAGCGGACTAAAGCACCTGCTAGGCAGGAACAGTGACCAGGGCTGGGGCTGGATCCCTGGCATGCCATGTGGTGCTGGCCCCACCCCCGGGGCACAATGAGACAGAAGTTGAGACTGGACCAAGTGGCGCGTGCCTGTGTCCCAGCACTTGGGAGGCTGAAAACAGGAGGATCACTACAAGTCTGATCTGTGTAGTGAGACCCTGTACTAAACACATACATACATGCATACATACATACATACATACATGAAAGAAAGGAAGGAGGGAAAGAAGGAAATAAAAGAGGAAAAGTGGAAAGGGAGAAGGGGACTGCAGCCGTGGGAAGAGAAAGATGGAGACTCCCAGCAAAGTACCCAGCTAGCAGTAGAAAAGCCAGGCCTTCCTTACCATGTGCGGTTCAGAGGATTTAAGTGTAAACCCTCCTCTGGAGGCCGTCACTGCTCTGCTCCCGGGCAACTCAGCAGCCCCTTGGCAACCACATGCCTTGTGGGATGAACTGTGTCCCCTAAAAGTTCCTCCCCTGGAATGTGGCCTTACTTGGGAACAGGATCCCTGCAGATATCACAAGTTGCACAGGACTTGGGCAAGTCCTAAGTGCAGTGGCCAGCGTCCTCGTCCTTGTAGGTGTGAACACAAAGCCATGTGGAGAAAGTGTCAGTGACAATGGCAGACGAACTGGGCCCAGTGCCTGTCAACAGCCACCAAGCTCTAGGAAGAGGCAGGAAAGGAGCCCTCAGAGGGGTGGCCTGCCCACAACCAGACATCAGACTAGACATCAGGCCTCTGGCCTCCAGGACTGGGGGACAACTGTCTGTTGCTCTAAGCTACCTAGGGTGTAGCCATGTGTCACCGCAGCTGTAGGACACTGCCCCATGCTCCTGGGACATGGGCACTGAGCAAGGCCCAAGCTAGCCGACCAGAGGACAGACACCCACGAAGCCCTCCTGGGCCTTTGCTAGAAAGCAGCCTATACGGTCTGAACAGGTTTTCCCCACACTTCGCATTTGAAGAGAGAATATCGGCCTGGTTATCAGCTGCATGAGAACAGCGACACCAGACGGTGACCGTCCTGAGACCGTGGACACGGGAGGTCCACCCTGAGATCTGACACTTACGGGCGCTGCTTCCTATTGCTGCCCAGCTCTGCTCCTTGTTCAAGCCTTATCCTTCATGGCAGGATTTGCTTAAAAGTAACCCTTCCAGGGCTGGGGAGATAGCTCTGCAGTCTAAGCACCCACCTAGAAAGTGCAAGGACCCAGGTTCGATCCCCAGTACTGCATGCTGTGCTGGCCACAGAAACTGCGCATGGTGGCACATGCCTGCAATCCCAGCACTGAGGAGGCTGAGACGGGAGGATCACTATGGGTCTGAAGTGCATAGAAAGACCTTGTATCAAATAAATAAATATTTTTTTAAAAAAGTATCACTTCCGTGGGGAAAGTATCTGGGGATGGAGGATGTTCATGGTGGCCTCAAAACCTATCCTGCTAGTAACCACACAGCATCTCCCTGAGATTGGCCCTAAAACAAATCTACTCAGCCACTCAAAGAGTTGCTTGGGGTGTGTGTGTGTGTGTGTGTGTGTGTGTGTGTGTGTGTGTGTTTCACTTTCACCACTGTGTCTCAAAAGCATACCACCAACACGGAGCCAACCACTCCTGTGACAGGAGTCAATCCCCAAGCACTGCTGGGGACGATGGGATTGGATAAAAGTCACATCTCTGGTTCGGATGGTTAGGGCTGTTTTCTCTCCCTGCTTCAGTGCTGGAATCCTTCAGGTGAATAGCACCCACCCCTACTTGTGGGAGACCAGCGAGGAAGCTGCCACTCACGCCCGCCCTCCTCTCCTCTCCTCAGGCCTGGGGCAGGACTGGCAGCTGGTGCTTAGCTTCCTCAGCTCCTGTGCACAGCTGGGGGAGGCAAATGGAGAATTCACATCTCTAAGAGCTGCCAGGTTTAACAGCCAGGAGCACCTTCTGCATCTCTGTCTCAGTTCCATTTCTCGCTGCTAAGACAAAATACCCAACACCCAAAGGTAGAGGAGGCAAACTTTACCTAGCTCACAGTTTGTAGAAATCTCAATCCATAGCCAGCTGACTCCAAAGAAGGGAGGCTTGGCAGGGGGTCATAGAGCAGAAACAGGGCATGGTCCCCACAAGATAGCAAAAGCAACAGGGTAGAGGGACGAACCTCTTTCTGTCCCTTGTGGTGTATGCAGGCTACCTGCCCTAGGGCAGGTGTAGCACTCCACCCTTAATCCTAGGCAGGACCTTGACAAGCCCATCAGCAGACTGCTTTGCTAACCACACACCCTTGACCCAGCACTACATACTGTAGAGCCAGCACCTCTGAAAAACCTGCCGCTCCGTGACTGCACCAGGCTTTGGGGGACACCCAGACACAAGCCATAACACTGACCAAACACAGGGAGGGCTGTCAGTCACTGTAACTGACTGTCAGGCTGGGAGCCCTCCTGGCTGTGGGGCCAGGAGGCCAGCACTGCAGAGGGGCTGACACCAGCCAGCCGCTCTTATGAGCGGGCACCAGCTGGACATCTGACTCTGGCTCGTTCCACACACTCACCCTGTCAGTTAGACATTGGCACTGATGTACAGGAAGGCAGCCCAGCTGCACACCCTGCCCAAGGCTACGTGGCCCTCCAAGGCTGAGCTGGGACCAAAGAACTTGGGTCCTTTTCAAATCTACGTCCTCACATGCATCAGGATAAACCAGGCCATGCTGCTGTAACATACTAATCTCTGTATCTGACAAGTTCATACAAGGAGAGTTTATAGCTTCACTTATGCCACAGGTGTGTTGGCAGCTTTCCTTTCCACAAGCCACACCTGGAGGCCTCCAGGCCACCACAGCTGGGGAAGGAAATAAGGGGCTTACACTAATTCTTCACTGTCTCATCCCAGAAGTGACTGTGGTCTCTTCTACTCACAGCCTATTGGCCAGAGCTAGTCACATGACCTGCCTGAACTGCAAGGGAAACTGGGAAGTATGGTTGGTCCCTGAATCCTGGAGGGCTCCGCCTGCCCTCCCATAAGCAGACAGAGCCTGCTCAGCTACTGGGGTTCACTGGAGGAGCAAGTGAGCTTCTAACAGCCAAGTGGGAAGCAGGACCATGGCTCAAAGACAGGGGTAACAGGCTGGAACTTGTCACCCCACTGTCCTTAGGGTTCTTATTCTGAGAGGATTGGGTTAGTTTTCTCTCATCTTCTGATATGACCCATGGCACAATTTCTTCCTTCAGTATTACTGTTTTTTCCTGTCACAGGGGAGAAAGAGGCCACCATCCAAGAGACTCCACCTTTTCTTTGCCGTCTGCCATGATGAGGAAATACACCTGCAAGATTGAGGGGTGCCTAGTTAGCAACTCAGAATAAGACTCTCAGATGGGGCCCGTCTGGCACAGAATTGTCCACTTGACGCACCAGTCAAGAGACACCGGAGAACTCTGGGAGGTGTGAGGCACGTGTGTGGGATAATGGAACAGTGCCGGGTTCACTTCAGAGCTGTCAGAGAAGAGCTTGATGGATGGATTTGGAGCGTGGAATTTTTAAGCTGGAAATAACCAAGAGATAATGCAGTCCACCTACCTCATGAGGGAGTCTGAGGCCGAGAGGAGGCCGGGGTGGCACATGCCCAGGCAGTGCCTGAGACGTGGGCTGCGCTTGGGCCTTGTGCCCTGACTTCCAGCCTGGGCACAATTGACCAGGCACTTTCCCAAACCCCTCCCTCCCTGGATGATGCTGGCCAGTGGGAAAGGGGCGGACACAAGGGGACCTTCAATCACCAGAGAAGGGAAGAGGGACCCTTGGGCTTCCTTCTTATTTCATGATCAAACTAACATCATAAACTGGGTGACTGAATAGCAGAGGTGAGCGGACATTTATTCCTCTTCCTCTTGTTCCGAGGACCCTAAGCCTTTTGTAAAGCTCCACCCACACAGCCCAGACACCTCCCAAAGCTTTGCCTCTTAATCCCACCCCATTCAGGGTTAAGCTTCAACACATGAATTTGGGAGGCACAAGCACATTTGGCCCATGGCCTCTTCCACACTCTCCATCCTACTCACCATCTGTCATGGCCACGCGAGCTCCCACAGTGGCTGCAGGGGGCCTGGGAGGCCTGCCCTTTCCCCACAAGGGGTTTCCTGCAGGGGAGAGCACTCCATGCGGCTACTCCCACGGGAAGTAAGTGGGTGTCCGGGCAGTACTCTGGAGCACTGCTGCGTGCAGGGGGTGGGGGCCTGGGGAGAGGTGTGGGCAGCACCCAGCTGCAGCCAGTGTGGCACAACACCACACCACGCTGCCCCGCAGCCCCGTGTGCTCTCAGGCACCGCAAGCCTCCACCCCGTGCTGAGTACTGAGTGCTGATTTCCAGTGATGAGGAATTATTCAACAGCAGCTTCTTGTCCAGTGAGTCAGGACGCCCACTACTCCACAGTGCACACTTAGAGCTGGACAGAAGGGGACCCCTCAGGTGATGACAGAGGAGGTGAAGGTCCCCAAGGGCCGGGCTTCTCCCAGGCATGGCAAGGCTGAGCCAGGGGCCAGCAGAGCAGGAGACTGCCCACGCCCAATGCTGGGCAGACTTGCACACTGCTCGCCTCGCTGTGCTCTCGTGGCTCTACCACTGCCACTAAAGTAGAGACTGAGAGACAGAGGAGGCTTTAGAGGAGTTGAGACAGGGGAAGCTGGGGACACACAGCCACCTGGAAGCCTGGTGACAAGGAAGGAGTGATTGGATTCACCACAGGATGCTGGCGGGCCTGGTGAGATGAGCGCTGGGCACTGACCACAGAGGGTTTACCACATGGGGGACACTGGTGACCTTGTAGGGCCACAGCACCCCCAGCATGGGCCAGGGCTTTTTGGTTGGACTTCCAAGTTCACACCCACTGCCTTGGTGACAGAAGACCCCCTCCAGGCCTGAAGGGCCAGCTGCGTGCTGGGGACGCTCACACGTCTGAGGCACCCAGCCGCCCCCCATCACCCTGCTCACGCATCTCATGCCTCCTCTCTCCCCGACGGAGTTCTGAGCAAGCGTCCCCAGACCTGCTCATAGAGCAGCCAAGGGGCGCTGCTTGGGCGTCGCGGGCCTTGCTCTTTTTCCCACTTTCAGCATCCAGTCCATCCTCGCATCCCATTGACTTCACCTTTGAAGTCTTTCCAGAACACAATCCGTTCTCACTGTGTCCACTGCCGTCTGCCTGGACCAAGAGCCTCCTCTCTGCTCTTGCTGTTTCTGTCCATGCTTCTTGCTATGGTTTATGTCTAAATGGGACCCAGAGGCCTCGTGCTCCTTCAGGCTGGCCTTTTGGAAGTGTCTGGCTTAAGGGGCTCGTGCACAGCTGCCTTACGGTGAGGAGGGGGCCTGGCCACCATGCGCAGATCACCGGGAGAGTGGCCTGGAAGGGTTCACCTTCTTCCCCCGAGTCTCTCTTCTCTCTCGTTCCTGGCCACCACGGCATGAGCATCTTTCTTCCACCAGACCCTTCCTGCCACGGAGCCAGCCAGCCACGGACCAAGACTGAGAGACAGAACGAACCTTTGTGCCTTTAAATTGTGGTTGTCAGGTATTGTGGGTGTCGGGTATTGTAGGTGTCAGGTAGTGTGTCCCAGCAATGCGAATGTGACTAAGACAGACTCGGGTATGGAGCAGTGGAGGTGTTGTGTGACTCTGGCTGCCCATGTGACTTGGAAGCTTTTGGAACTGAGTCACAGGAGTTCAGAAAGATTTGGAGATGCCAGTGAGAAAAGCTCTAGAAGGCTGGAAGCTGAACTCGGGGGTGCTGTGCCAGTCAGCGTTCAGCAGGACAGAATCCGACAGAGGCGCTGAGAGTGAAGGCAGGCCCAGGCCCTTCAGGCAGGAGCGCTGACCCCACTGACAACTGGACTAAGGACTGCATGTGCTGCGCTCCGGCACAGCAAAATTATCCGCGTCTTGCCCATATGCTGAGAGGTTTGGAGAGACTGAGATTGAGGGCTATGGACTGATTAATGTGTCACTGGAAATTTCGGGTCGGCTCCGCATTCAGGCTATGACACTCTGGCAGCTTTTAGTCAGCTATATAGTGAGAATCAGGAATAGACATCCATGTTTGTAAGTCTCAGTTTCCCTAGAAAGGACCCACCTGCAAAGTCTAGGCCAAGGCGAGCACGGTTGTGGGAAGCACTAGCCTAGGAAGGAGCCAAATCCCTTTGCACGAACGAACGCAGCGAGAGAGATGACTCCAGGGCACCTCAGGGTTGAACGAGACTCCACCTCTCACTGATTCCAGGGTGCGAAAGAGCGAAGATAAACCCCTTAAAGATTTTGCTTTGAGGAGAGAGCCCTACAAGACCCTGCTCTAAAAGGGTCACCCAGGATTCGTTTCACAGTGCTCGGCCATCCAGCAACTCAGAGGCCTCTGCAGCCGTGGGCAGAAGGAAATGTTGTTACTGCTTGAGATTGCAGCTGACATTAGAGTCGTCAATATTGTGCGGGTTTTGGGGCATGAAGAATGCAAGAGTTATGGACTCTTAAAGGTCTCTCCTCAAATTTCAGAATAAGGTCCAGGGGACCAGCACTGCGCCTCTGAGAGTGAAGCTGTGAGAGGGAGACCGTCGGTGCCGTGCAGGCCCCAGGATGGTGGGGGCGCCTGCCCAGAAAGGCTACAGGGCTTGGTGGAGCCACCCTGAAAGATGCCGGGAGAGCCACAGCAAGCAATGCCGTAGAGGTGGCGAAGCCACGCCTTTTGGAAGTCACATGTTGCTGGCTTGTCCCAGGTGCTAGACGTGGAGCTACAGGACCTAATGTTTGCCCTGTCGGGTTTCAATTTCTCTTTCAGACCCCTGCTCTATTCCTCCCTTTTGGAATGGGGGTGTTGACTCCGGGTCACTGTGTTTGGCAGTGCTTAACTCCTTGTGATTTTTACAGGCACTCACAGCTAATGGTGGTCTTCCGTCTCAGAGGAGACTCTGCATTTGGATTTTTCAGCAGTGCCAGAATGTTAAGATTGCATAGGCTCCTAAACATGGACTAAATATACTTTTGCATAAGAAGATGGACATAATTCTTTTAGGGCCCAAGAGAGGAACATTAGGGTTCAGATTTAGGAAGTTTCTCCCTTCACTCTGCTTCCCAGCCACTATGACATGACGGCATTCCTCCTGGCTACCATGACAGGGTGGCTTTCCTCCTGGCCTCCTTGACAGGATGGCTCTCCTCTGCTACTTTGCCACCATGCCCTTCCTGCCTTGGAGCCCGCTGACTGTGGACTAAGACCACAAGGCAGGACGCACCGCTCTTCCAGGAAGCTGTGGCATCAGGTATTGTGCCAACAGCAACAGGGGAGACCACAGCTACTGCGTTCTCAATCACGAGGCGCTCATCCTTTTGTCATTAAGTATCAATCAGTTCATGTTTTTTCTGCTCGAAACTATCAGAATAAAAGACAGAGACCACAGAATAATCTAGATGGGCCTAAGTGAGCTGGCGATCTCCCTCCCTCTCCCTCTCCCTCTTCCTCTTTCTCTCTGCCCCTGTCCGCCACTGCCTGACATCTGCCCTACTCGCCAGATGTGGGCCTGCTTTAAGATCTTAGTGCCTGCTCTGTCCTCTTCCTGCCGCTGTTGTCCTCCACATGTCTGCATGCCCTGTGCCCCTCATCCTTTAGGGCTCTGATCATATCCTACTTCCTCAGCAGCAGAGCCTTCCTGGACCACTCTACCCTTCACTGAAACACTGACAAGCCGGTAGAAAGGGATTAATCATTTGAGCAGCACCACTTATCAAAACTGACAGAAAGATGCAGGGAGGCTTGAGTTATATTTGCTAAAGAATGTATTTGCAATTTCAAAACTTTCTTCCTGTCTCTTTCTCCCCCCATCTGCAAAAATTTTAGACCCAGATGATTTAACTGGTGAATTCTTCTGACCATTTAAGGAAGAAATGGCAACTTTACATACTCTTCTAGAAATTTAAAAATGAGAAAACACCTCTCAGCTCATCTGCTGAGGACAAACAACTGTGGTACCAAAACTTGCCAAAGGCATTCCAAGAAAAAAATTACAGACATTTATCCTTCACAAACATGGAGGTGAAAATCCTAAACAAATTACTAGAAAGATGAATCCTGCAACAGACAGAAAGGGTGATGCACTGTGACCTAGAGGAGCTTATTCCAGGGCGGTGCAGCAGACTTGCCATCATCAATGGAGGCACTTGGTGTGGTCCCCAAAACAGTGTTAAGGGAAAAGGTACAAGAGCACCCTTAGAACACCACATCAGGTACAAGGCAATGGGAGAAATACAAATATAGTCATGTGTTTTAGGACAGTTACTGGAGGTTTCAAGACACTGAAAGAGAGGCTAAGGTGCTACTCTGTCCAGGATGACCCTCTCAACACCTCTGAGAAAGCACGGGCTAGCCAGTTTAACAGTTTGCGCCCCTCTGGACCCACCCCTCGGGCCCCACCCTGGTCCTCTGGCCCTGCCCCTCAAGCCACTTTTTGCTCCTCCAGCTGGCTTACATGCCCCATGGCTTACATGAGACTTTGTGGAGACAACTAGACACAAACCATAGCATTCTGCCCCTGGATCCCCAAAGTCTCATGCACATCCCTTTGTCCAAAAGGCATTTTAGTCCATCTCTGAGAGTTGCCAAAGTCCCAACAGTTTCAGCATTGCCGAAAAGTCCAAGTCTCAAGTCTCCTCCAAGATCCAAGGCAAACTCTCAACTATGAGCCCCTGTACAAATGAAAAGTTAAATACATCCAATATTCAAAAGCACAAGATAAACATTGCCATTCCAAAAGGTATACACAGAAGGATACAAACCATTGAGGCCAAAACAAGTCCAAAATCCAGCAGGGCAAACAGTAAGTCCTATAGTTCCATGTGGAACATCCGAAGCAATCTGTGGCAAATTGTGAGCTCTATGTGGCTCCCCACCCCTATGGCACTTCTGGTGGTGGTAGCTCCCGTGGCTTCTCTGGCTTTGCTCCCTCTTTGCAGTTTCCCTTAGATGAGCCACGTTCTGGCTTTTCCAAACTTCTGGGATTTCCACTTTATAGGCTTCTCACTCACAGCCTCACACACTGCCCTCCCAAGGGACACACTGCATGGCCTCCCAGGCCTTCTTCTGAAATCTAGGTGGAAGCCTACTTAACCTCAGAACTCTTGAATTCTGCATGTGCCTAAAATCAATGCCACGTGGATTTGCTGTCAGCTGGAGTAGTGGCCAGGCTTTCCTCTCTCTTGGCTGCAGGGGTCAAGTGCCTGAGTCACCAAGTGCTCTGACCCTGATTCCAAGGAATAAATTCTCCATACCAGCACCTTTGTGAAGCCCGGTGTGGCCACGGCCTCCATTCTGGAACCTGGGGCTCTGCAGCTTTCTCCTCGAAGCAAAGTCCCTCACCCTTGTGATTCTGAGACTGCAAAGAGCAAGAACCTGCCGCTTCCTGTGATTCCCTCAGGACATCTTTTCCGCTCTCCTGTTCCTCCTGGGCAATGGATATCTCAGCTCTGTCTTTGCGGTCCACAGCCTTCTTGGCTCTTCCTTTCTGCCCAAACTCACATTTTAAATCATTCTGGGCTCTTTGCTCTTCATTCTCAACATAAATCTGACTAAGAGCCCCCAACAATAACCATGCTACTGACTCAATATTTAACTGCTTTGAGATTTGCTTTGAAAGATTAATCAGTCTTCCATGTTTGATCTCAGTGTCAGGCAAAGCCTATAGACATAGGCAAAATTCAGACAAACTTTCTGTCAACCCAAAACACAAATGTTCTGGAATCCAACAAACAATGCAGTCCTTCTTCCCAGCAGAAACCTCCCCAGCCTGGTCTTTACAGGCAGGCTTTCCATCAGCCTTCTGGTCTGAGCTCTTACCAGAATCTCCCATACAGAACAGCCAAAGCTGTTCCAGTGCTTCTCTCGTAGGCAACATCTCCAAACCTTTCCCTCCCTTCCTATAAGCCATTCCTAAAAGCTCGTAATCCACATGGTCAGGTTTAACCACAGCAACGACCCCAGTTCTCTGGTACCAAATTCTTAGTTATTTTTCTCTTATTGCTGGGACAAATACCCGACACTCAAAATGAAGGAAGAAAAGGTTTATTTCACTCATAGTTACAGGTGGCTTCATAGTTTAAAACAACCTGAATTAGGTAGCAAGACATTGGAGGGTGCTGCCATGTCCAGAACGACCTGTTCCATACCTCCCAGAGAGATCTCCGCGTGGTGGGGGGGCAGCACTTGATGTCAGTTTAATGGTTTGCATCTCTCTGGCCCCGCTCCTCAGCCCCCACCCTGGTCCTCTGGCCCTGCCCCTCAAGCCCCTCATTGCTCTTCCAGCTGTGTCTGCCCCACAGCTTACATGAGACTTTGGGGGGATAACTAGACACAAACCACATCATCATGTCTGATCATTTGAACAAAAAGAAAGATATCCAGAGCATGGTGAGTAGTGAGCTGGTGGCCACCTTCCTGTCTGCAGGTGCGTGGAAACTACCCAGACCCAGGATCTAACCAACAAGATCTCATGTCTTCACAGTGCCGGAAGCTGACAGCCTGGGAGCTAGGTGTGCGGAGGGCTGGTTTCTCTGAGGTCTCTCCTCAGCTTCCAGAGCCTCCCCTACCTGTGTCTGCTTTTGTCCTGCTTTGCATAAGGGGACCCGTCCTACTAGATTCAAGTCCACACACACGATCTCATTTTATGCTGGTCACCTCTTTAAAAGCTGCATTTCCAAACAGAGTCACACCCAGAGTTCGTAGAGTCAGGTATTCAGCGTGTGGGTTTGAGGGAACACAACTCAGCCCCTAAATGGGACCTCCAGGGCTTGATGGGAAAGAGATGGGAAGGAGGAGGGGAGTCAAAGCCACAGAATGTAGACTGCTTCTCTGGTCATGGAGAGGGAGAGAGAGAGACAGAGAGAGAGAGAGACAGAGACAGAGACAGACAGAGAGAGACAGACAGAGACAGAGACAGACAGAGACAGAGAGACAGACAAAGAGAGACTCAGAGTCAGAGTCAGAGTCAACAAGTAGCAGAGAAGGGCTTAAATTAGGATACAAATGTAACACAAAGTTTAATTTCAAATGAAAAAGGGTAACTGCAGTGAAGGGAGAAGAAAATGACTTTTCAACAAAGCGTTTGGATTTTATGCTCTCACATAACAGACAAAAACCCTAAACCAACGCTGGATTCCACATTAAAGGAGTCCTCTACACGGAGAAGTCAGCAACTCCATAACTGCTTCTGCGCGGTCTAGAACTTGAGCAAACAAGCAGAGACATTGCTGATAGTGAAAGCTAGTTTGTACTGTGAGGAGGATGCCTCAAAGGGAAGGGAGCCATTGAGCTCCGTCTGTGATCGGAGAGGCCAGTGTGAACCTAGGCGCTGCAATGAAGATACGTAGACACAGAGACACAGATAGATGATAGATAGACAGATGGATAGATAGATAGATAGATAGATAGATAGATAGATAGATAGATAGACAGATAGACAGATAGACAGATAGACAGATAGACAGATAGACAGATAGACAGATAGACAGATAGACAGATAGACAGATAGATAGATAGATAGATAGATAGATAGATAGATAGATAGATAGACGGTAGATAGATGAGTAGGTTGTTGCATGTATGCGCATGTATAAAAGTCCCCAGCTCTGTCTGCTGATAGGCTAGGACAAATGAACACAGGATAGATAAGATCGTAGTTCATAAATACCATTGTGTGCTCAAGGGAATTGGTGGTTGATTTGCAGCAAGGAAAGTTCAGCATGAGCTCAGGACATCTTCTTGTGGCAAAAAGAACAATTCTTTTAAAATAATACAGAAATGTCAGAGTAACAACAGCCAGATCTGAGAGGTTTCCATGGGAAAATCTGAGCTTCAGGATGAGTAACTACAGTGAGTTACCGTAGGCTACAGAACAAAGTAAGAATCTGATTCATGTGAAGATCAGTAAAGGAACTCGTGAGAAGAAAAACTCCTTCACTGTAGAAAGCTAATTAATAAGAACAGAATGAATGATCAAATTCAAGGGTCACCCTTCGGCTACCATAACAACCATGGTGATGAGTTTAGACAAGAGTCATGAGTGGCTACTGAAACTAGTGGATGAAACCTTGACCCTCAGGGTAGTTACGTAGTCTTGAAGGTCCTGACACAAGACCCTGAGAAGGACACGGTTCTTTTTTGGGGCACTCTACCCAAAGTGCTACCCTGAACCTAAACACAAGAAGCTACCCACAACCCCTTCCTGTAACATAACTGGGCAGTGCCCTGAGGTAGCCTCACTGTCACAAAACAGAATACGAAGGGGCAAATGAACACAGGAGGTGCGATGGCCCTAGGACGCTGTGTCCCCAAGAGGCTCATGGTGCTGAGGGCTTGGTTGTTGAGGGACTTTGGGCACAGACTGAATCACAAGGCCTCTGATGTCAGCAGGTAGATTAACCTATTGATGATGCTGTCGGAAAGAGATGGAACAGGGGCCGGGCTAGATGAAGAGAGCGAACTACGGGAACACATGCTTTGGGACAACACCTGGCCCCCAGCCCCCACCACTCCAGCTCTCTCCTTCTCTCCCTGCTTCCTGGCTACCATGAAGCGAGCTGCTGTCCTCACCCATGCCCTTCTGCCATGGTGGCTCCGCCTCGGAACCAGGAATCATTGACCAGAACCTACAAAACCGAGAGTGAAAACAAACCTCCTCCTGTTACATTGTGTTTACTCAGGCAATTTGTCACTGCAATGGAAAGCAAGCTAGTGCACCAGCTGATTTGAGACTCTTGGAGTACAAAGGATATTTTTGGGAGAATTGGAGTAGTTTATAATGGCTCTGTAGGGAAGTTCATTGCTTGACTTTTCATCACTAGTGTCATTACATAAGAGAAAGTCATGTTCTGGGAAGTGAGCACACTCAAATATTTAAGGGAGAAAAGGCAGCATAGAAAATATGTTTCCAGAGTCAGACGAATAGCTCAGTGGATTAAAGCTCCTGCAAGCAGGTGCAGAGGCCAGGGGTTCAATCCCCGGGCCTGCTGTGCTGGCCCCTCCCCTGGGCCATGCTAAGACAGCAATTGAGACTGGGTGTGGTGGCGTGCACCTGTAATCCCAGCTCTTGGGAAGATGTAAACAGGCAGATCACTATGAGAGTCTGATCTAGTAGTGAGACCCTGAATGCCCTGTAGACCTTTCCCTTAAAAAAAAAAAAAGAGAAGAAAAAAGAAAATGCATTTCCCTTCTCTCCCTCCACTCCCCGCACCCCCAGGAACCTGCAGTGAGCCATTCAGACGTGTGCTGTGGCAACTCTGGTTGGTGCCTCACAACCGCCTTTTATCTTAAGCTGTGGGATCCTCCAACTTGTACAACTGTAAAGAAACTGATTCAGTGGAGCTGGAGCAAGGTCTGGTAACCTCGATCCTTAATGTGATAGGACAGTGATGAAATCCAGGAATTCATCAGCGAGCCCAAATGCCCCGGAGGCCGAGGTGGGGGCTTTCTGGAGTCCAGGAGCACAGCAGTAGATAGATAGATAGATAGGAATTCATCAGCGAGCCCAAATGCCCCGGAGGCCGAGGTGGGGGCTTTCTGGAGTCCAGGAGCACAGCAGCCTCTCAACCAGCACGCCACCCAGTCGGCTTCTCTGGAGACGTCATGCAAGCACACAAGCAAGGGACAAAGGTGGCCTGCTGCAGCATCTTTCAGTGAAACAAGAAAATGAGCTTCATATTTACTAACAGTAAAAGATCAAAGTTTGATGCCATGGAGATTCGGCTTTCAGGTACAATGGGGCAGTTTCTAGAAGATCGATGTGGCTATGAAGAACACTCAGAAAACGAAATAATGGTTACAAACCAAACTTTAAAATAACCAGGACCAAGGCTAGGCATAAAGGGATTCTCAACAAACTTAAGAGACTAACACAATGTAGAGCCTGTCCCGAGACCACGGAGGAAGTAGGTGAGAAACCAGTAACAGAAACAACAAAATCCCCAGGTGCTTGGAAATCACCAACATGCTTCCAAATAATTGGGTGGCCCAAGATTAAATAAAAATAGAGATTAGAAAATAGTTTAAATAAAATATGTCATACAGCATATACAGACATGACACAGAAATAAACTTATGATTAGAGGGGAATACATAGGCTGAGAATCAGACATTGCAGGGGCCTGCCCCTTAGCTCAGTTGTTTCAGTGCCTGCTCATGCAAATGCAGTCAGGCTCAGGATACTGCAGTTCGATCCCTACCTCTACTTGCCTTACCAGACCCACCCTTATGGCAGCCTGAGCCAGCCAAAAAAAAAAAGAAAAGAAAAGAAAAGAATCAGATATTGCAAAATCAGAAAGATTGAGTCTTTTTATTTCTAATTTTTCTTATTTTTAAAGAAAATAAAAAATAGTTTTAAAAAGTTAGAAATGATACTGATTTCACTAAACAAAATGACAGCAATCCAACAATGGTTGTTTTATTTCATATTGTTGTCTTTGAATTACTTGTTCAGATTACCAGATAAAAGGATAAAAAATTGGTCCAGAATGTTATAAAAAATTAAAAAGGAGAGAGAAAACAATTTTAAGCACCAACTTCTCCTTTCAACAGATAGACCAACAGAAATCAGCAGTGTAATTATCCAGTCCATCCTGCGTCACATATGTATAGCTTTTTCCCTTCCTTCTTTCTTTTCTCCTTTTCCTCACCCCAGTTGTTCTTTCCCCTTGAACAGTCTCTTTCCTTTTTGCAATATCTGTTATACCTTTCAGATTTTATTTACTCTTTCAGATTCTTACGCTAGGGAGA